>NW_016690183.1:1224778-1365212 GCF_001604755.1 Lepidothrix coronata
ATGAGCCCTGAAAATGAGCAAAATTGACAACTTTGGGTGACTTTCAGATGTCATACATTCTGGAACTGAAGTAGATAAATGTAGATAAATGTTGATATTTAGATAACCTTTCTAAGAAGCTGTTAAATTCATAAGAGGAGAAACAATTTTGTAGAACTTTACCTGTGACTGGATTTGCATAGCTTAATAATGGGTATTGTTTGGGAGGACTCCTGGTCTAAAGCTGTTCCTTGAAAATCCCAGCTGGATGAGAAGTAGCCATCCTTGCAGAAACTCTTGTCAGCTTTACTGTTTCTCAGTCACCATCACCCTCAGAAACAGCTTGATGGTCTCTCACCTGGTAGTTGCAATAGGAAACAGCTTGTGATTTCAAATACAGTCACTTTTATACCTGCTTGTGGTAGTCTTTCTCCCCATCCCCCAGCCTTATGACCAACATAAATAATTTGTGACCTTTGAGTTCCGGGTGGTGCTGAGCTGCTGTAACGTGTTTCAGGAAGTTAGTGTGACGGTCCAATGCTTGTAGCTAAACTGTGTTGTGTAGTAGTTTTAGCTTCTGCAACTCTTCCGTAGCTAAGTAATATTCACAGAAAAAATGTATACAAGAAAGGTAAAAGTTGTTCTACATGTAGTCTTAACTTCTTATTACTATGATAAAGCAACTCCCATGAAGTTATGACTATTTTATTTTAATTAACATTTTGACGTTCCTTTTTTTATCTACATATTTGGATTAAATACAGTAACTAACAAGGTAATAAAATACAGACTAAAAGAAGATGCTTCCATATTTGAATACACTAGCCAAAAAGAAATACTGTCTCTTTTGCATCTTATCCAGACTTAGCATCTGGGAAATATCTGAAGTAAAAATTGATGCTGCTGAGCTGAGCTTTCTACTTGCAGAACTCTTGTCTGTAAGGTTGAGAAATAGAAGGTGTACTTTGAGACTCAAAAATAAAAGCATAACATAGATCATGAAAAATGCGTTAGAATGTAGGAATTGCTTCCTGGATAATAAATGTATCAAGTGATGGAGAAACTCCATTTGCGCACAAATGTTGAAGTATTTTAAGGGCAATGCATCTGCAGATACTGAAGCTTTGGTATCAAGAAAGGTTTGATGGTTACTTATAAGAACAATGAGAAGGCAGGAGAATGACTACCTTGTCAAAGGGAGAATAAAAACTTAAGCTTTCAGACTGAACAAAGTATTCAGCAGGAGATCTTGTGTTGATGAGCACAGAACTTTATTAAGCAAAGTCGTAGATACATGGCAGTCATAAATGGTTTCTAGGATTTTATTTCTAAACAAACTGTAAATTAAGTAAATCTTTCTTATATGGGACCCCTGCAATTTTTCAGAGTTGTTCAGCCGCATCAGCAGCAGATGTTTGAAGAAGAAGAATTACCAGCAAGTGAAAACGAGGAGCACCCTGGTCCATCTAAGCGGAAACGCCAGCCAAGTATGTCTGAGACAATGCCCCTGTACACCCTATGTAAGGAGGATTTAGAGAGTATGGATAAAGAGGTGAGCGTAACCTATTCTGACAGGTTTCTAACATAATGATTGTTAGTTATTCATAACAATTTTAACTTCTGTTAAATTATGCATGTACATGAACTGACCTTGTATGCCATTATAGTAACTTTAAATGAAAGCCACAGCAGACAAAAGTACAGCTCAGGCTAAAATGCAGTTATGTTCTGCAAAGTAGAACAGAATACTCTGGTGTGTAAGTAGGCCTTTAAAGTAGAACTTCATTTAAGTATAGCTTTTTCACACAAAACATGGTATCATATTTGCTCTGTGGATAGCTTTGCCTTGTGTCACTTTAGAGTTGTTTTGGTTTGGCTTTTTTAAGTAGATCTCAAAATAATTTGGACAAAAATCAGTGGTGGGGTGTGAGAAGAGAGGTCTGCAGATATAAAAGGCAGAAATTGTGGAGAAGATCAGGGAGACAAATGGGAGCACAAGGCCTCATTAGCTGTAGACATGTAATTGCGGTGCTGTTGAGTTGTAGCTATTACGGTTTTGCAGGTGAAGGGGGATTTCTGTTAGTGAACTGTACATCTTTCATACAAAAGCATGTTATTTGAAATTCATTATGAACCTCTAGCAGCTTCTTATTTTTCACTTATTGTTCTGTGTTCTTTTTTTCAAATGAGCCACCATCTTAAATAACATTAAATGATACATACAGATAAAAATACTTATCATTGTGCACTATGTTTTCATGAATTTGTAACCCTGTGTATGACTTTACTGTAAAATCTAGTGGCCCTGGAGCTTGAATTCATCTTTGAGCTTAGATGGTTCACTGGGGTGGGAACAGGAGCATATATCTTTCCGTGTTCTCGTCAGTAAGTTCGTTCCAAGGTTCTAGCCATAACAGGCCTTGAGTTATCTTCAGAAAATATAATAAAATTGTGAGAAGGAAACTGCATATTTCACCAAGGGAAGAGTTTATGTATACAGCACAGTGTAATTTTGATATGGACTTTTGGAAGAACTTTGGGCTAGTATTCTAGGGAAAAGTACAATAACTTTCAACTGCTGTGATGATCTACTTTGAATTTCAGGTGAGTTCAAACTTTAACTTAACTGGTAACTCTTGGAGCTGACAACTTTTGATTTCTTTTGGTTTTTGTTCTGAAGTATGTTTCCCATTTTATCTCAAACTTTTACCAGAAATAGTATTTCTTCTTGTCATTATACCAGTCCCTGAATCCATCTGTGCCTTCCATCTGTGTTATCAGTGGTAGTTAAAGGAAATTTTTATTACGGGTTGCCTTCATGTTTTTATGTACTAACATTTTTTCTAATTGTGTGGATTTTGGAAAATATTAATGAATTGCTGATGCAATGTGTGCACTGAGCCAAAAGGAAGTGTGTATGTTTTCCAGACTCACTGCATATAAAGTATTTATTGTTCTGTTTTTAAAGATACTATTTAGGAACATTGTAAAAAAATCTCAATCTTTTGGCACTGCTCATTTTGTGATTGATTGCTCTCTGTACTGCTACAGTAAAGACTAAAAAAAAATAAGGTTTTTCTACTTATCCTACAAATATAAATATCTTAAATTACTATGATTTGTTTTTAAATTAGGCTTTTACTTAAGCTGCATATTTGTGTTTGGAAACTAGACTATTAAACTTCAGAACAAATGAAGCCTAAATTCCAGTGCATTGTTTTCATAGTTGACTTAGCTTTGGTTCCAGGAGTATGATTTGAGGTTATAGGTACTGCCAGAAGTTTTCCCTTCCACCACTCTCTGTTCCTTGAGCAGCTGAACCAGTGTGGGGGGGTATGTTTCAGGTTTGGTGCAGAAGTGTGTGGGGGGATTTTTCTGATCTTTTAGCTTCCCAACATTTTTAGATCAAGGATCCAATGTTAGCACTGAGACATAGAGGAAGGCTGCACACAGGACATAATATCAGTTCACCGTGACTGATTTACTTTCCACAGAAAAGTGTTTGCCCCTAGCTCATTCTTATTCAAAACATGTTAAAGGGTAAGAACCTTTCTGGAATCATGTCACGAAGAGACATGAAATTTCTGCTTTCTGCCACAAAAATGCTTTTGCTTCATTTGTATCCGTTCTAGTGCTTATGGCAGCCACAAGATCTGCAGCTGACTGCTGGCTGCCTTGGCAGAGCAAAAGTGATGTCTTGCTCCACAGCTACATGTGCCAGTGCTGAGCCTGTTTGGGTTAGGACTATGCAGTCCGAGAGGAGTGAAGCCAGTGTGCCTTTGCTGCAATGTAAGCCAACCTGAGTCTCAACTGCTGTGTCCTTGCCCCTACACTGTTGGTAGTCATGGGACCATACAGCAGGCAAGCTCAGGGAGCTGTTTGGGGCAGAAAAGATCACTTTCCAGGTTAATCTTCATGATTTCCAGCTTCCAGAAATAACACATCATTGCTGCTGCATGAGTACTAGTGCTAGGAGCAGGCAGAAGATGGAAAGAGCTGGGAATGAGCAGTGAAGGCAGAACTGCATTTAAAGCTTTAAAACTGCATCCTCAGTATTTCTACTGAATTCCCTTGCAAATTCGGATAAGATCAAAAGGAGTCTTAGCTTTAGGCACTGGGGTTTTTTTCAATGAAATTAAATAGGGAATGCAAGCATTCATATATACTGTTTCTATGGACATAATTAGCAATAAGTAACTCCTTTGCACTTAATCATCTAAAGGAAATCTTGCTTTTTCTTTGCAAAAATCTATGAAAGGTCACACAGTCCCAAATAATAGAGAATTTGCATCTAGTTTATATGTGGGAGAGTTTTGTTAGGAGAATCAAAATGAAAGCTTTTGAGGAGAATTTAATTATGATATATTCCCAAATTAAATCCCTTTCCATCTTTAACCTATTTAAATATTTGTCACTTTTTCTAGTAAAAAAGCACTAGCTGTTCCATGATTCCATGAGGAAGAACTACCATGGATAGGCATCTCTACTAAAACTTGATCTTGCGTGGATTTGTACCTTCTCTTATTATTTTAGCTGTAGCTGTGCTATGGGATACCAAGCAAATCAAAGGAAATGAGTAGCATCTCAGCTATTGGATTGCAGTTAAAGGTCACTTAGCCTTTTTTATCTTTTTCAGTGCCAGAGATCTGGGAGACCAGATCCAATGGTGGCTTTTCTTCCATCTGACACAAAGGACTGTTTGAACTTTAGGGAAGTGCAAGCACAAGAGTATTCAATGTAATAGAATTCAGTTCAAAGGCAATTGCAAAATGAGGGTAAGCACACAAGGAATGTATCCCTACTTGGGAAATACACAGCCTGCTAATGCTGCTTCCTCACAGTCAGGAGAATGTTTTACTCCTTTCTTTTCTGTGCTAGCTAGACACAGGTGCTTTGCAACTGGTTGATGCTGTTTGTCTCTGTTACAGAAAGGTAAAGGGAAGCAGAATTTAATTCTGCCAGTTAAATTAGCTTGCTTATAGTGATTTTTTTAAAGGTCTGGATAATTTTTTTATTTCTAAATAACTGGTTATCCTCTACATAACCTGCAAAAGATGACTTTGTAATAAAAATGCTGTTTATATTTCACCACCTGAAAATCTTTAAAGGAATGGTTTCCAAACAATTAAATGCAGTCAATAACTAACTAGAAATCTCTCTTGTCCATAATAGCTGTACCAGGATGATTTTTGTTTTCTCAAAACCAATACTATCACTTACAGGGAAGGTATCTACTTTTCTTTTCAGTGATTGTTGGAAAGTAACTTACAGAAGCCTGTCCTGTAGGGAGAAAGGATGAGGCTGTCTGCAGCTCTTCTTATCCCCCATTACACCAGGAATCCACTTGCTCACCTGCTCACCACAGAGATACAGAACCCTTGATATAATTGTGTGACATCATCATCCTTCCCCTGGGCTAGGTGGAAGTTGCTGACTTACCACTCACTACAATGTTGCTGTGGATCTGCTGTAGTTTACTGACAAAAACCAGAAGGTAGAACCCAGGCTTCAGATAACACTTGATTTCCAGAAGTAAGATTGATTAGCTAAAGCAAGTTGCACAAAGGACGGGAATGACATACAAATTATGTGAAGATGTACGTGTGTCTTTCCATTCTAACCAGTTGTCTCAGTACAGGGTGCTATGCAGTTCTCGTTCCCAGAGGTTACTCATGGATCATTTTGTGAGGATGTTTCTTCAGAATTCATTGAGAACCTCTCCTGAGAACTTCCAGCATATTGATTCCTTTCTGCACTGACAAAATTACTTATATGTTTAAAGAAGGCCAACAAGGTCAATATTTAACACACTCTGTTAATCTTGCTAATTTAGAAATTGTTTTTATTTTGTTTAGGCTATTGCTAATTCCATTTTATTAAGGATGGTTTTCTCCTAAATCTGTATTCCTAAATTATATTTGGAGAGAACCTTTATGTGACTGGGCTAGTATTATGTGCAGTTACCTAGTGAGGTTGATCTAATCCTAATGCTGTCGTGTGCTATGTGTTATTAATAAGCTGTGTTTGATTTGACATACTAATTGCTTTCTGATGGACCTTCTGATGGACCTTGACTTTGCTTTTCTGTAAATGTGTTCTTTCTCTGTGGATATCTGCTGCAGACCCAAAAGGTGATTTTTTTAGCCTCATGCATTGTGCTAGCTTCTTTTAAAAATTGAGTCAGCTTTATATAATCTTAAAGACTTTTCCTTTTTTTTATCAGTGTCCCTTTCATAATTACGTTGACATTCTTGTGTATGATAAATCAATTGGCTATGAAATAAGTAAACAAGGTCAAGAGTTTTCATTCTTCTCTTTCTTTTGGCTACAAATGATTTTCTGGCTGTCAGTACAGTTCCCATATGTTATTTTTCGAGTGCTTTCTAATTCACCAGTCCATATAAATAATAGAAATGCATAGAAGGATTCCAAGATGCTCCCTTATAAAATGTCTGTGATGAAGGAAAAAGAAATTACCCTGAACTGAGCTCGAGATTCTATCCTCAGTTGCTCATATCTAGGCTGCTGCTGCATCCACAGTAGAGTGGAATTAACAGTTGAAGTCAGACAGCCATAGGTACTCATATCTGTCAGTGCTTTCAGGACCAATTTTTAGATACCCCAGTATGGGCTTCACTGATGAGAAGGAAGTTCAAAAGGAACTTCCAGTAAGGCAATAAGATTGAGTTCAGTAAGGCAGAAAGATTTCTATTTATAATTTGTGGTGCCTTCTCATGCAAGATGGCCCAGGATTACTAATGTCCTGGAACAACTGTGTGCACATAGTTTACTAGTTGAATGATCCTTATGTTTTTGTGTTTGTTAACTGTGTTTTTGTCAGGGTATTTGAGAGTAGCATCTGTATCTTGTCAAGTGTCATCATCTCTGCCATCTAAGGTAAAATATTTTGCTGGTTTAAATTCCTCTCAGTTTGGGACTTGGGAGAGGAGAAGAGAGGGAGTGAATCTGATACCAGTCAGACCTCCAGCTTTCCCATCTCTCACATCAGTTAGTGGAGCTGCAAAGATTCTTACCATCTGGTTGGGATATGTACTCAGCAGCTGCAAAGTGACCACATTGCAACGGTATGTTCTGTGCATCAGTGCATTTAAGTATAGGGATTTTTCTTGAGTGGGAATTACCTAATGAACTACTTTTGCTTCGACATGGCTCTCTTGATTTGGGACATATTTTGCATATTCTCTTCCTTTTAACTAACTTGGAATTTATGTGCCATATATAAAGACTGAAATTGCAACATTGTGCTCTTGCATAAGACCATTTTGTCACTCTGCATTTTGCTTTTATCTAAGCAGATTTATCCCTTAAATTCTATTTTTTATTTCAAGTTAGTGACTGTACCATGCAGTGAATTAAGAAGCAGGAGTTTTCTCCTTCAATTTGGTGAAAACTGTTCTCTGTAAGTTGTTAGCCTCTTGATTAGTTAAAAAGTACTAATTTAATGTGGAGGATGTGGTCTCTAGAGCAAAATAATAGCAGCCTGGGGCTCACTTGGATACTGCATTACACATTAGCAGTTCTTTGAATTTCTACAACTACATTTCTTGTACAAAATTTCACGTGTGACACCTTAGCATGTACTATGTCACAAATTGTGCAGATGCTGGACTTGGTTAGCAATCCCTTTTTACAGATTATAGCCTTTTTTTTGAAGCTAAAAGGATGAGGCTTTGTGCACACTTGCTGTTGTCAGTGGTTGCCATCCAGGTACCTTGGCCCTCAGGAGTGATGAAGTCTTGCTTTGCAGTTATTACACAGCTTCCACTCAAACTGCACTTTAGAAAAAATTTTTGAGGTAACTGTGGGTGAAAAAACACGTGGAGAACTAACAAAGGTAAACATGCTGCTCTTCATCAAGACAGTAAGAGACTGGATGAAAACAACTTGTCAAAATATCTTCTGGCAAAAGCAGACCTGGGAACTCTCAGATGGGCTGGCCTTGGTCTGCTGTGAGCCTTGATGCTTCCTGGTGCTGTCTGTTTCCTTACCTACTGCCCTTTTGTCACCTTCCTTCACATGCTGACTCTTGTGTCCCCTCTCGTCCCTGTGCTCTGGACAGCTTATTCTGGAGTGCTTATTCTGGAATGGCTTAACCCAGCAGGACTAAATGTGTCACTTGCTTGCTTTCACTGAGATGAGTTTTCTGGAGACAAATGGAGAGGCTACAGTGCCAGGAATCAGGGTGCTGGTTTGTCTTTGTGAAGCACTTGCTATGGTGTGGTGGCTGGCTGGCTGATGCACCAAGAAATGTAACACTGTTTTGTAAGGAGCATAGCTTAAAGCTATTGTATAACAAGGATAGTATTTCTACTGCTTTCCCATGTTTAAGATTTTGACATTGACCCTTCTCTAATATGGTTAAATAACACAAGTAATTAAACATTAATGTATTAAAATGTTAAAGCAATTATTTTGCCCATATCTCATCTGATTAGCAGGGAAATAAGTAGAATTTTCCAATACTATTTGTAATAGTTTGGCAGTGAGAATCAGCAGCATAGAATTAGATACCAGTACAGTGACATAGCGAGAGGAAAGACGAGCACTTAAGAGAAGCTGGGTATCTGTTGTTTGCTTCTGCCTTTCTTTGTTTTGCTTTGAAGAATTCATTTTTTACTTAAAAATAGAAACAATTCTAAAAAGCAGCAACGCATTTCTATTTGGTTTTTAGTTACAGAAGATATAAACATATTTTTTTGGAAAGCAGTGTTGGTCACGTTTAAGTTAAATCATCCTGACCATAAATATTGACACTTTGATTGCTATTCAGCTAATAGAAAGACTTGCAGTGTAGATAGGGCTTGTGAGTTTCGAATGGATTATCAAAATGTGAAACATATATTTTCCTGGGTTTTTTAATCTGATGTTTCTCTGCAGACCATTAGTTTATGCACTAATTGCATAGAGCTGATTATCTGCTAGTTTTTGATTATTTTTTTTTTAAGAGGGCATCATGGTTCAAGCTTGCCTTAGCAGCTTTTTTAAGTGTTTGGAAAAAGGCTTTTTTATGTAATACCATATTTTACAAGGAGACGACTGATTACCAAAATAGGAAAAGGATTTTTATCTAAGTTGATATTATCTCAAGTAGGCAATCAACTTTGGATCTCTTCTATTTTTCTACACAGGTTGCTTAGAAAATGCTATTTAAGCGCATAAAAATGGTGTACTTGGATGTCTTATTTTCATTTTAGATTTATTGTTTTTAATTTGTATGCCATGAGGAAATATGGGACACATTGTAGCCTTTTGGCATTTGCTTGGCACACTATAAATATCTGCATTTTGTAGATAGAAGTGGAAATTACTTAGATATATAAGGATTACTTTGATAGCAGTCATGACAAGTTGTTAATTAAAATGCGATATTATACTCTGCTATTCTTCCAAAGGTGATCACAAAGTTGTTCCATTGTAACTTGGGTTTTTAGAAAAGTAGCTTCTTTTTCCATGTTACTATCATTCTGTGAAGCATAGAGTAAAAATTATTATACAAATAAGATTAAGTCTTAAGCTTTGTGTATGTTTCTGCAGATATGAACAATGTTTCTGGCTTTTAAACTTTGCCTGGTTTTATAGCAAATGTGATATTCTAATGTTGTTCCATATGAAATGGAACATAGTTCTATAAAACTTCCACCTCTAGAACATAGGTGTAAGGTGTTAAAAAACTGAAGGTTGGTTATCCTGTTGGGAAGAAGGCTTTTCCATACATTTTGTGAAGGTTTTTCAACCAACTTTAGTAGTACATTGTGTATCTGCAGCCTTCTCTGCCTAGCCTTAGTAAAGAGAAATTGAAATCCTTTTCCAACGGCTTGTTTACTCACTGAAAATGGGGCAAAATCTCTTTAAATAGAGTTCAGTAACCTCATTTTAACATATACTTCTACCTCCATACGCTAAATGAAATGCCGCTAGGCTGTCAACACTAATTGGCCACAGTTAAAAATGAGTTGCTTGAGCCATGTTAAACAATTTGCAAGCTGATCCCTAACATAATTCTGAGCAGCAGCATACAGGGCCTGATTGAGCCTCATCACAAGTCTAACATGTTTTTACATTTTAATTTGAGCTGATATTCTCTGTGAGTGATATTTAAAGGTGTCTGCTCAAGTCCTGGTCTAAGTCTGAACTGTTTCCTTATGATTTTTTTTTTTGGTTTTATCAAGATGCTCTTATATTTCAACATACAAAGAAATATGAATATGCAGTATATCATAATGTATTTTAAGTGCTGTCTATAATCTTTACAAATATCAGCATAAAGCTAGTCTGCTAGAAGACTTAATTTGTGTTTGGAATTCTGGGGCTATAAAAATGCGAGTCCATTTTGGTGACAAAAAGACCGGGTTATTTCTAAATGTAACATTGAATGGCAGTTTGTACCATTACTCTGTACCATTACAATCAACTGTTCCTGATCAGTTATCTTAAGGTGACTTATTTTTTAATTCAATTTATGCATAATTGTAATCCATCATTTCCAAGACATCTTCAAGGGAAAACATCTTTGCTTTGATGGTCTTCATTCTTGTCAGGCACCAGCTCCGGAACACACTGAATACAGTCACTCAGCTCTGCCCTGGTGTGAAAGTCTGTCAGCTCCCAGTGTTCTAGCTCCTGTGTCAGCACCACTAAGAAGATTTCCATTCCATGTGCAACTTTTAACAGAGGTTACAAAAAGCTGCAGAACCACAGCCCCCTACTGACGTACAAAGTTCCCTGCTGCAATGAGTCACGAAATGAATAATTACACAAATGACCATGCTGTTATAACTTTTTCATGTCTACAGTAGTGGTGTTAATTTCACATTTTGAGAGAACATCACTGTTACTCTGTATTGTAGTTTTTGTATATGAGCTTGCACTTTCTCTTTGCCCAGAGTCACAGTCAGCTGTGGACAATATTCTCCTCCTAGCAAATATGATGATACTGCTTTCTCTGAGATGAACACAGGCAGCTGCCTATCCCAGATATTTCAGTGCTCCAACATCAAACTTACTTCATCACAGAGGTATTGAGGACTGCATATAGCTGTCATACCATGACACAGAGATCATATCAGAACCTGCATAGTATTCATCACCTTAATATTGAGCTTGTTGTAGAAACTGACCACTCTTCAGCTGCTAGGCTTATTTTTCACAGTGTTTTGGATTGCTTTTCTTTTTTTTCCCCCCTTAACTGCTTCCATGCCTAATTCTGGCTATTGAGTAGGCTAGGTATGCAGGACACTTCCACATACATAGTGCTCATATTTCTATACTACTTCACTTAAAAGCTGCATACTTGCCTGTGCAGAGTCTGTTTGCAGTCCCATTGTCCAGTTTGGTAGAAACCCTTTCAGAACTGCCATGTCTTCACTGTCATCCCTAAATTTCTCGTAAAACCGGTTCAGAAATAGTTTTCTCCATTGCTCATTATTTGAGGTGGCTTTGTTAGCTTGAACACATCGATAAGTGTCTCTTGGCTCTTGTGATAATGAAACCAAACTAATCGGGCTTACTGAAGAGGGGAAGTTCATGACAACTGAATAATGCTTTATGAAGCCAGCTGATGTCTGGCAATGCTAAGTTAAAATTAGTAAGTCATGGCAGATTCAAGCTGGCTCACCCCTCTTAGAGTAGATTTCTTCATGGTATGAGTGAATAAATCTATACTGCGCACAGCATATGTTTATATAGCAGTGGTTTTGAGCTAGCAAGCCTGCTGTATCCCAATTGCTCTACATGGTGGTAGTTTTTCCTCTGCAGCTGTGATACCTGCAGAAAGCTTACACTTGCAGGTAAACAAAAGCAGTTTTTGCCAGTCTTTTGTTCTCACCATAGTGTTTTCAATTTCCCTTAGACTGTGACTTCTGAACAGCTTCATATCATGCTGAACAAGAAGTTCAGGAGTTCAACCTCTGAAATGGAAAAAAAATCTTATTTTTCTCTGAAATATGTATGTAGCAATGAATATTCAGTCTCTCTAAGCGAAAGATATGCTTTCAGTTAACCTGGGATGGTGAAACCTAGCGCTGTGATAAGAGGCTTATTAAAACATCTGATAACAAGGATTCGTTGAGAGAAAGCTTTGAAACAGTTGAGGTGCTAAAAAATGGAGGGGTTGTGTGCATATTGTGTGTATCAGAAATTTTCTGTGCTTGTATATATATTCTTTTTAGGGTGAGGATTTCTTGGGTTCTTATATCTATTCAAGTAAAGTCCACAGTTGTGACTTATTCTATGAAGGCAATGTTTTCTGATCATGACACTGTACAGTAAGACACTGCATTTTTAGTTGCAGCATTTCAGGAGTTTACTGTTTGTCTCTGAGCTGAAGCACATTAGAGCTTCAAATGTAGTCTAAATCTGTAATTCAGGTTGAAATGATTGAAAATTAGTTCAAATCAAGCTCCTTCCTGCTCTTGGAATTTCTCATTTTAATGGAATAATCAAATGGGTTAAGCCCTAAATGCTTCTCAGAAGTTTTGAAGGATAATGTGCTAAGTGTACTTGCAGGTTGGCTGCAGTATTAACTAATGCCTTTGGGGATGACTTGAAAGAGAATATGTAGATTAGTGTCCTAGTGCTTTTTTCATAAAAGCTGACTGTTTCTGTTAAGAAATGCAGGCTGCAAAAACCTGTATCACTTCTCATATTTAAAAAAAAAAAAAAAAATATTTTAAAACTCTTTCCACCAGTTCAGCAGGTATTTCCAGATAAAATAGTGAGTATGTGTTCAGAGCTGTCCCATCCTATTTTAAAAGCCATTTGGACAGACAACAAGCTGCAGTGATGAAGGAAACCTGTCCACACCTCTTCAAAGCTGCCTCTGTGTGTCAGAAAGAAACTAAATCAGCTGGGCCAGAGTGGGAGTGAGCTTTAGCAGTAAATGACACTTTATTCTAATTTGTTACCTGGGAATCCCATTGCTTACTAGGTTTGGGCCATCAATATACTATCCTCTATAAAATGCTCATGAAGGTAAATGCTACAATAGATGTGTTGAGCATCCATAAATTTTTTTCTTTTGTGTTTTATAAGTGGAACTTCATGACAGTAGATGCTTTTAAAAGGGCATTTGTAAATATTTTAATCAAAAAATTATTGTAAAATGAGGTTTATGTCCAAAGAAAGCTTGCCCTGAGGTAATGATTAAGAAGCAATACAAGTAGACTAAGTATTCCTATGCTAAGTAATTTTTACACAGATTTATGTTTTATAACATAAATAATATAAAATCAAATTAGGAGCTCAGAAATTTTTTAATCCCCTGATACTAACATACTGATATCATGCTGCCCTTAGCAGTTCATTAGCAGCTTCCTACAGATGTCTCCCCTTGGCAGTGAGATGTCAGAAAAGATCACTCAGAGCCTGGGCTCTGTGCCCTCTCAAATTGCCATGTGTCATTTTTAATAGTATGTTAAGATTTGTAACCTAATATGTCAATGGTATTTTGTGGCAGTATTTAAACAACTTGTGCAGGTGTTTTTTCATTAGCAAATTAGATTAATTGATGTTGAAAAAAATCTAGATTATGCATGTCTCTTGCTAAATCTCTAGGAATAAGAAGAAAGTTATGACAACTTCTGGCAAAACTGTGCCTCAGTTAATAGCCACACTGACAGTTCTTAGTCTTGCAAAATTCTAAGACAAAGCTGTTCCTTGCTGCATTTCAGCGAAATATATTTTATTTCAAGTATAAAAAATAACTTTGAGAACAAAAAGTGTGATACTGCCTTGTTTTAGAACAAGGTTGAGCAGTACTACTGTAGACTGTTACGAATTTTTCACCTGTTGCTATAAAGATTTACAAGGTGAGAGCTGTGCTGACGCATGCAGCAAGCTAAAATCCCTGAACTGTAAACCTGTGTTAAACAAAAAGGGAATAGTTATGGATACTGATAGTCTTTGCCAGTCTTTGTTGGCTAGGAAAAATTAGTGATGTTAGTCTTTGTTCATTTTGCACACCTGAAATGTAATTTCTCTGCATTGAAGTTCATCAAAGATGTATAAGAATTTTTTCCTTGCTCCTTTTCCTTCCCTCGGAGTTTCTGTACCTTAGTATTCTATTTGTATAGCATCAACAGACTCTTTGGGTATTTGGGTCTCTGGATATTTAGATAGTGCTTATCTCTACAAAAAGTGTGTAACAGAATTTGAGTGCAACAGGCTGTTACCTGGGGATTCGCTCAGTGTCTTCTTTAAGGTGAAGGTTTGCCTGAGGTGAAATCAGGACACTTAGTAATGTGTAGCACTTGAACTTGAGCATGCAGCTTGAGTTTCTCTTCCGTTTCAGGTTTTTTTGGTTTTGTTTTCTGAGATTTGCAGGTATTTTTAACAGAACTTTTCCAAGCCGTTGTTCGGTTTCTTGTTGCAGTCTTCCACTACTTGGGTTGTGGCTACACATTTAATAGAGGTGCTTATCCAAAGTCTATTTCCAGCAGTTTATTCCTGCTATCATGTACTTTTATGATATGTGTGTTAGTGTAGACATAAACTGAAGTGGAACAGGAAAGTGGTTCAGCTAAGTAATAACCCAGCTTAAAAAAGTAGTTGAAAGTAACTGCTTTCAACTGATGTTGCATCAGTCTAGCAGCAGGATGTTTAAAGTATCAGTCCTTCTGCCTTCTTGCTTCTGTTCATCTGGCAAGACCAGGAAACCATGTAGTTAAATTTAAACCTACTTATTTGTTGAAGGTATACTAGCTCATGTTTCTGTTTGATGATGGGTGGTGTTACACAGAGGAGGGAAGAAGCCTTTGGATAAATCTAAGTAAATTCATTTTCCCTTTTGTTGCTCAGTTTTTGTCATGTAATTTCAATGTTCCTATCCTGGCTCTCTGAGAAAAAGCAAATTAGAAGCTTTGAATTTGTGAAAATAAGGCTAAATTCCAGCATGCAACTTTCTCCCTATTTTTTTTTTAATTCATAGTCTTGATGTCTTTATTGCCATTATCATTAAAGTACCAGCTCTTCAGAGATCAGAAATGAATATTTAAAGTTTAGTGGTTGATTTTCTATCCTAGTAGAAAAAACCATGCTATATTAAAACTTGTGCTTAGAGCCCCACCAAGATCCAGACTAGTATGTTTTCTTAAAAAAAATGCACTCTTTCAATCTCATGGCAACTCATTTAATGATGGTGACAAGAGTTTAGCATCTGTCAACAACAGCATGAGAGTTTAAAAGGACGGAGGTGAACCATTCCCGAAGGTGGGGCAGGAGGCAGCAGACACAAATTGCAACGTGGATTACTTTGACTACGTATAATGAAAAAATCTTTTCATCTCAAGGGCAATCAAACTTTGGAACAGGTTTCCCAGAGTGGTCTTAGATCTTCATATTTGAAGATACTCAAACCACTCCTGGACAAAGCTTTGAGTAACCTTATAGAACTGGTCTGGCTTCAAGCAGGGAGATGGATCAGGTGACCTTCAGAAGTCCCTTCCAGCTTAAATTATTCTGTGATTCTAGGTGTTTACAGACTAATTGAGTTATCCCATCAGTTGTTTTTTTTTTAAAAAGGATGGGATAATTAAAACAGAAAAAGCAAAATTAATATTCTGCATAGTGAAAATGCTGAGCACTCAAATGGTTTCCATTTCATTCAAGTTTGCAAGTACTGAGCATGTTTACTAGACAAATCCTGTGATTTTTCAGCAAGGAAACGGATACTGAAGAATGTGTAGTTCGTGATGGAGTGTATAAATGTATAGCTTTTTTTTTTACCAGCTTCTGTTTCAGCAGAATGCATTTTAATTTATATGTAGTCATCCAGGACATAAAAGACAATCTCTAAATAAATTATATGTGAAATAAATCTCATAGAAGCTTTTTTCCTAAGGTTTGGTAATATTCCTTAAACTGTTTACAGCAATTGTTTTCCAAGCTATCAAAGTAGGTTTAACGACACTGCCAGACTTTATATCCCAACCTAAAGCATGTGCTTATCAAAATCAGGATAGTACAGAGATAGTTTTCAGTGTGTGCATATTTAAATAGAGGAAAAATAGGGAGTTTTTTTAATTATGAACAAGACTAGGTTTTTGTTACACTTCGGGTTTCACTGATTTATCACCTGCCCAGATGAGGCAGTGGTAATTGTGATAGAGAACAGTGAAAAATGCATTTGAAGTGTTTGAGACAAAGGGGCATTGAAGAACGTGCATAAATGCATATTATGTTACTGTAAAAGTCAGAAATTTGAAAGGAGGAGAAATGCTCTAATGCCAGAGAAAAATAATAGATGAAACAGAATGTGAAAGGCAAGTTCTTCTGAGGTTACTCGGAAGAAATGGGACTAAGTTACATCACACATTCTCCCTTAAATTTTATGTACTGAGGGACAACTTAACCTAATTCAGGCAGTTTGTCCTTCCAGTGACATCTTTGTATAAGAAAATGATTTGTTTTCAAGTAACTTAAATTCAGGCCAAATCTCTTAATACAGACTATGTATATTGTAGGAAAGTTTGTATGCATGCATTATGTCACATCACCTCTTAAAAGCATGCTAAAATACCTTCTAGCTTTTTTGAAGACATGGATGGTAGTATCTTGCTCCTCACCTAGCTGTATCTAAGTATTTGGGTAGTAAAAATATACGTAAAAAAGCTTTTCAATTCATTGAGGAAAAAATGAAAAGTTTTCATATACACAAGAAAAAATTAGGCTTAAAGGTAAGTTAAAAATTATTAGACTTCTCCATATTTGGAAAAAAATGTTCATGATCTCAAACTATGAGGGTTCTTTTCCGTCCAGTAAGGTCATGGTGCAGCCCATAGTTGTTTATAGCTATGAAAGTGACCTGAGAAGCAGTTTGCTGCTGAGGAGGCAGTATTCTGTTCCCCCTTGTCAGCAGAGGATTGCTCCCCTGCAAAGAACCTCAGGACAAACCTTTTCCAACTACTTGTTTTTTGTCTTACCTAAAGCCAGAACTTTTCATAAGTAACGGTCAATAACAGACTAAAAACACATTCTTTCTTTGAAGGGTGGCTGTAGATCATCCTCTTACGCGCTGGCCTTTAACTTATGTAGTTGGAGCCTTTTCTGGAATTTTAGCATGGATATTCTCAGCAGTCTAAGTTGAAGAATCATTGCATTTAGCAACCAGAGCTCTGATTTCTGCTAGGCTATCATTATTTTAGAAATGCCGCAACCAGAGAAGCAGAGGGCTCCATACTTGCTGCCTCCAGTGGGCTCAGGCTCTCTCTCCTTTCCATCCCAGTCATAAGCTCGTGTACAGACAAGGCAGAGTTGAAATGCTGTCCTTGTTTCTCAGTGACTCCCATCAAGTCTGTCCTCCTGGATGGGTGAACAGCTGTATTCTGGCCATAGGTATTGTGGTAATTTTTACTTTATCTTGGATTTCACCATTTAAAAAAATTACAGTGTAGATTTACAGGTCTATTACTATTTAATGACCTTTTGGCAGAGGATTTCTTTTGAAAACAGAATAAAGGAAAGAAGATTAGAGTTTTGGATGGCTTTATAATCGGATAAAGCCATAGCTTCCAGGCTGCAGCAATGTCACTGACTCAGGAAGACTCTGGAGAAATCATGTATTGTCTCCTTTGAAATGTTTTCTCGTTAGAGACTTTGAATTAAGAAATTGTTGTGAATCTTACAATTAGTAACTTTTAGTCCATGTGAATTTAATTGATATTTCACAAATTGGTAGTTAGGAATGGGCTTTTTTTCTAGTTCCAATATCAGTAAGTGTTACTAATTTAATTGAAGATGGCAATTTTCATTATACTAATAATCATAAAATCATAGAATGGTTTGGGTTGGAAGGAACTTAAAGATCATCTAAATCCAACCTCCCTGCCGTGGGCAGAGACACCTTTCACTAGACCAGGATACTCAAAGCCCCATCCAGTCTGGCCTTGAACACTTCCAGGGGTGGTATATCCACAACTTCCCTGGGCAACCAGTTTCAGTGTTTCACCACCCTTACAATAAAGAATATCTTCCTGGTATGTAATCTAAATCTATTCTGCTTCAGCTTAAAGCTATTCCCCCTTGTCCTATAATAATGTTCATGTTTTAGAAGGACTGCCTGCCTACAGTCCTTAAGTCAGCACTTGAGGCATCCTAATTACCAAGAAAGGACTGCACCTCACATTTCTTTTAGCAGTTTCAAGTTCTGGCCATAGAACTTCTTGATGTTCTTAAGAATGGTTATGAATTTTCTACTCAAATCTAGGAATTTATTTCTAGGTGGGAAATTCAAAGTTACTCAGAACTTTTCAATGGTGTTCTTTGAAGAATGAGGTCTCAATCATGAGCAAGGATACAGGATTATTATTAGTGTTGCATTTTAGTAATCTGTAAGTGACATTTCATTCTAGTCAAAGTATTAACTGCAGTAGTAAAACTCAAATGTAGTGAATTGTACGGCTGTAGTCACAATTACCGTACCTTTTCATTTCCAAAAGTTAAGTGGTCAAATGAATACAGGCAATGTGTTTGGTTTTCTTTCCTGCAGTATCTGCCTTTTAGGAGCACGCTCTATTGCCCAGGGCTGCAATTAAAATACGTGCAGGAGTTGTAGCCAGTGCTGTCAGCAGTGTTGTGAACTCCAGCTATTGGGGCAGTATTACCACTGCTCATTTCCCAACAGGGTCTCAGTCCAGCCTTCAGGAACTGCTGTGGGAGCTCCTCTAAGTAACTTGCACGTGGTGGTTTTTAAATTGCTGTTTTTCAAATTTGAGTGTAGGAACTATGCTCAGCATAGAGCTAAGACTTAAAACTTTTTCTTCTCACATAATTGCTTTTCATCCTAAAACTGGTAGGTCATTACCAAGAGCTGCTAATATTTCTATGTGCAGTTTGATAACAGTAGATGAAAACAATTCCAGACCACAAGTGCCAGGAAGCACAAGTTACAGGTTTGGTTTTGTTCTCATTCCAAAGGCCTGATTTTCAGTATAACTCAGAAATCTGTTTACTGCCTAAACTGAAGAAAGCTGTACATGGTTAATGCCCCTTCACAGAGGAAAAAGGCAATTACCTCCCACTCAAAAATATACCACAAGAAAAGCAAGATGTATATCATATAAGCTATATAATATTTATATGTAAACTTTTACCTTACACTTACAGTTTGAGATATGTATTAAAAGAAATCTGTATTGGTCGCGTTTATGATGTAGGTATATCATCCAGAATAGGAACACTGAGAGTCAAACTTACTCAGGTAATTGGAAGAGCATTAAAGGACATGCAGTGCAGATAAAGCTAGTGAAATTTGAATTCATGCACAAAACACTTGTTTGTCTTTTTTAGTCTTGTATTTGTTTCAGAGCATCCATTTACTCACTAATTGGATGGAGCTGGTGGTCTGCTGGCTTTTATGTTTAATAACTGCTAAGAGAGCATTATGGTCCCTGGCACCGAACACAGCAGCATTTTAAAGTATCTCTAAAGAGTATGGTGAGGTAACACTGTGTTTTACATGAAGATACCTGTAATTACTGGTATACTTGAGTGTACATCTGATTTTCATTTTAAAGTTATTTTTTATTACTTTATATGCTGTGGGGGGAATATAAGGTATTGAAATATAGAAACCTTTTGGTGCATTCAGATGGCAGATTATATTAGTTTTTGCAAGTTCGTCCTAAGATGCAATGTATTCAACACAATCTCAAATACATGCTCAGGACATGCAGGTTTCATGCTGAAATGGAGCTGATTTTTAGCTGTGCTTACTGTCAACACCAGTTTAATTGTTTACATTGCTAACAATGAACAGTCATTTTTGTGACAGTAGAAACATACCTAAAGAACTCTTTGTAAATACTTGGGGTTTTTTTTCTGATTTTCCCTTAATTTAAATGATCAGTGGGAGCAAAGGTCTTTTTGGAAAGACTGTGGAGGGGGCAGAAATGTGTGTATCTTCTGTGCAGAACTGGAGTACAAAATTTACTTTTACATAAACCTATTCCTTTTTGTAGAATTTTCTTTAATTCCAGTAGAGAATTGTTTCAGACTGTTGTACCACTTTTAAGAGAGATCACTGAAGTAGTGTTGTCCTGTTGCTCAGGTAGCTTCTCAGTTCTATTAAAACTTGGATTTTAAAGTACTTGCTAGTTGAAAAACAAGAATTGAAATTTATTCACACCTCCTTTTCTTTTTCTAATATGCCATTTGCATTACTGCTTATGTAATTGCTACTTCCAAAAACCTTAAGGCATCACTGTAGGTTTCTGTCATATCCATAAATACTGTACCAAAATATTGCCAAAATCTTTATAACAAATTGAGGTTGCTCATGACAGTTTCTTTTTTGGCATTTTCTTGGAGTCTTGATTCATTTTGAATGTGTAAACTCAACTTCTGGAGTAAAAACATTTTCCAGCTGATCTGGTTTGTTAATACTACAGAAGGCTTTGACTTTCTTTTTTACAAAGCTTTAAGTACTTTTCAGCTTGTAATCAGAGAATGAGACTGAAAATTTCATTGCTCTTTGGTCTTTGTGCTTTGTCAGCTGAGGACTTCTTGTGGCTTTTATAATTGGCTGTTTAAAAGAATTGTCAGGCTTTTCATTCTCTTGCTGAATGGAACAATTTTGTCATTTTTAAGAGATGAATCATTATTTTTCATTGTTAATCATTCTTGCTGGATTATAAAAGTCTTTATTTTAAAGATGGCTGCTATGGTAGTGTTTAAGCAGTAAGCATCCTCTCTCTCTATCTTATCAGTAAGGTTTGGTGTTAGCTGGCATTTTGTTGTGAAGTGTTATATGTTCCATTTTACTAATCGTGTAAAATCATAAAAGCTGAAGTTGCAGTTGGTACTTGGTACATCAGCATCTGTCGTGTTCTGAACAAGATTAAGTTTCCTCGTTCTTTGAAGTTTAAATAAATAAATTAGTTAGATAGATGCCGAGATAGGTAGTTGGTGCTTAGATGTTAATGCACTTTTTTTACCTATTAATTTTTTCAAGTGTGAAGGGCTTAAATCCCACTGCCGTAATGAGAACATGGTTTGTTTTTCATTTCTTTTGAAAATTATGGAAGATGAAGGTGTAATACTTGTATTTTTCAGCACATTTGCAATTTAGTCAATAATTAGGCAGAATCTGTGTATTGAGTACCTTTCTAGTTAAAGTAGTTTGTAAGGACCATTACACACTGGTTGCAATGATTTTCAAAATTTGCCATATTTTTGTGATTTATACGTGTATTTTATATGCCCTTTCAGAGAAATGGAACATATATGTGTACAACTAACTTAGTAATTCTAATACTAAATGGCAATTCAGAGTTCAAATGGATAATGTTGTCATTGTGCAGAATGAAAGAAAAACAGACATGGCAATAACTACACTGCTAATCTGTCAAAACTTCACACAAAGTAGATTTTAAAAGACTATAAAACTTAAGTGTGAGAGAAGCATTTGTAACATTCAGTGTCTATCAGCCTAACTTTGTCCTTTGAAAACCTTAACATATTTAATAGAGAGAATGTAGTTTTAAACATAAGACTATCCGAAAAAGTATTGCTTTTGAAATGAAGCAGTGTAATTTTAAAGACTTGTTGGAAAGGAGTTGTTAGAGCTGTAGATCTGTGCTGCCACTGGGCTGTCAATTGCTGGCCATGTTGGCTACCTTGAGTGTCTCCTACCAAAACTATACAGGCAACATCTCCATGCCATCCTGTCCCAGACTGTAATACTTAAACACTTGAGACTTTTTCTGTGCATATGACAACTTCTGCTCATAGGAAAAACATTTTTGGACCAATGTAATTTGATTTGACATAATAATTCCTACAGTTTCTACCTGAAACTGTCATCTGTGTTTAGATGCACTAAGCTGGTATGTGGTTACATTTTTATTATGCTTTCCTTGCACCTTTCACAGTGAAAGAGTTGGGCATTGGACAGCAATGTTTCAGGTAGTGAAAACGTACCAAAACAAGGGCAAATAGAAGAACAGCTTAAACTGTAGATCTAAGAATCTTGCAAGTTACTTTTCATTTTGTGTAGAAATCATTCCAGACAGGGATAGTATAGCCTGGATTTTTAAATCCAGTACTAGCTTGAGTTGTAGAACTCTGAAACAAAGATATTTGAAGAAATAGTTTTTCACAAGTATACCTTGTAATGAGTTTGGTAAACAGAGGGCAACTTTGACTCTTAGTCCATGTTCATATGCAGAGTTTTTCTTCTTGATAAAGCAGGTGAGGATTACTGAGAACAGAGTAATTGTGAAGCAAATTTTAACTTATGCTGAGATAAGCTGCTTCTAAGAAAAATTCTTAAATATCAGTAGAGAAATACTCACACATAGCTTGTTTCCATGTCTTCTGCCAGTCACAAAAATAGAGAGACAGTGAGAACTTCACCTATGTTTTCTCGTGGTTTTGTCTCTTTCTGAAGGTTGAATGCTAACTCAAAGAGAATATAACCTTTTGAAGCTCATCAGGGTGGCTCATGAGTATGATTTGCTTTCAGTGATGGTTTCAGCAGAAACAAATTTGTATGTTTTTAGAGGATTATCAAATCTTATGCTAACTTTTCAGAAGCAAACGCCAAACAATTATTTAACTAAATATGTAAACCTTTTGCTAGATTTGCCCTTATTAATTAGCAGAAGCAGACAATCTGTTTAAAATGGGGTTTGTCCATTGTTTCATTTATACTATGTTATTTAGGAATAGACTTCTTTAAAGTTATATATGCATCAAGGAATACCTGTAAATGTAAGAATACTTACTAGAGATTTTAATATGCCCAAATAATTCTATATGTTATGATAATATAAAATTTATGTAATAGAAAACATGCATCAATATGTTAACAATAGTATAAAACATCTGTCTCTTTAATTTCAAAAGACAGCACTCCTTTTATAATAGTTTCTTGTGTGACTGTATCATGTATGTGTATAGATGTATTTATCTTAAGCTAAGCATAAACTGAATATATTTAATTTGAACAGAATATTGCCAGAGTTGTTACAAGGGGAAGGCCAAGGAAAGTTGAAGCATATTCTTAATGATTAATAAAGAGCAACCCAATTATTCTGAAAGATTGATACAGAGTAGTTTCTTAGAAGATACACTGACTCTCTACTCTTTGGCAGGTGGATGACATCTTAGGAGAAGGCAGTGATGAAAGTGATAGTGAAAAAAAAAAGCCAGAAGAGGAAGGTGAAAAACCTCAAACTAGTGCAACAGAGACTCTAGGAAGGAAAACAGATCAGAGACCTGGATCATCGTCATCATCATCAAGTGAAAGAAGCTTAACAGGCAGTATACCCAGGTATCAATTTTTCAAATATAAGAAGCAGCATTAATGTTTTGTTGTGTTTAGGCACTATTCAGCATGCTTTTCAACAGTCCAATCTGTCATTAACCTCTATATGTAAGTAACATTTTCTGGTAAGTCTGAAATTGTTATGCTTATTTCTGCAGTGTTTTGGGATTGATTTAAGGAAATCATCTCAGTAAATGTCTGTTGAGAACCAGCCTGTTCAGAAAGAACTGAAGTCTACTCAACTGTGCTTTTAAAGTAGTCTTGATCCTGTGTCAGATATAGGACTGTGTCCTCTGCAGTGTTACTTTAAGTAAAATAAAACGTGGTTTTGGGAAGCTATGGTTTTAGTATCCCAGCACTGACTGTTGAATGATGTGTCAACCAATTTGCTAGTGAACTAGAACTTAATATAAGTAAGTGCTTCTTTTAATAATGTTAATGAATGGTTCTGAATTTACAGCCTGTTACTAGTTTTCAAGCCTAACAATTTGGAATAAGATGAAGATTATAGTATTTTTAATTTAGAATTGCTGGAGTCATCATCCCATACCACAAGGTGCTGAAAGTGCAAACATGACTCAGATGTGTGTTATATTCCTTTCTGCTCTCTAACCGAACTCTGTTCCCAGCCATAAGAATTTAAGCTCTGATAGTTTTTCCTTAATGAGGTTAATATAAGTAGTAGGACTTAAGCGACTTATTTACATTATTTTAACTTTTCTGAGCTTTGTTCTAGCACACAAAGCAGGTACGAGAAAAACTGCAACAGAATGCTAAATATAAAGATTTATGAGGAGATTTTGATTGGGGTAGCAATGTTTCTGTGTGTCAGGGGTTTATTGGAGAAGGAGCTACATGGGAAGCTTGCACAGCCTTTTACTTTATTGTCGGTCTTTCTGATGATTGTTCTTTAGAAAAAGTCAGTCTAAAGGTATGAGAATTTAATTTGTCTCAAATGGATAGTAGAAAAATTCTCTCCTAAATAAAGGTTGGAAGAGGAAGCAAGCAGGTGATGAGTGTTTTTAGAATGTAATTTGAAGCAGCGAGTCATGGTGGTGGCATGTCACTGTTAATTCATGACAGTATTACTGTCATGTTTCATTGTGTAGAAAATACATCAATTTCTAAAAACCAAAGGAAAAAAGAATCCTATTAAGGAATATTGCTAAATACTATTCTCTATGTATGGGATAAAAAGATAATTACAAATGTACTTGCTCTAACTTGTATTCTGTATACAGGACAGATTGTAAGTAAGCTTGGCAATACTTCTTCACTCAGAAGCTATGTAGACATAGTAGTGTTATTCCTGGGATAAAGTCTTTGAGCAGCTTCTTAAGTAACTTTTCTATTTTTGACCTCTTAAGAGTTTCCTTGTCAGTTTGTTAAATTGCATTCAGGATTGAGCCTGAATGACATGCTGGAAAAGGTACAAAGTGCTGGTTCAGATGCTAACCCAGTGTCTACTAGGCAGGAAATTCTGCTTGATAAGAAAGGAGCCAGTCATCCCAATTACATTTTAAGTTTGAAGCTTTAAATTGATGTTTTCATGGTCAGTCAGTGTTGTATCTGCTAAAGAGATACCATACAGGAAGGGTAATGTAACAGTCTCTGAAAAACAAAAGATGAACAAGAGAAAAACAGTCCAGATACGATCCAGTACTCCTCTGTTCTGACTCAGCTCATTCCTAGCAGAGATGAGGTCTGCAGAGGCTGTAGGTTTCTGGTAAGCATTGTTCCGTTGTACCTCTCCAGTAGTTAGTGACACTGGAACCACAGCACTTATAAGACAAAATCTAGTACTTAAGTTTAATGTTAGTCTTCAGTCTTAATATCTACAGAATACCTTGATCATTTCTCTGATTGGGGCCACTTTTGAAGCTCTCAAGCATGGAGGAAAAAAGTAATCTTTGGGAAAACTTATAGCTACTAGGGGAGGGGAAATGCAGTATTTTTCTGTGGTAGTTTAGTCTAGGCCTTCCTTGGTGACCATTTTGTAACCAAGGAAGGGTCCAGATTTACCCAGTATTCCCTACAATTTTTACATAAGCCAGGCTATAAGAAGAAAGGAGGAGAGGCCTTCGCTCTCTTTCCTTCTGGCGGCTTGGAGATGCAGGTTCCCTGCTGTTGAGTCTGCCGTGTTGGGGAGCGAGGCCTGGTAAGGCCTTGTCGACCTTGGGAGACAGAGGTTGCCGGCGATCGTTCCAGCACGACTTTCTGTTGTCCCAAGGAGAGTAGAAAGATATTCTTTTGCTAATTCTTTTGGTTGCTAGATCTTGGGCTGTTGATCGTGTATATTTTATTTTGGTTTTGTTCCTTTTTTCCCTTCCCCCTCCTCTTTCCCTTTTCCTTCTGAAATTGTATATATATTTCAATTGTATATAACTGTAATATAAGTGTAAATATATTTATATATATTGCTTTAGCTGTCTCTCTCTTGTTTCCGTTCTCTTGTTTTTTTCTTTTTCTTTTCCCTTGGTTCAGGAGATGAGGGGAGTTTTTGTGGTGAGGTTTGGAGACTCGGCAGGGAGCCAGCTTCAGACCATATAATTTTCCTACATCCTTTGCTAGTTGATAATCAAGGAAAATTGAACTCAGAGCCTCAGAAGTCCCTCAACTGTCTTTTCTGTGCCCATTTACTAGACTTTTAAAAACAACGGTGATATTTTAATTCCCAAGTGTTTTCTTTCAAATATAATACAACATGTAAGGAGTGACTTTCCTTATAACGTCACTCTTCTAGAGGACAGAAATTATAGTTTTCCTTTCTTCTTAGTGACAGAAAAGGCTGCTGCAAACTCCTGTGCAAAGTTTTCTTGATGACATCTTTCATCCTAATTGAACCAGTACATTCACTGTCACTGTAACTTTATTCCAGTTCCCAGTCTGCAGACACTGTTTTGAGAATCTTGGGACTTAAGTTTTTACAGCTCAGTGCTTCCCAGGCTGTCAGACTTAGATTTGTTGTAGTCTGGGATTTTTTTTGAAAACAATTTCAGTGACAAACTATCCAAAACATACTAAGGAACTAACTGGTGTATGGCCAAAGGCTTGTTGAAAGTACCTTTAATAGCCAACAGCACATCTCAAATATGGCTGATGAAATAATTGTAGAAATTCAAGCATTCTTCCAAAGAATGATGGTTCATCTATTTTCTTACCCAAACAACTCATTGCATTGTTTCACAAGTAAAGTTGTAGTGTTATTACACTGTATATTCTTCCAGAATTCCTGTCTAGATTATGTGAGTATACTGTTGTTTTGATATAGAAAAGCTGAAGATCTAAATTTTAGAGTTATTTATGGTTTTAACTCATCCTTTCCTGCTTCCTGGATCATTTGTTGCATCAGCATCATCAAGTAATCTGTCTGTTAAAGAGCTTCTGTGTAAGGTCACCCTAGAAAAAATACATTGTGTGAAGTTAATTTTAAGAATTAAATCTTTCATTAGCTCCTTTCCCTTGGAGTAGATTTTTTTTAAGGGGACGCTCAGTGATGGCTAACTGCAAAATGAAAGGGGATCAAAATTTCTGTATGTGGTCAGTGCTTGGATGTTCCAGAAAACATTAGCCTTGATTCCAGAGTGAACAAAAAAAAAAAAAAGGTAAACAATTATTTGCTGTTGCAGATAATTGGAAAATTTTGTCTGAAGAAAATTGAACTTTATTTTGCTCTCATTGATATAGCTTCTCCCAAGTAATCACTTGAGTTTGAATCTCTGTGATATGGGGTCATTCTAAACTACTCATGTTTCTGGAACATTCGAGTTTTGCCATGTGTGATAGTGAGGCACTTCTGAAAATCTCCTGTTCAGACTCCCTCTATAAGAACAGGAGATTATTACTGTTGAAATTGGCCAGAACTGGAGTATCAGCTCATTTCTAGAACTGCACCATGGTTTTGGCTGTGGGCCTGCCATGCCAGTGGCTGTGGGATTACAGATGAAAATGTCTCACTTTAAAGACTGTGTTCCCTCAAAGCTTATTACATCTATCTTTGTGTTGCAGAGGCAGCATTTCAGTTGGTGAATTAGGTTGAATCTTGCAGCCTTGGTTAAGGGGTTTAAGATCTCTGCATAGAGTTAAGATTGCTGGAAAACTACAGGAAGCAAATACAGCCCATTTATTGATTTTGGCAATGATATCATGAATCCCAAATCAATCAAAGTATGTTTGATAGGAGCAGCAGCTCATTGTTGTTCCTTAATGTAATTTGGTAAATAAATGTAGTTTTCCTACTTAAATACTGCATTTTAATGAGCATCTCCCTCCATTTTAGTGAGATCCAGTATGTCTCCTTAACAAAGGAGGAAACCCACTCAGCCTTTGAAGAGAACGTATAATTATTGAGTAGGCAAAAAAACAGACCTAAACTCTAAAAAATTAGATATCCTTGACAGGTAACCATCTCTTCTCCCAGTTGTGGGAAAGGGTGGTTTACCCTAAGAATTTGCAGTGATAAGTGATATTTGTCAGCTTGAAGGTGCTTCCCTGGAAATTGCTTTTCTTAAGGTGGAGCAAGTAAAGGAAGCTCAATATAGATGATGTGATATCTCCAATTTTATAAATTATTATGCTTATGAAGGTTCAAGTCTATTTCACAGAGAGCAGCCCAAATTTGTCTCTCATGATTCATCTAGTTCCTGTAAGTTCAATCTAATTCAACATTCCAAATTAAACATCTGGGAGAAGAAAACATGCTTCAGGTAATAACACAATGTGGTTAATATTTTTTTACATAACAGACAAAATTCTGACTGGATTTTTTTGCAAGGTTGCCACAATTCCTTTTTTCTTGAGTTTAAAACTTATATAGGGAGTAAAACACCTGGACTGGTCCGTGTATTTCGAGTCTGTACAGTAGTCTTGTGAAGAGTTTAAAAGGCTATTCAAAGGGGTATTTTGAGGCATTAAGAACTGAAACTACCACTGACTTCATTTTTCTCAAAACTATTGATTGCATTCAACTTCCAAAGTGGAAATTTTTGTTCTTTCCTCATGGCACAAATTTTTCTTGTTACAACAACTGTTTTCATAGCTGGAGCAAGTTAAAGTATGTTTAAATCACTGAATTTCTTTACATTTCTGACAGTGTGGAAGTAAATGGACTCCTTGATGTAGTCCACATAAGCAATTAAAAAAATTACTGCAGTTTCAGTTAGGTTTTTTCCCAGAAGCAATTGTGAAACTCTCCAGACTGAAGTCCATGATCAGCTTCTAAAGACAAGCACTCCTGTTGGCAGCACATCTTGCTGTTTTCACATGAGCCGGCTGTTCTGCAAAATTTTAATGTCATTTCTGTTTGGAAGTGATTTTGATGAAGACTCTAAAATGGAAGAGGACTCTGGGCATGCAAAGCATAATTTGCTTCTGTACTTAAATATCATTTTTGAATTAGAGTCTACTGTAAACATTAAATGTAAGTTTTTATTTAGGAATGGTTTTACTTTAAAGCTGTTGTGTTACCCAAAATTTCCACATGAGAAAATCAATACTGGGATAATAAAAGCTTTTTTAAGCCATTTTAATTAATGTTTTTTCCTCTAAAATGATTTTTTTTTTTAAATGTGTCTAGTCCCAAGTATTCTACCCTCTGTGCTGTGTTGAATGAACAAGTTCCTTTCACTGTTTACCAGCTAGAAAAGTGTAGATCCAGGTTCTAGAGGCTTGAATAAAGGGAAACAAACAAAAAAAAATTCAGAAGGCATTGTTAGATCCTTATTCTTAAGCCATAAAATCAAAAACACGCAGGAAATTAGTGTTTGTATTTGATACTTTGCTTTATTTCTTAACACAGAAATATTTTTTAGTTTATGTATATACATTTTCTCATAAAGAAAATTTGATGTTAAAGTATTTATACTGTATATCTCCCCTTTTTCACTCCACTTATTCACACTGTTTTGCTAGTATGCTAGGATCAGCTTATATTCTCAGAATATTCCTAATTATTTAGGCTTGTCATTAAATGCTTATGGTTATAAAATGTAACTGCTGATGTGCATACAGTTGTCTTGTAAAAATGTATTGTAGTGGTGTGAGGAGGTAGCAAAGAGCAACTGCATAATTATTAAACTGCAGCCTGGTAAAGGTTTTATGGGGTTCTCTTTTCATGTGGGGTAAATACTTAAAATACTTATCCAAACCAAACTTTTTGCTGTTGTACCAAGTAGAAATCACACTGCTGTAACACCTACGAGCCTGTTAAATTTGAGGTCCTTTTGGGCTTACTTAGATTAAAAGGGCTAAAAAGCAAACCAGGCAGAATGAAGGGTTTGGCAAGTGGTAAGCTGTTGTGGTGGAAGGCATTTGTCTTTGCAGAAATGGTCTTTTGGTAAACAATTTAATAGGTGAGATCAGTAGCATTAAGTTGCCTGACACTGCCTTCTTGCATAACTCCATTTTACTAGCATCTAAGTTTGCCAGACAAACTGTTAGAGCTAAAATACTTTCAGACTTGCTCTGTGCTTTACACTTCATTGCTTTTGGAAGAATTGAGTAAAAAAGATTCAGCCATTTAAGCTGAGGGGGGACAAAGTTTAATATGAAAGGAGAAGAAAAAAAAAACATACTAGCTTTGCTGTACTGAAAAAAAAATAAGATGTGCATGGCTTGGTAACTCTTGATTTTTGGAGTGTTGTATCTCAGTTGATAGATTCTTTATGTATGAACGTTGTGCCTTTTTAGGCCTTCTTGAAAATTGTCCAAATGTGGCAAAGTTCCAGGTATTGTGTTTCTCCCAACTGTTTGTTCAGCACATTTAGCCCATCCCCATTTTATGATATTAGTAAAGTAATATCAAATATTTCCTGCTAGAGAAACTATAAAAGTTCTGTAATCCAGAATGTTTAGGATTCTAAAGGTAAAGAGATGTCCTGCAAAGCAAGTGTCCTTTAGCCACAGTCTTTGATATGGTTAGGATCTGACTAGTGACCACCTTCAAAGGCTCACTAGGGTTGCTTTAGTTAACTGAGGTGCATCCCATCCACACTTAGCTGCATTCTTTAAGTTGTTAGAACACTATTTCTTTTGACAGTTGGTACTTTTGTTTCAGATATACTGCTTAGGATGATTCTCAGATTTGTCTTTGTTTGTCTCTCAAATTCCTGGTAAAATGGTCGCACTCCAAATACACGTATTTCCGAACCAGGCATTCTATCCCCATCTCTCCTCAGAGGAAAAAGTAGTTTGGGGAGATACTTTGTTTTGATGACTTTGAATGTCTGCATCTGCTAAGATAAATCCCACCCTTTGGTCCTTGTCTTTGTTATAAAGTAGAAAAGATTATTTTTAAGAGCAAGCTGTGCAAAGGATATTTATACTTGAAAAGTGTAGTTACAGACCACAGTTTTATTTGAGTAGCTGTTTCCATGAAAAGTAGATTTGATTGAAGTGAAATAACTATCCAAGCTCTTAAGTGATTCCTTCCCTATAGCAATCTTTGTCATAAAGTTTCACTAAATACTCGGGAGTTATTCTGTGTGTCTTTACTCATTGATCTTTACATTACTCATTTACATCCATTGATGTGGAGCTTTAACTGAAACCTGAAAATTAAGTGGATTTTGAATCAGAAAAGTTCAACAGTCTTAGAATGTAATTGCAGGTGTCGAGAGAAGTCATTGACAAACTCAACTGTTCCGACATCATATTGGATGCATTTTGTAACTATCAGTGGAGAATTAAAAAATGCAGTAGCAGGAATCGGGAGCTGGAAATATTACTATTAAAACTGTATCTACTTGTCAGCATCTTTCTGTTTATCACCCTACTTATTATCTTTAGACTAGATTTCTTTTTTCTTAAAGATGAAAATCATAGCATTCTTATGCTGTGACTTCACAAATAATATCTATATGTAATGGGTTGTGCTTAATTTGCAAGTGAGAGTAACATGGCAGTTTGCTAAGCCAGTCTTTCTTTTGAAGGACTGTTTGAAGACTTTTGTCGTGGCTGGGCTTCACGAACGAAGATTTGGGAAGGGCTCTACCCATGTTTGTTGCAAGTGTGTTGGTGGCTAAAAAGGCCAATATGAGATAGGCACGTCCGGTTGCAGAAGGCACTTTTACAATATAGAAAATAACCATTAGAATGGTTATGACAATGTAAGTCCTATAACAGTGTGACTAGAAGATGGGAAGCTTTGTCTCGTCATTAAGGAGGTTAAGCATCATTCTTGTAAAATGCTGAGTTATTCTGTAATTAATTTAAAAGTATTACAGAATATAGGTTTAAGCTCACTGGTAAGAGAAACTACTTGCTTTTTCCCTTTTGGTTATTAGAGCAAAATGGGAGATCAGGCATGACTTCTACCCTGAGCAAGCTGTTAGCTGCAGGCAGTGCTTATCTGTGTTTTTTGTCAGAGGGGAAAGGGCAGGGCAAAGGGTTGGTTTTTTGCCTCCACCATGATAAGATCAACTTGTTAGAGTAAAATTACTTTTTATGTCTGCAGCAACCAAAAGAACTGAGGCCTGTTTGTTACTCATGGCCCAGAAAATAAGTTACTATGCTGACCACTCGCTGTTCTTCAGTGTCTCCTCATATCAGAAAGTTATAGTTACCTTGTGTTCAAGAGCAGTATGGTTGCAGGCAAGTCATTTAGTCAAGCAAGGGAAAAGGAGTGCCTCCTGTGGGGAGGGACTACACAGTTCTGTTTTCTTTTTCAGCTTAACATTCCCATGTTTTTCCGCTAGGGAGACACCTATTTTGTTAGAAAGCTACCAAACAGAGTTTATCTGGAGCTTAACATTTTTCTCTCCAGCAAACTTTGCCAGGCTCACAGAACAGGGTTAAGAGTATGAAGGATACCACTAACTCCTGAGGTCACTGTGCTGTCCCTTCTAGCTAGGTCAGACAGTATTCAGCCTTTGGCTATTTATAGAGTATTGTTCACTTCTGTTTAAAGTCTGCTTTTGTTCTGAAGATTTTTTCTTATGTGAGCAGAAAGGAGTACAAGGAACACACACACTTGGTCAAAGTCATGAGGGATTCTCTCTTTAGGTCTACATTTCAGGTGACTTAAGGGGTTAAATATGTATTTCTGTGCCTGGTTTATAGACACAGCCCCCTCAATGTTGAAGGAAAATATTGAAGAATCTTACAGCTTTACATTCACATTATATTTTGAAAACTATATACACTGAGAAATTCAGAAGTTTTCTGAATTTGGACAAAATAGACACAGAGAGAAATTCCTTTGAAAATAGTTTTTTGTAAAAGGTTTAAGGTGTTAATGCTACATGCTATTTTCAAAGCTACTTTACTGATTCAGTTGTCTTTTCTTAACATTCAAGAAATCTTTTTGTCTTTAAGGGTGAATCGTCCAGCTCTTTTATACAAAACATTTGAAATTATATTTGCAAAACAAATATTTTACTCATTTGCCGTGTCTTAATTGGCTAATGTGTTCACTTTGTTGGATGCATTGAAGGGGTTGTAATGCTTCATATAGATTGCTTTTCACAAAAGATTCAAAATTCCATTGCTGTGAAAGGATTATACCTAATTTGCTCTGCTTTGTTCTGTATAATCTTCCTAGGAAGTTTTAACTAATAGAAAGGTCTCTGTAGATTTTTGCGTGCCAAAAATGTGATTTTCAAGTTTTTTCTCAATATTAAATTTAGTTAAGTCTCCATTCTGCTATAATGAATGCCCTTTAAAACTAGAGGTTGTATTTTTTTCCTCCTTCTCCAAAGCTATGAGGTGTATCTGTGGCATGTTATGTCATATAACTTTAAACCATATGAAAATGTTGGATTGAAAAATGTGTGTATGAGAGTTATATCAGGGTTTTGCAGCATTGGGGTGTCAGTAGAAAGTGAAAATGCAGACATTTGTAAACCCACAGAGGGGTTGAAAGATGCTGAAAGTTACTGGTAGATAGGTGTGGTCTAAGGAATGTGTGGTGCTATTTTCAATATGGTATTTTATTTGATAGTAGAGGGAAAAAAGTCAGACATGCCTGACTAAATTGTTTGTTATGTTGAATGTTACATTTCTATTTAAAAAAGAAAGGAAAAGAAAAAATTAATTTCTACAAATGGAAGGGTATCTGGGAGATCTGACACAGAAGAGGATAATGCTGTTAGAAAGGGAGGTTGACATTACCTTTTAGAAAAACTGATTGGAGTTCTCTAATATGAGTAAATAACCTCAAAATTACCAACTCGGTGAAAAATAATTTTCTTCTTCATTTGTTATATGCTCTCTGATTGAGAGGACTTTTCCCCAGGGGGATTTTTAAGATAAAATCTGTACCAATTTGTTGAGTTTTTAAAGAGAAGTGATCTTTACATTACTATCTTAAACCTCCAGACCTGGTCTGTGTATCCTTCACTTTTAGCTTTTGTGTTTAGTTTTCCGATGCTCCTGTGGTAAAGAAACTTTTTATTTTTTTCCTAATTTAAAGGAATTAAACTTTTTGATCTCATATAGAAAAGTTCATGTGGAAAAATCTAAAAGCTCATGAATCATCAAGTATAGTTTGAACTACTGTGGCTATTTAGAAAACAAAATTAGCAAAAGCATAAAATAAATGGATATTTATTTCAGATTTCTTCAGAGATAAATCAGAGGGGGAAACTATAGTACATGTGATGGTAAATGTTTGAAAGCAGTTATGAGAAATGAAGTTCCTGTGTATATATTAGGTACTCAGCCCTCAGCAGAGAAGCAAATGGTGATGTTGAGTGTGCATGTTTTAGTCCAGATATGGAGTGCACCTTTGAAGCAAAACTTTGGTGTGGCTCCCTGAGGGGTCTTGGAGTTCATAATTTCCTTTAGATCATTATAAGCTGGGGTTTAACTCCATGCACCAGCCCCTAATACATCTTCAATCTGCAAAATGAGCTGAGGGGTTGTCTAGAGTAAAACCCTCTTTCTGAGTTTAATCAGCTGTATGGCCACATGCATAAATGCCAAATGTATTTTCTCAGTACATACAGTGTCAACAGGGCGATAGTAGAAAAGTCACTGGAATTATTCTGTTTAAACTTATATACACTTACAGGGTTCAATTCCTTTTTTTATCACTTTTGATAGTCTCATATCTAGACATCAAACACAATTTTGTAGTTATTTCTTGATCCCTTAAATGTTGGGACATTGCAGTACATTGCTTTATTTTAAAATTTCAAGTCGTAAATTACTTAAATTATAAGCGTGACACTGATGAATGGCAAAATCAGCTATATAAGCAAATGAATGCATGGCTTAGGTTTTTTATAAAAGCACTTAAGTAGATGAGTCATTCATATCTTCAAGCTTGTTAATGAATTTAATGGCCTAAATTTTCAAGCTGTTACTAAAAATATACCTACTATAACTTCAGTTAAGTTGCAGACTAAATTACAGTTGTGTTTGCAGCTGCTAATTAGTCTTGTTGGTAAACAGTGTGCCTGTGGTTTTCAAGAAAACTAAGAAAAATACTTGAGAAAATGAATTTGAATATTCAATGTGTTAGAGAAAAAAGTTATTGCAGTTTGCCTAGTTCTTTTTTCAGAGAAGTCTTCTCTGCAATTTTATAGTTGGCTTTACTCCTATAATGTTGTCTGTAAGACTCTAGTGTCATCCAATTACACTGAAAAATTATGATTTATATTAGAAAGTCTTCTCTTGACTGTGTGTACGAATTGTATTTACAACCTGCAGGAAGACTTAAAGGTGAAAAGCTGCAATAACTAAGATTGTTCTCCTGTTCAGGATGCTTACTTTGGAAAGCAAGCAGCCCAAGAACTTAATTATTTCTAGTGTGTACAAACACATTTTCTTACACACTCAGGGAGAACCTAACAGGCAGTTTGTACCATCTTCAGTTTTAGATATGTGAGCTGCTGCTGCATTGAGAAAATCAGAAAATGGAATGTATGTTGCACTTATTCACTCTGTTCTCTGTAGAGCCTTAGTCATGAGTTACCAGTGTTTTCAATGGTATAGTGTTGTGTGTTCTTGCTTGAAATTGTGTTTTGTCCACATACAAAAATGTAGGCACAAATATAGATATGTCCAGGTGAACAGAAGGAATGCTTCAGTTAGAAAGCAAGTCTCTTGGATTCTGTAGGTTTTGTCCAGAAACCTCAAGTATCCCTTGAGAAGTTTTTCCTTTACAGAATTTATAAGGAACCCCCATCCCAAATTCAGAATGAGACAGATGAGACTCTGGAAACCCTTCTAGCCACAGGAAGCTGTTTTTATTTTCTGATTTTTCTGTTATCTTCTGGTATCATGAGTTGTCAGGGAGGAAGAGATTCAAATTTTCAGCAGATTTGCAAAGAAAGATCTCTTAATGTCTTGTCTTTGTAATGTATAGCCCAGATTTGTTCAGCTATGGTCCTTTTTTCTCTGTGAGAGCTGATGCATCAGTCTGTAAAGCACTAGAGACTATGCAGTGATTGATTATGACTGGCATAGCCAGACCTGGGAAGAATGTAATGGATGGGTTTGAGTTGTATTTGAGGCAATGGAGGATGAAAATTATGGGAAAAGTAGATCTCATTATTGCAAGTCATCTAGCTGTCTGCCCATCTCTATGCTCTAGTGTTGTGGTGGTGGAGGCAGAACCAGCATGCCACTGTTTTTTCCAAAAGTTTTGGAATATATTTGGGTGAAAGATGGGGAGAACAAGCAAGGGAGGGAGAGCGCCAGAGGTGAGTACAGTCTCCTCAAGTTCTGGCCCTCACATGGGCGCCCAGGTGCTCAGCACTGGGAGTAGCTCCCATAGCAGGTAAGATGAATGATTTCATGTCTCTGCAAGTCTGTTCTAGCATTTGTTCTGCATCAGGCTCTTTGCGCAATCGTGAAATTTCTGGTGTTTGATGACAATCCTGTGTAAGACAGGATTTCTCAAAAGAGATAGAGAGGCAGGGTTTTATTATCTCCAAGGATGCTGCAGCTTTTAGTATCTCCAAGGATGAAGCCTCAGTAAGCTCTCTGAGCTTAATCACCATCACAGTGAGCAACTGTTTCCTGATGTCCAGAGGGGACCTCCTATATTTTAATTTGTGCCTGTTGCCTCTTGTCCTGTCACTGGGCACCACTGAGAAGAGCCTAGCTCTATTTTCTTTACACTATCCCTTCAGGATTTTGTACATGTTGATTAGATCCACACCCTATCCCTACATCAACAGTGTCTATGAGGATCTTGTGAGAGATGGTGTCAAAGTCCTTAGTATTCTCTACTTTCCCCTCATTTACCAAGCCACTTATTTCATCATAGAAGTTTATGAGTTTGACCAAGCAGTTTCCTGTTGGTGAAGCTGTGCTCACCACTCCTGATCACCTTGTCCTTCATGTGACTGGAAATAGTTTCCCAGATCAGCAGCTCCTTCATCTTCTCAGGGCCTGAGGTGAGACTGACCTGCCTTGTAGTTCCCTTGATCCTGCTGTTTTTAAAGATAGGAATGACATTTGCATTCCTCTGGTCATCAGGCACCTCTCAATCACCGTAATCACTTAAAGACTGAGAGTGGTCTCACAATGACATCACCCACTTCCCTCAGCACTCACTTATTCATTTATGAATGAGATCCAGCAAAACACCTTTCCTCACTGACTTCTGTGTTGGTTGAGCTCAGTGGTGTGCAGTGCTGTAGGAGGAAGACTGAGGCCATGCTGCGCAGTGAAGGAGTAGGGAACATGGGGTAAATATTTGACCAAGGTAGCTAAGAGCTAGATGCATACTTATGGACACTGAAATGCTGAAGTTGAGGGAGTATAGTACAAATTCAGATCTGACACCTCCAAGCTGCACAATTGCCAGCTGGGTAGTCTCTTTTGGGTAGCTTATAAAGCCCTCAGAACTGAGGTAGGTCCATGCAATACAAATAGGATGTTTCCAGTGTGCTATCTCTGAAGGGCTTATTTTGAGATGTGTTTTCCTTTATTCCACTACTTTTGCACCCATCTGAGAACATTCTCTGGAGCTGCAGTAACATAAATCTGGGTCTTGCAGTGCCCTAGCTTCTATCAATGGATCTAAATTTTGCTTGATGTCTCTTGGACTGTGCTCCTGCTGGACCTGATAATACTTGATTTACCTGAGTTCTCTATTGTCAAGGATAACCCAGCTTATCCTGTGATGTTGATCTGATCTTTGTATATCTTGCTGGAAAGAAGGGGAAGGAAGTGACTCTCCCCACAGAGTCTGGCTGCCCCTGTTTTGTGCAGCTGTAAAACTAAGGAGCATTTCTTTGTAAGAATAGTTTTCTGGTAAAAATATTTGATCAATAGCAGCCAGTTATTAAAAGGTGTTCCCAATAAAAATAGCTTTCACTAGATACTATTGACGTATTGCATTAAAGTGTGCAAGAAAGAAGAGGAAAGAATGTCATGTTCTCAGTAGAAAGGCTCATCTTCTGAAAGAGGTCGACAACAGTGACACAAACTTTCTCAAGCCTAGATAGTTTTCCTTCAGTCTACCAATTAAAATGTCTTTGATATTTGCTATCACCTCTTACAGAGTTTTAGCATTTCTGAATTTTTTTACATTAAAAACAACCCCTTGAACTATTACCATTGCCTATTTTTGTGAAGTTCTCCTTCCAGCTCCTCGTGGATTTAATCTCCTTCACAGTTCATAAAGGAAGGTATGAACTTTAATGTGAAGCTTTATTTGCAGAAGCTGTGGACACAAGTATAATTTATAAGAAATGAATATTAGAGTGTAATTCCTATGACATCCATATTGCTTATCAAGGAATATCTTTTTCTTTCCGGCAAAACACTTTGCAATGTTGTTTTGAGCTGGGGATCCCTTCCATTTAATCACTTTCCAATTTTTACATGGTTGGATATCTTGGCAAAAAGGCAGGTTTCTCTTGTGATGATGAGGGAGAGTTTAAATTAGAAAAGAAGGCACAAGAAGAAGAAAGGAAGAGAAAAATTTTAGGGAAACCAATAGAAAATATGTGAAGTGCCAGGGATGGTAGCTTGATGTAAGGAACCAGATAGTTCTGGAGGGATCAGAGGGAAGAGAACCTGGCAAAATCAAATCCTGAAGACATTTGAGAGGAAAATAGACTCTTGTAAATCAAAATTATGTACTTCGGGTGTAAAGCACCACATACCTTGTATGGCAGAGTCATGACTGGAGTTTCTACCTGCTATGATGCACCCTTTCTATCCCTTTCAGAGATAATGGGATGATAGCATTTTCTTTTAGGTATGTCTTTCAATGACTCCCAAGTTGGAGAAAGAGAAGCTTGAGTCATACTCCTTAAATGTCTTAAGAGTTTAAGTACAGAAGTGCCTGTCTTAGATATTTTGTCAGTTAGTCTTGCTGGTAGTGTTTTACAGCTCTGTAATTGGTTAGACTTCCCATTTTCTGAAACCACTCTTCTAAATGAATATGCCATAACATCTTTCTATAAATAAAAACATTAATTAATAATTCCCATTGGCCAGCTTAGGCTTTTATACTCTCTGAATTCCTGATCACTTATTTTCTCCCTTCAGTATCATCTGTCTTCTTTTTTTCCTTAGGATTCACAAAGTTGTCACTGTGTCCATTACATAAGAACTTTGAAGTAATTTTAAGATTTTTGAAAGGACAATTCATAAAACTGTATTTTGATTTTTTGAAAGGAGATTTTCAACTCTATTATGCCCTCCAAATGGCTTCCTTTTAGAAATCACAGTCCTTACTGCATATATGTATGTTTATGTATGTCTTGATTGTCCTCCCTATCTGGGCATCATAAAATATGGTAAGAGGGAGACTGAAACTCATGACTTCTTGGGCAGCACAGACATAAAGCTATGTTCCACTAACAAAAAAAAAATTCAAATTACAATCTCTATATGAAATTTTAAGTGATGTATGTCTTATGTATGTAGTGAGGATAAAGCATTTTAAAAGCAATAGTTTTTATACTAAAACTGCCACGTATTGATATAAAGGATTAGCTTTCAATATATGTATATATTTAGTTATAGTATATCTTAGCCAATTATTTAAAAAAATAAAAAGGGGAAGGAACTGGGCAACTCTCCCCAAAACCCAGGCATCAGTTCTGAGGGATAAACGTGTGTCTGACAGAAAGATCTGTGCTGCTCATCCTTAGCAGTTTTGCCCTGAGGACTCATAAGTGAATCTCGTAGGAAATTGTGTTCTTGTTAAAATATATTTCACTTGTTTGTCTAGGATGTAATCTTGTATATTCTTTGTGTGTATCTAATGCTTAAAAAGAAAATTTTGAATACTGTTAAAATCTGGGGATTTAGGAAAGGTATGTGGGGTGATTAAGCAAGCTTTGTGCTTGCACCTTCATTTGGGAAGCATGCATTGCTTTAGTTTCCTTTACTGTGATTCTTGATTGTGACATTTAAGAGATTAAACAATAATGTTGACAGCCTTTAGCCTTAGATTTCTTTAGCACTTCTATTATAAATTTATGCTAAGATTCTGTGAGGGAAGCTAAAGCTATAAGAAATTCTTCATGGATGCCTTATGGAATACTTAAGGGAGATTACCTTTCCCTGATGCACATTTGTGCCTACTGAAGTGTTATATCACGTTTCAGATAAATTTACTTAGCATTTATTTGACAAATGGGAGAAATGTGTAGATTTCACTAATCTTTAAAAACAAAGTAGCAAAAAGAATTATTGGTCACTAGAGAGGTCCAATATGAGGAAGCACACATCAATTCAAAATATACTTTATTTTTTTCCCCTTAAGGTATCTCAGGTTTTTCCAAACAGTTTTCAAGGAAGAAATATGTTTTTAAATTAAAATAGAAAGGTAATGTTGCAGATGCAAAGCTACAACACGGAGCTAGCTACTGCTCACATTTGTATGCTTTTCTTCTTCACATAAGCATTCTTGTAATCCTGTGGAAAGCAGGAAACTTTTTTAAGTGCAGATTTTTTATTATCTAGAAGGTACAGTTCCAGTAGAGTCATGGAAGTGATGTGTATGCATGACTAGGCCTTTAACATGTCACTGTCCATGCTGCGATGGGGAGGATGTAAGCACAGGGTAAACTAGTTTTCAGAGAGTGATACAAACCTTAGAATTGCATAGTAATTTTTTCTCAAGTCCCCTTTTGTTTAAAAAAAATGCTGTTATATAGTGTGGGTAATAGTAATTCCAGAGTACTGGAAAAAGTACAGTGTTTAAAGTACTAGCCTAGCTTTGAAAGTACTTTAGTATGATGAACAGATGAAAAGGAGCTGCTCCTCATATCCAGAGTTTGCAGTAACAAACTGAGTTTTGCAGGAGACTAAGGATTCTAACAAATGGGTTGTTATAGTTAGAACTTCAGTGGAAGCAAGGTCTTCATCCTGTTCTTCTAAGTTACTGTTCCATAATGAAAGGGGTTGCATGAAATACAAATTACTCCAGAGCTGATCTTTGACACCTGACGCTCAAACTTTTGATTTTGAAACTTCAACAAAGATGTGTTTGAATGGGAGTTCTTCAGTAAAGCTTTTGACATATAATTGCCTGAAAGTCTAGTTTTCCAGCTACTGAGCTAGGCTTACAATTCATGTCAAAATGGAGAAACAATTTTAATTCTTCTATATATTTGTATTTATCTCTCATTTTGCTGTATTCTTGCATGAAATGCTACAGATCTCTCCTTCTTTCTGTTTGTCAGAGATGTATCCTGAATTTTTTCTTTCTCCTTGATAAAATAGTTTTTCTGTGTTGAAATTACAAATGTGTGAAAAAGGAAGAATGGAATTTTACTGTGCAGGGGGATGTTGAGATACCTGATTGGTTTCATCTCCATTTACTGCAAAATCAGAAAATTACTGAAAGGTTGCTGAGAAAATACAGGTCTAACTACATCTGCTTTATATTCAGAAATACATAAATCCATAGGGGAAAAAAGGTTTGCTGATTCAACTGTTGAAGAGGAAGGTCCTTGTTCTAAGACTCCTGGCATATGTATGTCATTGGTACACATAGAACAAGTGATAGATGCAAAGTCTACTTCAGGAGAAATCACAGAAGGACATCATTCCCTTCACAGTTATTTCTTACAAATTCTGAAATACTTTGAATTGTTGCAAAGGTCTAATGTAATATCTGTTAAAGAGGAACATGCATTTTGGAAAGCCTCAGATCATTAACTGGGTAAGAAAAAAAAAGTCACAGGAGAGAACAGTGAGAGTGTGAACTTTCACACATCTAGACTATTAACTGCAGCTAAAATTAACCAAGGTGCTGGTTCACATTTCGATCATGAGACTTCAGTCTTGGTCTTGTATTTCTCTGTGTTTCCTACAAGGAGCAAGTACACAGCTTGAACATGTTTTCTCAGAGTTTCAGGGTGCTAAGTTTCCATTGCGGCTTGTTTTTTCCTTCTCTAAAATGAAGACACTTATCCTCCTAAAGTCCTTTAGAAAGTGAATGTGCAATCTAAAAGTTCTCAGGCCCAACCAAGCAAACCTTGGCATAGAATTAATGGGAAAACCAACTGACTTCATTATATTGTGCATTACTAGAGCCTGGATTAATCTGGAGGCAGCTCTTCAATGTGTAGCTGGGCTGTTCCCACAGTCCTAAAATGACCAGAGTTGTAGGTATGCATATTATGTCCATGGCACTTATCCTAAGAGAGCTGGCTCTGCTCTCTAGCATGCAGGGACAATGCTTACTTGCTCTCTGAGGGCTCACACCTGCAGCAGCAGAATGGAATGCGTGTGAGTGTGCTGCTCAGTGTTGTTGCATGGTCAGTGAAGCTGATCTTGTCCTTGTAAACATCAGTATTATCACTAATACCTGTGAGTTTTCTCCATAAATCTTACATGGCAGGTGACATAGCTGAAGTTCAGGGGGACTGAATGGGTTTTGCTGGTTTCTACTGGGATGATTCTTTTTGGAAAGAATATCTGAGCTATTTTTGTTGTACAGCGTTCCTAAACAACTTGAATAAATGGTTGCTTAGTAAGATTCATACCTACAAATATGAGGGGTTTTTTTTGCACATCAAACATATCAAATATAAACTGCAGTTGAGTTTTTTAACCTTCTTTCCTTTTTCTAAGAGATTTTTTTCCAAAGTCTCTCTCCATATGGATATGATGTTGCTTTTTTGCCAAGTTTCTTTAGCATTTAGTGGGATAAGTGTGGTGTTCTCCACTTAAAATATCACCTAAATCTAATAAGTTTTACATTAAGAATAAGTTGTTTACAGAACTATAAAGATTTTTTCATCGTTCACTAAAAAGTTGGACAGTGGTACTTTGAACTTGTGTGAGATAGTTTAACATAATTCTGTGGTATCATCACATTTCCCTCCACAATATGCAGGTTGCCAAAAGACATAAACTGCTTTTGTCACAAAGTGCTGGGTTATAAAACTTGTGTTTGTGTTAGGCCACATCAGTTGGGAAGTTTGAAAATGCTTTGAAATACAGTCTAGTTAGAATGACCATCTGCCTTCAGCTTCTTTTACTGTCTGCTATGGAAATACGTAGAAGTTGTTTAGATGCAATGATACAATATTATTCAGTCCACTTGTGTCTGTGTGTGCAGTTATTATTGCTTGGATTGCACGTGATATTGTTGTTATGCCTGTTAATTAATGTAGTGATATGCGGTTGAGATCAGGAAGAGAAGTGTCTTCAGAAAAGTGAAAAATAGCATACAGTTCTCTTATATTGTTTTAAGTATCAGATTTGAAAGCTAGTTTGTGTTAGTATGTTTTTAATGAAATTCTCTATGTACCAAGTCATCAATACCATTTTTTGGTAATGGGTTTTCTTACTTCAATATTGTAAGCATCATGTAAGTCTAGGTGATGCTTAAGTTCTAGCAGCTTTAATACTTCACAGGAAGGACACACAGGCAATTTAAAGTCTGTATGTTACTAGAATTAGGAAAGTGCTGCTAAAATATATCTTTATTTTTCTCAATTTACTTTAATAATAAATAGGCTTCCCTTGTGCTTTCCATAAGAAGTGTGCTGGTACCTGCAAAACGAACTGGGAATCTAAGTTGCCAGTTTTTTCTAGTTTATACAGAAGCAAAAGTTTGGAACCATAATATAGGTCATCAGGCATAAGTATTTACCTTGTTCTCCTTGTCTTCTTAAATGTGCTAATAAATGCCAAAGCATGTACAGGAATTGCCATTATTCTTGCATTTTTCATTTCTAAATCTTGCTGTGTATAATGATTTAGTGAATCTGTGTATAACTTAGAGTTCTGAGTGAAGTAATGAAATGGATTTCTCACTAATGCATCACTGTATTTGAAATAAGTCTTTCTGCAGTCATTGCCTTTTATCACTGCAGAGCCATTAACTAATAGCTTCCATCCTGGGACAATGGAGTGACTAGAGCCTGAGGGAAAATAATTTTCTATAATATATCTGCAAGAAGCACCAGTCTACAAGAGCTGGATTTTGTAGAAGCTGACTATAGAAATCATTTGTTACTATTATTTTGGGAAGAGTGAGGGCTGAAAAGTGATGAGAGGTATTCACATAATCAGAGAGAAAGAACAGAGAAGAGACGTGCTTTCCAGCAGGAGATTCTTGTTTAACTGTGAGACCAGCTAAAGAAGAAAGTGCAAAGCACTGGAAAACAGCACTTCAGTTTGGAGATGAAGCTGTGTGCAGCAGGGAGGATCCTGGCACCCTTCCAGGCCCCTAGCCCTAAGCCTCTGCAGTGATCTGGACTAGTGAGAAGAAATTAGGTCAATGTTTGTCTTTTTATCTAGCTCTGTTTTTCTTGTGTTTCTGCAGTAAAGATGAGTTTGTCTCAGAATCAAGAACAAATGTTTTGTTTGCATTAATTAGCATATCACGATTAAGTGAACATTAAGCTGAGGTTAGAGTTGGAGGAAAGCATATGGATTAACTACCTTGGAGTAGGAATAGCCCTGAGCAAGTCCTAGGAGCCTACAGCAGAGGTGCATGAGGTGAAAGAGGAGGAGAGCCTGTGCTGACAACATTCCAGCCTAACCCTAACCCAGCGTACTGGGAGCTGGCTGTTGACCCTCTATAATGACCTTCTACTTAGGGAGAACTCTTGATAGTGTAATCCTACCCCTTGAGATTGTTGGCTGTGGGATTGTTCAAAACAATCTCACAGACAGGAGTTAAGAGTTTTCAGAACAACACACAAAGTGCAGTTACCCAATGCTGGTTTCTGTAGTCCAACTGGGAGAGGTGCTATTGGATGAAGCATTTCATTTAGGTATTACCTAGATCCAAAAAATGCCTGGAGTACAATATAAGTTTAAAGAAATGAAGGCTGCAAGAAACTAGGATAATTGGAATTGAGTTGGGAGTTATTGACTTGATAAGGGTAGAATTAAAAACCTGAATGAATTTGAAAAACCTCATCTCTTAGTGTTCACTCACAAAAGGAGGAGTAGGTGTCATGGTGTCTTCAAAGCACTTGTGACACACACAGGGGACAGTTCCTTCCTCTGGGCTCTGGATTCACATAAGGAACTTGAGCATCAGGTTGTTTTGGATGTATTTCTGTTTCTGCACGGGAGCAATTACCAACACCCGTTTCCAGTATCCTGCTCCCACTCACATAACAGTTCCCCCAGCACTGTGTGACTATTTAAGGACTGACCACCCCCCCACCACCACCACTGCCCCGTTCTAGCAGTCCGTAGATATTAATGCTGTTTTGCATCTGTGGCAAATGGAGTGGGATAAGGAAGATGTAAAGCAGAAGTTCAGGGTGAGGCAAGTAGTAAACATAGTGCTTCAGTTTGTGTGTTGATAAGAAAGCTGGCATGAGGACTAAAGAATAGCCAGGGATTGTCTTTCAGGTAATTTAGGCAGCATCTTTTTTTTCTTTAGTCAGGCTGAATGCTTCAGTACAATTTATGAACTATTAAACAATTTAAATTTTTCCTTAGTAAGATATGTGGATATCTAAATATCTCTTGAGAGTAAGGAAACCAAGAAGTACATTAACAACTGTCAGTGAAGGTTTTTAATCCTTCATTGTATGCCACTGTTGAGACCTAGGACATTAGCAGGAATTCTGTAAGGCAGCAGTGTTCCGATCAAGAAAAATAGCTCTCATTTCCCTAATGAATTCTAAAAGTACTTTAAATTCCACATAATAACTAATGTGCATTAATCTTGACCCCTGCAAGTCTGTAATGGCTGCTAAACAGCAGTGTATATCAACAATTAATGTGCCTGCTTGAAGCATGCGCTAAAAACATTGGTAGAAGAAGAGCAGTGCTGCTTTTTAATGCAGGGGGAGAAAATCCAGGAATCAAAATGAGTAGATACTCCCATTTGTTAGTAGTTTATTAATGATTTGAACTCCTAGTAGGTTTTTCCTTTGGGAAAAACAAAGTCAGATTTTTTACAAAACTTGAACTTACTTCAGAAGACTGTTGTATCAAGCCGATTTTGGAGATTTGTCCCTGCATTACTATCAACGAAGCACATGAAATGTGCATAAAAGCAGAATATGGATGATTTAATTCCCCACCCAACAGTAGATGTCACAGCAGGAAAAAGTGTCCTTTTCCATGTTACGCAAGCATATTGCCACCACATTGCACAGAAGAGGTCCATTTCCTGAAGGCAATGTCTCCTGTGCAGAGCCTCCTTTTGCTGTTTCTCAAACTACCAGTGTTGCTTGAGTGTGTCTTTAGCTATCCCAGTAAATATTTACTGGAAAACTAAACTGAATGCATGACAGTATATGTTTTGCCAGTTACTGTGAAATAAAGCATCAGACAAACCGGATCATGTTGAATGCTCATGCAAAGTACGTTCCTACTAGGCAGAGAACCTGTAGAGCTTGCAGATGCAATCAACAGAAATATAAGGTGTCTCAGCTGATGTTGCTGTTTGCTTCAGACTACTGTGTCTGGAATGGTAATACAAGAAGGCTTTTAGTGTTCCTCGTGTTAGCAAGGGTGGGTGAACTGCACCTTAGCTGTGGGGACAGAACTGCATGCAAAATCTCGATACGTGGTCAGGCTTCTCTCTGCCACGGCTGCACACGTGCACTGCTGCCCCCATCCCCAAGGGTCGCCCAGCTGTGCAGGCTGGAAAGGAGCAGGGGTATGTCCGAATGAAGTCAGCTGTGAAGTATGTGCAGTCACTTGGGAGTGGGCCTCTAAAATAGTTCTATTCCTGAAATCACACAGAGAAGTGTCTGGTCTTTCTTCCATCCGGGCCCCTGCCTGGCATGTCAGACCTTGCTCCTGTCCCTGCATCAGTGTGGCTATCTCATTCTCAGCAACTAGAAAGAGAACAGCTTGTGGCAGTCTTAGTTTTTGTTAAATGTTTGAAGTGCTGTGGCTGTCTAGTCATTTGGAGCCCAGAGAAACACCTTTTCACACAGTCCTCTTGTGTGCATCCATGTATCCAGGTAAATTGATAATTTTACTCTCTATGAGCCTAAAGCTGGTACCACTACATCAATAAGACCAGGTTGTCATGGCTTAGCTCCAGATACCATCTAAGTACTACACAGCCTCTCACTTGCTTCCCCCCACCCTGTGGGGAGGAGAACTAGAAAAAAAAATAAACTTGTGGGTTGAAATAAAAACAGTTTAATAATTGAAATATAAAATACTACAGTAATAACAGCATCATAATAATTGTAATTAAAAGGACAGAGAGAAATAAAACCTAAGGGAAGAGAGAGGTGTGCAATACAACTTCTCACCACCTTCTGCCTTGTCCCCCAGCAGTGATTGGCCCCTCCTGGCCAACTCCCCCCATTTTATATATGGACATGATGTTCTGTAGTGTGGGATATCCCTTCGGCCAATTTGGGTCAGCTGGCCATGCTCCCCACCAGCTTCCTGTGCAGCTCCTCACTGGCAGAGCACGGGAAACTGAAAAGCCCTTGGCTCAGGGTAAGCACTGCTGAGCAAAACTAAGCAATCAGTGTATTATTGACATTATTCTCATACTAAATCCAACCCCACAGTACAGCTTCTAGGAAGAAAATTAACTCTATCCCAGCTGTAACTGGGACACGGGCTCAGTGTGCTGTTACTCTGCCTGTTACTCTGGACTGATAATAGATAATGAGCATCTTCTCCTTCAGATGTCTTATTCATTAGTGGTATGGTAAAGGCTGCAGCTGAACTGTGTATCTGGTTTTTGGACGGCACCATCATAAAAATTTGCAACTTTGCATCAGAAAGTACAGATCAGGTATAAACTGCCTTTTGTTAGTTCAATTTTATTCCAGAAATACCAACAGAAAAAACTGTGGAGCAGAATGTAGAGGGGATGGCGACTGTGAGGCAGAAGAGCTGCGATCTGCTGCACCGGGTAGTTTGTCATAGTGTGAAAACAACAGGTACGGTGAATTCTCAGTGGTGTGATTTCATTTGGCAGATAGGCTGGTTGGCATATGCCTGTTTGATCCAGATGGAATTTGTGGCTCTCTATGACCCAGTATTGTAGAGGTCCAAATTTAATTAATGCAGACCCACTTTTTAGGGAGTTTAATGGTAGTGCACGTTTAAAGAAAGATGGATAGTATTCTGGTTTGAATGTATTTTATATATTGGTATGCTGTATATATCATTTATGCAAACCTTATAAAACTGATGTAGAAGTCACCTAGTTCTGTGAGATATTCTTACAACTTTCCTCTGTTTCTCATGGAAACCTAGCAGTTTCTAGCCCAATTTCTAACAAATTTTTCAACATTTACCAAGAAGTGACTTCCTGTCACTGTAATTTCATTTTGTAATTTACTAGCTTTTCTAAAACATCTTTAAGCACACTTGAATGTCTGAAGCCAAATGCTGACAAATTATTTTCTAGGTTCTCTGTAGCTTTGTATTTCAGTGCTGTTGTGTCTCCAAAACAAAGTCTTCACAAACGTGTTTTACTGCTTGGAAAAGAAGATTTATTGTATACAGTTTTGACCAATAAATAAAGAAAAATACAAGCTGCCAGGGCTTGGAATTTGGGGAAGGAGGGTGTGTGGGGATAAGAAATGCCAAGATAACATGTCTTGCCCTTGGAAGTGCTGAAGTTTTCTGATAAAGTTTTAAAGGAATTTGAAGTCTGGTTTTTTTTGTGTTCCAGTGGAAATGACATTATTACCAGTATCCATACGGAATCAGTGATTTGTTTTGTATTATTTTTTATATTTTATATTGAAACAGAGATATTGTTAGTTAATATTCTAGTGAGCAAACTCAGTGAATGAACATCCTAGAAGGATGTGGAGTTTAGCTATTTGCAGTTTAATCTCAATGATTTATTGAAAGAAGGACAAAGTAATAAAAGAGTTAGTAAAAATCAGAGTTAAAGGTTTTGACAAAATCATCTTATCTTACAGTATAACTTAGTGTAGCCCTTAACATACATATTAACATATATATTAAGATAATCTATTAATATCTGTTTTTAAAAGCTGCTATATACAAAATCTCACTTCCAACCTCCTTGGTTAGCACAGCCAGCGTGTTATCTGCTAAATTACATCTTAAATTGTTAAGAAGCCCAATAATGCATCTTGAAGAGTGTTCTCAATGTTTGAGCCGTGCTGGCAAATCCAACCAGGATTCCAAGCATTACTTTGCAGTGCTTGGGTTTTCCAACTGGAGTTGTACTCCACTATATTGACACAGGGGTACCTGCACGTACCGTGTGCTCCTGTGAGAAAAATGAAAGCAATTTGACTTTTCTCAGATAAATCAGGTGCTGTTTCTTTTCTAACTCCTCCTTTTGATGTATGGTTTTGAATTTTCTAAATTGCCCATACATCTTATATTTTTTGCCCACTTTTCATCTTATTTTTTTATTGCATGCTACCATTTCTTAAAACAATTACTCATATTTAGATCTCTAGTGAGAACATTATTCTTCGTCACTATCTGAAACTATCTCTCACTACTTCCTATAAAAGAAATTAGTTTGAAGAATTAGTCCATTTTCAAAAGACTTTTTTCAAACCAAATCCAAGTAGAGTTGCTTTACAATACCCATCCAGGCACTGGGAAGGAAGTATCTCCTCTCTTGGTATCTCCTATTACAGCCTCCCAGAGCTACCCAGAATCTCTACAGAGCTACAAATCTTACGTTTGTTGTCAGAATGGGTGATACTTGTAAACTAGAAGAAGCTGGAAAGAGAATTTGCTGCAAACAACAACGGCCTGGTTTAGCTTTAAGATAGAATTAAGAAGTGATATGCCAGAGTGCATCTGTGCATTTTCCATTATGGAAGTGTCAGGTAATAGTATGGCATTCCACATAGTAAAAAGGATATTTAATTTTCTGTTGTCTTCTACACATCAGCAACAGGAATATTTGTTGTGTGATATAAAACTGCCACTGTCACAGTTGCCTTTTGAAGAAATAATCAATGTTGTGTGTCATAAATATCTTCTTGTAACAACTATATGGATTATTTTTAAACAACTTGAAGTTACTAAAATAGCAAGTAATACTTTAGAGGCACAGTTTATTTATCTTTCAGAAGAAAAATTGTATGTTCAACTTTTCAGTTTTCTATTACCCAATTTAATTAATATCTGTATCTAAATTAGTTCAGTGCAGGGAACATCAGCCTTTCCTTTTAAAGTTTTATTGCTACACTGTTTGTTTCTGAAATATCCCAATCAAATGCTTAGTTGCTAAGAAATCACCATTCTTAAGGAAATATTAAGAAAACATTGTTAAGAAACTACCATTGGAGTGATTTTCTTGTTATTAAACTCTCCCCTTGATATAAATATCAGGGAAACACAGGCTTGTCAAATGGACAATTTTAGCAAAATTTGCAAAATATCATTGTTGACACATTGTAGTAATTTCTGTATTTATTTTAAATTTTCTGTGACTTCCTGACTCTAAAAACTCTCTTTCCATTTAGATATACATTGAGTGTTTACTTCAGAGAACTAACTATAAAGCTGTTGTTAAGATGGTTTTCAGTTTCCAAAACAGTTTCTCACCATTAGAATTGTGCACAGGTGTGCTAGATTTTAAAGCAGAAAGGCACTGAAGCTGTACAGAATTTAATTAGATCTCACTTTACTGTTGTGTTAGTTAAAATACGCTTTGGAGCTGTCAGTTGGAATTGGTGGGTGCCTGTGAAGACGCTTTTGTGAGCAGCATTAAACGCGTGCTGTTCCTCCAACTGCAGGGACTCTCTCTGCACCCCAGTGCTGTGCAAGAAACATTCTCAGTGCATTTTTCTGCATATTAGATTTCTGGATCATCCTGTAATCCTGCAGACAACATTGGATGAGTTCTTGAGGAAATATATGAGGTGTCTGGCATTTGTTCCTGCGACACTAAATATTGTCCTGTTTGTCATAGCGTAAGCGAAAAGTGAAAACACACACTCCAGCTTGGCAGTGTGGGGCTAGTGCTATTTGTTGCTCTTAAAACAAGCACGCTTGGCAGCGTGCTGTGCTGTGCCAGGAAAGAGCACCGGGACAGAAAATTCCATGTTCCTGCACAGATGAATGAGAGAAATTGCCAGAGGGCAGACACCTGAGTTACAGGCATGCTATGGACAATTGCTCACTCTCCTGTCAAGTGTATAGAAAAGAACATGGAATGGTTTGACTTGGAAGGGATCTTAAAAGATATTGCCATGTATCTCATATTAAGAAAATATAACTGCAAAACTTAGAACATCTCCCTGAAAATTTAACCATCTTGTCTGTCCCATGTAACGTATTAATGATCACAACTTTGATTTTCAGTCTGTGTGTTCTCAGATCTCAAGAACTTTAACTTTGTTAGCCAAGTACTGGGCTGGCATCTTCAAAGTTGGTTGAAGAACAGTTTTCCTGGATAACCAGCCCTAATTCTTCATAACTGAAGGATATTGCCACAGAACTAGTTTATCCAGATAAGTCATTCCCATAGTCAAATTACTATGGAAGAGAGTCAACTTCCAGTTGCATTACTAAATGCCACATCACCTTCTTTTCATTATGGAAGGAGTTTACAGAAAGCTGTGGTCTAGGTGTGTGCGGAAACAGGACACACCTTCCACGTTGAACTTCAGAGGTGTGCCTGTGGCAGTGTAGGCTGTCTTGCGGGGCTGTAATGCTGTTGGAAGGCAGCATGTTGTTTCCAAATGCCCTTTGCCTTTCAAACTGCTTATGGCTGCTGTGAGTGTTCCAATTAGACAGCAACTTGGCTGTATTTGGTAGCAAATTTAAGTCCTGATTTATAATGTCAGTGCTGTAAGCTGATTGCTTGTAAAAGACTAAACACATTTAGTCTGCAGACTCTACTTTGTTACTGCACCTCTTCTAGGAGTTATTGAAAAAAATCAGGTCAATTTGCAATAATTTAGTTTACATCTTACAGAGAGAGATGGGGATATTTGGAGTTTAAAGGATATGTGAACAATTTTTTAAATATTTGCTATAGTTTTCTTTTGCAAGTTTAAAATGAGCTTTGGAAAAGTTTTGCATTTGCTTTGTTATAAACAAGGGTTATGTTGCCCTTTGAGTTCCTCTGCTGGTTTAGATGTTTCTATTTTATTGTAGCACTGTGTTTCTTAAAGGAGTGCCATTAGGGTGCAGAACAAACCAGACACAATCTGCTTTTCAGTTAATAGAAGAAAAGTGTTTTTTCAAATATTATTTATTTCCAACAAACTATAAATTAAGGCCTTAAGACTGTAGAAGCATCAGGTGCTGAACATTTTTTCACTGCTTTGTTCCCTATGGCTCTTTCAGTGAACTAAATTTAAATTGAAATTATAAGAATGAAGTTTTCATTTGACCTGTAGTTGTATACTGCAATTGTATTTTAGTGATCATTTTAAGAAATCAAAAACTGAATAAATTTTTATTTTCAGTAACTTTTCAGGTGCTATTTTTTATATGCATAAACCATGTGCTATTGCAATTTTGTAATTCTGTCTCTTTGTTTGGAATACCACTACATATATTTCTCATTAGCATTCTATAGATTAAATTTGCCTAAAACCACTTTTATACATATATAATTACAAATATTTTTTCATTTTTAATATCATTGTGAATTACACTTATAGTTGATTTAAATATCTTGATAATTAGTTTAAATATGTGGGCAGGTTTTAAATGTAAATCTGTTTTTGAAAGATTTCTCAAGCACGTGAATTGGTGGGCCTCCTGGTAGTGGGGATTATAAAAGAAAAATACTAGTGCAAAGAGAAAGGAAATGTGAATTGCAGAAGTTTTTTCACAGAATTGTCAGATATTTAAAGTTCTACATTCAGTCTTTTGGCAATTGTTCATATGTGAAGTTAAAGATTATAAAAGTTATGTAAAGTTATTATGGTTATGTTTGGGTTTTAATAGCAGTCAAGCAAAATTCCTTTTAAAAATGCAAATTAGGTTAATGGAAGCCTGCAGCATACTACTGAAACATTTTCTCTAAATAGTAAGAAGGAATCCTGTATGTGCTTAACTTTTCCACTCAGAAGTGCTGTGCACTATGGCTCTGAAACTGGAAATGACAAGCAGTAGGCACAAAAAATGAGAGCAATATAATTAAAAATATAATTAAAATATTATGTTTCAAATTGTTATGTTAATAGGTATGCTGCCATGGGGATATACTGCTTTTCCTCTGAAGGTGGAACTTATTAATGGAGAATTGTTTCTGAATTTGTAAAGAAAAAATGCAGCTCTGTGTTACTGATGCTCTTCTTTCATACTTCTATTAGAGTTAGCTTTGCATTTGATTTCATGATACTTACTTAAATGTTTTTGGAATAGCTGTGAAGCTGCAGTTTACAGTACACAGATACTGAAAGGTGTTTATATCATAGTAAAAACAATACATTCAGGAGAGTTTTGGGGGGGGCAGTTCTAGCGGAGGACTAATATTTGACTGCATTTTCCTTTTTTGTTTTGTGGCTTTTTCCTCCCTGTGAGTGAGGAATTTTTTATATCTAGATTGAATAGAGCTGTCATTCTAGCCTTGCTGAAATAACAAGAACCAACAATATAGATGATGTTCAGTCTTTTGCGTTTCCAAAGATACTGTTTAATACAACTGAATGAGGGATGAAAATATGTAAGAACCATCCCTTCAAGTTTTCTGGAAAGTGTTTTTGTAGACTAGAACTCCATTTTTTAATAAACTAGTTACACTGGGTATTTCAGATCCCTGTGTTTTGTTGATTGCCCTCACTATGAAGTACATTTAAATTAAAAAGTGACTTTGTTGCATAAACTACTAATTTGCTAGTCTTTGCCATAATTATTTAGTAAATTAACTGTTCTACACTTTCAAAACATAATCAGCCGACAGCGAGATATTATTTCAGTGAGATGTTATTTCTTCATAGACCTTTTTTTTTTCTACAGGCTCTGTGCTATTGGTTTTTGTCTTGGTAAACTTACAGTATCTGGGATGACTCTAAAAACCTGCTTGTCCTGACACGTTCTTTAATACAGCATCTGCAGTGGACATGTTTTGTATGTGTAACTGATAGCTGTCATACTGTAATTTCATTTTTCAGTGGATAAATACCATCAGTTTCCATAGATGCAGTCTTACAAACAAATGAATACAAATGTTTTCAGCTGTGGACATTGTGCTATAGATTCCATGACTTTATTTATCTTCATTTCTCAGTCAGCACTGAGAAATATATACATATACTTCTTATCCACTAGTTGTTAAATATGCACAACTCGTTTCTTCTTTTGCTGAGTAAGATTCCTTTAGGTTTCTTTAATTCCCAGTTAGCTTTTCTCTGGCTAATGGTATCGTTAATGCCTAAAATAGTGCTTTAGCTCTGAAGGCTGAAATCATCATGAAACCAGCAAGTGAAACTCAAGTTCCATGCATTTGTATAGCTTTTAATGAAAATGTACTAAGATTTCTTCCAACTGGGCATTTTAAGTATGGGAGCTTCCTTGTCCAAACTGCATGCTAATAGAGGCTACATGGAAATAATCAGTGTTATGCCTGAGAAACTGCTTTTTATTGTGAATTAGGCTGCATTTAGTGCCCTGAAACTCCCTCAGCACACCACATTTGAGTTTCAGTAGCAAAGTATTCAGGAAAGGCTTTTACTTCATCCCATTTTTCCTTATTAGGGATTTAGAGCCCAGATTGAATCACAGGGCTTCAGCCTTACCTCCCAGGAGCATCACTCCTACCACCCTGCACTGAACAGCAAAATCCACATAACATCACTGTGAGGAAACACTGTAAAGCAGCATCAGTTTATCTTTTTGTCCCACAGGTGCAGCAGAAAAGAAAACTCACTTCCCATTTTGATTTGGTCTCCCCTCCTGATCTCTTGTCCATCTCCCTGAAAAGCTGAGAAAGGGGAGACCAAGTGTCGCTCAACCAACCTACAAATGAAGTAGTCTGGGCTAGTGAGCATTCCTGTGTCTTGGGAAACAGCAGTAGGAATGCCTGTATAAATAAAAATGACTTTGTATTTCAACATTGCTTACAAACTCACAAGTTTGGCTGTTAATCTTTGTGTTTATTTCTTTTGGATATGCATAGTTCATGTCAGTATTTATCAAAGGTCTTTCTTGCTGTATGCTATTTTTCTATGCTCTCAGAAATAAAGTAATTTAACTATTGTTAAATTACTGCTTTTTGCTAAAAGATAGAAGATAATTTTATTAGTTTTTCATTATTGCAAGTGGGTTCACTCTCTTCTTAATAAAACCCCACCCAGCAACGAAAAGGACATTTATTTAAGAGATATCCCCTTTGCATATATTTTTCTGCTTGAAATTTGATCAAATGATCAGGAAGGGTTTTGAACATGTTTCTTACAGCTCGTTTTGAATTCTGTGCAATGCAGAATCTCAACTTTATTTTTGTCTCAGAAATACATGTCTGATATAAAATTCCATTTGGCAAGGAAAAGAGATTTTAGGATTCCACAAATCCAAATTCTTTTGCTTATGACTATGTCCCAGTTGAAGCGTTAGATTTTCCTTTGAAGCATTAGATCTTTCAGAGCCAGGAACATGATTCTTTCAGCAAGGTATGGTGCACATCAGCTTCTTGTTTAAACCAATTCATTCTCCGGAGATGTGAAGAAATGTGTTGTTCAGTCTGGCAGTACTAATCCAAAGAGACACAAAAGGGAACCATGAGACCCCCAAAGTTTGGAAGCATGAAAGTGTAGATGCTGGTGCAGTGAGATTTGGTTAATCAGTTAAGGTTTTATTTTTATAAAAAAAGCAGACACTTGAATATTTCAAAACTATGTAACAACATATAATGTATTTTGGCAATATCACGTTCGCACAATGGCTTTCTTCTTTGTTTTGGGATGCAAGAGGAAAGTAAATCTCATTATTTTCGAATAGTCTTATACTTTGTTTTCATTCCTTGTTCAGAAGGATGGAAGAAACAAAATTAACAGTACTTTGTTCTTTACACCTACAGCTGACAATAACAACAACGATTAAAAAATGAATTTTGTGAACTGACTGCTGTTTGTTAATTTAAAAGCAAGTGCTGTACTTTCTGTCTAGGCTTGAAAAAAAGTTGAGTCCCTTAGCCTCATTTTTTTCTCATGTTGAATACAAGTCTCTCAGTAAACACTGAGGTACCTCCATTCATGGACATTATCTCTGTCTGCCCTTTCAGGGGTCACAAGCGCAAACTAGATGATGATGATGATGCTGCCAGTGACTCTAGTAAAGAATCCAGCAATGAAGATGAGGAAGGAAGCAGCTCTGAAGCAGATGAAATGGCAGCAGCACTTGAAGCTGAATTGAATGACTTCATGTGAGGTTCATGCAGAAGATGGAGTTTGTAATTATATTTTACTTCTCATAAACAGATCAGACTTCAGAAGACTCCCTTATGTCAGTACTCAATGTTTTTCCAAAATGTGTGTGTATATTTTGCAAAGCAACACAAGAGGTGACACATTATTTTACAAAATTGGAATTAGATGCTTTTAAGTTGTTTTACTAAAGGAAAATATACTTTTTTAAATAAAAAAAGTATTAAGTGGGACATGGTGTGCTATGCCAAAGACATGTTAGGAGATCTATAGAACCTTCATGTACAGGACAGTGATACAAAGATTGATTAAAAACACATCAAATTTCTAAAAATAATTCAGGCTGTTTATGGGTTACAGTCTTCAAAAAAAGGAGAGAAAGGAGATGGAATTGTCTGGGTAGTACAGCAGGAACCTGATGAACTGGTCATCCTTTTCCACAAATAAAGCTATCAAATATAAAAGGATTTTTGAAATAAAAAAGAACTATTTATATTTGTATAGAAACAGAGAACATGATATGCAAGCTTTGTAAACTCTGCACTTGATCCACCTGTCATTTGCTTCTAAGAGGATACATAATGATCAACATTCATGGTTTTAGGTTACTTTGTTGAATAGTTGGGTTCTTTAGAGACATTGTTTAGATTTTTAACTTTTCTTCTCTGTAACCAGAAATATAGCACAGCATACTATGTGGTCCTATTCTGCCATAAGATGCGTATTCACCCATTTGTGTTGTCTTGGAAAGAATGAGTGCTACTTCATTCTAGATAGAATTTAATTTCTTTGACAAGAGATCTGATGTAAAGTTTTTGTATATTCTATTTCATATTTGACCCACAAAACAGATTTTCTTTCATTTAATAAAGGTTCATTTTGTACACTTTGTTTCCCTTTCGTGTTCATTTGCTTCCATCAAACATAAGGCACTTTTCTGTAATCTTTCCTTTATTCTACATGAAAATAAGGAAAAACATCAAAAGCTAGTGCAAATCTGTAGATTCAGGCAGGTAGCTGAGGCTCAGAAGAGAAACACTGGCTCAGAAGATTTCCTTTTCTTTGCTATGTGAACTGTTACATCCTGACATTTTCTCAGGTGTCTTTGACTGGCCTCTGAAATTACCATGAGTTGTTGCTCTGGTTTTGAATTTCTGAGGCTAGAATCATGGTTTATTCTCAATTGTTAGCAACAGAGAGTCAAATCCTTTTAAAAATATGTTTGCAGAAGAAGACTTATTAGTTCGTATGTTACCATATGTTCGTATGGTTAAAAGGAAGCACCTTCTGGTCAGAAATCCTTCATTTTGCAGTAAATAGCCTCAGTGGGAGTCTGGTCTTTGCTTCAATTGTGAGAGCGAAATACTTCACTTAGCAGTATTTCAGTAGAATCTCAGCTGCTTTGCAAATAACAGCCTGGTTTTCAAAGCTTCATAATGACAATAAAAGGGAGACTGAGAAAATACAAGCATCTTTTCAGGTTAATACTGCTTTTCCACTTCAGAATGCAAGGTCAGCATCCACGGACTAAAATTTTGTGGGAAAATGTTGAACTTCCTGGACATTTACACAGGTACCACATAGCTAAGGGCTACAGTGCCCTGCCTGCTGTAGCTCTCCATGAAAACCAGCAGGATGTCTCTAAGTGAGTTTTATTGTATAACAGAAGAAAAAGACTAATGCTTGTAAAATGGGAAGTTAAAATACTTTTTTTATTACCAACCTAAATGCAGCCTCCCCAGCTGTCCAAGGATGACTCCTTGCAATTAAATATTAAAATGTCAGGGGTTGTGGAGTGTGTTTTGTGTTTTCTTGAAACTCCTCTTGAAATAATTTGAAATAACATCAGCTTTTCGGGTCACTGTGATGCTGTAAATGACTTGACAGCACAAATTCCAGCAGAGACTTTGTTCTGGCCGATGATCTTTGCCAGTCACGCAACTCTGTGGCAGCATTCAGGTTCTGAATGTAAACACAGCCAGTGAGCAGAACTGGGCAGGCTGCTGTTGGCTCAGGAGTGCTCTGCCTTGGTTCGAGCTGCCTGTTGGGTGTTGCATCCCTGGCATGGCAGCTGACTCATGATGCTCATAGAGGGATTCCATATGGACAAGCATTTTGGTGAGAAGGGCTGTATCTTCTTCCCAGATTTGTTTTATGGCTGATGGTTTTGGTTTAACTTGGTGGAGGGTGTGTCTGGGCAGGAGTTGTAAAAATGATCAGCACTCCACTAGGCCTGGTGTCATCTGTACCCTGTGCAAACACCAAGTGAGGCCTATCCACCAGATAGAACTGCACCTTTCTAGGGGTCTGATGCCAGTGATGGCTCCTCTGCCTGTTTAGGAGTTAGAGAAACCTGCAGTTTGTATGGCACACCATGGTCCCGGGAGCAGGCAGCATGCTGCCAGGATTAAAGCCAAGCAGCCTGTTGACACTCCAACAACTGTTGACACAGACAACAACTCCACTCAGGTATCCCTAACAACCCGTGCTCTCCAGTCCTTGGAGTGGGGTGACTGAGCACAGGAAGAGTCAAGAGGCACCAACCCATTGCTCACTGCCAGAGCAACCCAGAAGGCGGGGAGCCTGCTTTCTGCCTGGAATTAGACTCCTCATTCAAGTGGCTGTATCTAGTACACTGGTCACCAGCATCTCTGCAGAGGTATGGGAGAGAAATGGAAAATTTAGTAGATGATAAGTTAAATGCCCTGGCTAACCTGCCACCAAGGAGTCTTTGGATGTATAAAATTGTTACTCACTCCCACCAACTTACACTTCTTTGAAGATGAAGGAGCATCCTTGGAAAAGCAACAAATGTGATTTCTGAAATGGCCTTAACTCTTTATTTAAGTGACCTGGTTGTTTTATCCTACCTTTCTGACCTACTTCTGTGCATTAGGTAGCTAGCAAGGACCTGCTGCCAGCAAGGGCTCTCTCACAACTGAAGCAAAGAGCAGACTCCCAGTGACTGTATTGAACTTAGTGGGCAGTGCTGGTTTCTGAAGGTACCAGGCGTGGAAATGAGCACAGGAGGGGCATACAGTGCACCTTGCTTCATTAAGCTTTCTAAGCATGGAATATCACTGCTGGCCAGGGAAGGTGGCTCCTAAGATCTGATGGTTATTTAGGAACTAGGAAGGGCCATCATTTTGATTTAAAGACCAGCAGTTTTCCTTTTTTTTCAATTTGCCCTAAGCAGTTCTTATGAAAATGAGAAGACATCACAGCTGTGATGGGGATCATAGAATCATAGAATAGTTTGGATTGGAAGGGGCCTTTGAAGGTCACCTAGTCCATCCTGCAATGAGCAGGGACATCTTCAACTAGACCAGGTTGTCAAGGGCCCCGTCCAACTTGGCCTTGAATGTTTCCAGGGATAGGAATGTAGTGGGACCCATGATAAAAGCAAAAAGCATTGGGGAGTGGCCAAGCTTTTCTCCCTATGCATGTGCTGGGGAGGGGGGGAGATGAGGGAATGGAGTCTCTTAGCACCAAGATGTGAAAAGCTCCAAGCATGTAAATACTTTCACTGTTGAGTTTTGTGCATATGTGAAGTGGGTCCTTGAGTCTTCTCAGTGTTAGATAGTAACATCCTCTGTGAAGGGTGGGAAGTCTCAAGTTTCCTTCTTGGCACTACTGCTTGCAGAATAGGTGACTGTTTTACAAGTGTGAAAATACACACAAACCTGGAGCTGTACCTAAAGATTTCTCAGCTCTGCCTAATTTTACTATAGTGAGCATTGCAGTAGATGACAAGCCGAAGAATGAATATATAGTGGTCTTGTTAAGCAAGTGGATCTTGTCATGAAACTGAAAATTCAGCTTGAGAAGACTCCAAGTTCTCACTACTTGCAAGCAAGCTTTTTATACATTTGTTTTTCCTATCCAGTACCACCTTCTATTGTCATTTCAGAAGTGTTTGGGGCCCAGCACCCAGCACAGCCTCCACTCTCCTCCCTCTCTGATGAACAGGAGGCAGCAGTATCTAATCCCCCAGGCAGCATCACCTACAGCAGGCACACATACCTACAGATATGCTGCAGCTGCATACCCTATGCTCTTCCTGTTGAGCTGGCTGGTTTTTTCTGCAGTTTTTTTCTAACGAGATCTTCCTACTCACACACCATTAATAGTTGTTAGTTTATCATATCGTTCTACCAGCCTTTCCACTCCCCATCTAAAGTACACAAAAAGAACATACAGTTTATGCAGCGCCTCTTCTTGCAATCACATCACATATCTGATCTCCACATAAAAGTTCCAAAACCAGTTGTAATACTTCCTTCCCCAGCCCAAGCTTTATCAACAGGATTCTGTTCATCCCGGTGTGCTGCTGCTATCCCAGCTGCTGGCCCAGCATAAGCCTCGTGATCCCCAAACATGAACCCAGTAGATACAGAGGCAGCTCTCAGGGACAACCACACAGGTAAGGTGTAGAATCATAGAACCTGTTGGGTTAGAAGGTCATGTATTCCAACCTCCCTGGAATTATAAGGGGCATCTTCTGATGACCAGGCTGCTCAGAGCCCCATCCAGCCTGACCTTGAGTGTTCCCAGGGATGGGGCATCCACCACCTCTCTGGGCAACCTGTTATGGTGTTTCACCATCCTCATTGTAAAAAATGTCCTCTTTATATCTAGTCTGAATCTAATGTCTTTTAGTTTACAACCATTACCCCTTGTCCTATCACAACAGGCCCTATTAAAAAGCCAGTCCCCATCTTTCTTATAGGCCCCCTTTAAGTACAGAAAGGTAGTCCTGCTCAGGAGCAGCAGGAGTACACCATCTAGGTAAGTTTCAGTTTCTACAGGTGGAAAGTAGCTACCACAGTTGTTTTAACTCAGAGTCATCAGCTGGCTTTATTTTATATACATTAGATAGATAGACAAACAGACAGACACATAGATAGATAGATAGATAGATAGATAGATAGATAGATTAGATAGATAGATAGATAGATAGATAGATAGATAGATAGATAGATAGATAGATAGATNTAGATAGATAGATAGATAGATAGATAGATAGATAGATAGATAGATAGATAGATAGATAGATAGATAGATAGATAGATAGATAGATAGATAGATGAACTATAGTAACAGAGCATTGACAAATAGATAAGTGAAACCACTGCCTTCTTGTAGGCTGGCTGTGAGTCCTTCCATGTGGAGGGAGGAACATCTTTCTTCTAGGGAAATTTTGATCCTCAATGACATACAGCTCATAACCATATACAGAGAAATTCACCTTTGCTTCTGGTCTGGGCTCCCATGTAAATCAACTGAATCATTCCCAGCAGCTGTTAAGTCATTGTCCCCAAGAGCTATGCCTGGTGCTTTCCTCGATCTCCACTGGGCCCACATGTACCCTCTGATCTTTCTCCTCCAAGCAAAAAGAAAGTCAAAGTCTGTTGTCATCAATATATGTATCACAAAATGGCTGAGGTGGGAAGGGACCTCTGGAGGTCATCTTGTCCAACCCTCTGCTTAAGCAGGGAGGGCCAGGACCATGTCCAGTTAGTTTCTGGATATCTCCAAGGATGGAGAGTTCACAGGCTGTGCTCAATCACCCTCACTTTTTTTTTTTTTTTTTAAGGGATTTGGTGGGCAAAAAGAATAAGCACAAGGAGCATGATTGCTGTTGCATATGTCATATAAGCTCCTTAACTATTCCGTGCTGGCTAAGACATAAAGCAGGTGTGGTCGTCACTCTTGGGTTTCTGAAAAAGCTGAAACTTTTGGATGAATGATTGCCAGAACCATATTGTCTTCTAAGTCCAGTACCAGACACTATACTGGAGAATTCCCTTCCTCATGTTAATGAGAGTGTGAATATATGTCATGGAGTTTTTGAGCCACTTGAGATTTTATATGGGAACAAGGTTTGAGGAGGATGCCAGGCACTTGAAACACAGGATTGCTAGAACTGTGGAGAAACAGAGGTGAGCTAAAAGCCAAGCCCTCTGTTTCTGGTACAGCCAATTATCCCTTCTGCTCTTCTCATTCTTTGTGACTTTCTTGTTTTGCTGGAGGGGAGCAGAGATGGCCCATGACCTGATCTCAGGGGAGAATGGGGTTGTGCGTAGACCCCAACCCTAGAGCACTAAGATCATGTACTTGGGAAGGTGGAGCCTGATTTTGAAACCTACTCTGTAGTGTGCACTGAGCACTGCATTACTGTACATTGCTGACTTGCATGGGTGCTTTAAACCCCCTGGAGTTCTCTCCCCCTGCAACTCTCATGCCCACAGAACCTATGCTGTTACCTAGTGAGAAAAAGCTCCCTGGGCAGAGGATGTTTCCTGCGTGATTAATTCTCTTTTCTTTCCATCCTCCATCCTAATTCTGTTTCCTGGCAAGACAAGGAGCCACATCTGGTAGACTTAAGCATGTATGGCACTTCTAAAGATCTCCATCCCAAGATGAAGCTAGACTGATTTAGCCATTGGGGAGGTTTAGAGGCATTTTAAAGGTCAAGCAGATGCTAACCTGTAACACCAGAGGTAAAAGTGCATTTTTTTGCCCTACCTATGGGATGGACAGCTGTGTCCACAGGGTGCTATAAGCTATCCTATTCCACTGAGCTGTCCTCCATGAGTCAGCATGTCTCATCAGGAGACTGGAAGGCGGAATAGAGCCAGACCTTCCTCCTGAGTCACCACTGCTCTCTTCCTGAGCCAGATCTTCTCCTCCTGAGCCAAACTCTTTCCAGAGCTGGCAGACAGTAACTGTATTGCAAAGCCATGTAGGTTTAATAGGCAATGACAGAACACCCATCCTTCTCTAAGTCTACTGTGGGACATGAGCAGTGCAGATGTTTCTCCTCTGTCCCTTCTACATCTGCCATGGGAAGCCTTGATAAAGCAAATCGCAGTGACGAGTGTCTACTGATGTTAATCATGACTCATGATGTTAATCATGAGTCCATGGCCAAGGACTATCAGAAGGACTGAGTCCTCCTTCCCTTCCCTGCTCTGAGGGAGACCAACATCATTAAGTCCCCAAGATTGTTTTCTGGCCTTGTCTGTCAGACTTTGGATGTTGTTGCTCTTTCACAACAGGCAAGCTGTTCTTGCTGAAGCACAGCCTACCATTGCTATTGATCAACTGTAAGCAACAAAGCCTGTAGGCAGCAGCCTCCTCCTCATCATGCTGCCTTCAGACAAAGCGCTGGTGCTTTTTTGGGCAGGGAGTACAGCAAGAAGTCAGAAAAGCTTTTTATCTTTTCAGATCTACCAAAATGGATATGTATGACCCTTCAGGACATAAGTATTAAATATGTCACTTAGTGCCAATATAAATGGTGCTTGGGAAGTTCTCTGTTTTAATTAAGTGAATGTATTTGGTCCTCAGAGACCTCAACATGTACTTGGGTGAATAAATGTTTTAATAATTCAACTTCATCTCTCCTAATCTTATAGCTGCAACCCACAGAAAAACTTTATTTTCCTTGACACTGAATACCAAACAAAGAATGCTCCAATTGATTTATCTGCTTTTTTACTTTCTGTCCTTGGATCCACGTTCTCAGCCAGCCTCTTAGACCAAGGGGGAGCCCCACCACAGGACCCACATGCACAGCAGCCCTACACCGAGTCCACAGGGTGCAGCCATCAGCCAGTATCCTCCTTGACTCTCCCTCTGGGTGGAGGCTGCCCGAGGAAGCAGTGTCACCTCAGAGCCTACCTCAAAAAGCAAGAGCTGAGTCTTCCAGCATCCATCTACTTCACTGACAATCACTTTTCCCTCACCGGTCGAAAAGGCATTTTGGTTTGCTTGCACAAAACACATCTTCCCCCACAGATGGCTCCTCCTGTCAGTAACCCAAGCCACTTTTCAGCGCTTTGTTTTTGCATTGCACTTTAAATCTCTCTTCTTTTTTAAAATTCATAAGGTGGCTAAGGGGGTGAAAGCAGGCCCCAGGTGGGCTGTGGGATGGAAAAGAAGTCTAAAAGTTGTGCATCTTTCGCAACAGAAGATATGTTTGGCTTGCATTTCATCTGAACATACCCATCCAGCAAGGAAAGGTATTGATCAGGCATTGTCACCACTCATGGTACAATCTCTAACTATTCTAGATGGCCCGGAGATGTGCATTGGATTTAATGCTGCAATTTTGTGATGCTGGTGTTGTTCTGTAAGGTTGTACACTTGCAGTCTGAAACAAAGATAGAAGGCTGTCTGCACAAACTGTATTTTTCTGGGGGAATATGGAACACCCTCCACTGCTCCATGCCCTACCCACCAACATTTATAAGACACCACTATACAGATGTCTGCATGTTACAACTCTAGGATTCTTTTAAGGACAGGAGAAGGAGGAGAAGTCTGATGTGTTGAACAAAAGCTGGACACTGTGTCCTTACATGAGAGAATCCTCAGTCTATAAGGGGAAGGAGGGTGGCAAAACAGCAGTTCATTGGATTAGAAATTGTCCTCTACAGCACATGCCCGGGGCTGTATGCACTCAACACCTACTGCTGTCCTTGCAACTTGCACAGGCCACTGTGCAACTTGCACAGGCCCCTTGTTTGCTTCATTACAGGAGGGTGGCTCTGCTCATCTGCCTGCCAGTGGGTGCAGACTGCTGCACAGGGGGTTAATTTCATAACTTTTCATAACAGGGGGCCTTACATAACTTTTAATTGCCTGCATTTGACATCTGTGAGGCTAAGGCACTAACAGCCGCAGTGAAAGTGCTGAGGAATAAGTCCGTGAGTAATTCCAGTTTTATCCCCAGCTTATATCATTTACCTCATTACGGTACTGCCTGCAGCCTTCAGCTGCTCTCTGCTTCCCCAGAGTTAATAGATTTCACATGCCTCTTTGCCACGTCCCTCTCAGCTGAACTACTAACTCTCCACATACACACACCATGTAACCTTCCCTCATGTCCACGGCCAGTGTGCTGGTGTGAAGACAACCCAAGCACTCTGTAGGTGGGATCCAGCAGCTGCCATTTGAAAATGCATGATGTTCAAAGAGCAGCCCTGGCCACAGTGCTTTGTTGTGATGCAGGAGCAGCAACGCAGAAACAGCTGCTGCTTTCAAAAAGCAAACAGCAGAAATGCTGCCTGTGCTGGAGAGGGGCAGATTGCAATTGCACCATGCCTCAGTCACCTTGGGCTACAAGCACCCTGGAGCAACCCCGAGCAGGACATTTTGGGCCCCTCACTACAAGATGGTCATTGAAATGCCAAAGAGTGTCCAGAAAAGGGCAATGTAGCTCGTGAAGGATCTGGAGCATAAGTCTGATGAGGAATGGCTAAGGGAACTGGGGATATTTAGCGTGGAGAAAAAGAGACTCAAGGTGGGGACGTTATTGCTATGTACAACTACCTGAAAGAAGCTTATAGCCAGGTGAGGGTCGGTTTCTTCTCCCTAATAACAAGGGATAGGACAAGAGGAAAGGATGTCAAGTTGCATCAGGGGAGATTTAGTTTGATCTTCGGAAAAATTTTTTCACTGAAGGGATGATCAGGCATTGGAACAGGCTGCCCAGGGAAGTGGTAGAATCACCCTTCCTGGAAGTGTTCAAAAGTCGTGTGGATGTGGCACCTGGGGACATGGTTTAGTGGTGGACTTGGCAGTACTGGGTTAACAGTTGTATTTGATGAGCTTAGAGGTCTTTTCCAACCTAAACTATTCTATGAAACAGCCCCTGTACATGGATCTCTGCCTGGGTTTGGGTGAAGCATGTCCCTATGGTCAGCATGAGCTCCATCATCCTGCACCTTCATCTGGAATCCAGATCTTGGTATTAGTGGCACAAAATGTATCACTTTTTTGAGATCCCCCATTGCTTGTTTTCCTCATGCTGCAAAGGGCTTCAGGACACCATGGGGGCTTCCAGAGAGGCGGCTCCTGCCTGGTGGAAACTGCCGTGGCTCCTTTGCGGGAACTCTGACACCCTCCAAGGAGCTCACACTGGCTGAGGATGTGCTCTCTGGCATCCCTGGAAGCTGTTATGGACCACTTTCCAGATCAGAAGTAAGAATTTAAAACTAATTCAGGTCCTCTTCTGGGTCATTGTGGGAGTATTTGGAAACCTAGAGAGCACAAAGGAGAAAATACTTTCATCGCTTAGAGTTTCCTGATGTGACACTAAAGGCTCAGTGCTTGTAGCTCTCATGCTATGATGTTTGCTTGGCTTTCTTGGAAGATATTTAGCTAGTCATTACCAATGAATAGATTTGTATCTGTAAATATAGCTGCACAACACTTGGACATACTTTTGTGACACAGCTGGCTGTTACCAGTGCCCTTCCATTTAAAACAATGGTTCCTGGAGTCTGCGAACTACAAGAATTTCAATTTGCACTTAAAGATAATGTGAATTTTCTTCTCTGCTCCTTCAGGTTGTGAAGCAAAGTTTGAAATCATGTCTTGGCAGCACTGTGAAAAAGCTCAGCACCAACAAGTATACCTGGTGATTTTTAAGCTAAGCTCACAGCTCTGTGAGGGTTTACATGCAATTTTGAATGTGAGGTGCTATGAATAACAATAGTAGTCTTGAGGCAATGAGGTGTAATGGGGTAAAGAATATGAGATTTTTCCAATGGGTTGAAATGAGACTACTTCAAATCTTTTGTGAAATTTTAACACAGTTCAAAGAAACGTTTTCTGAAGAACATGTGGGCTGTAATAGTGGGAACAGGTTCTTCCAGTGTTAACGAGGAAGGATACTGCCTCAGAAATTACATCTAAGCATTTTCAGAGCTGAGTGTCTTATAAATATATTCTTTATGTTCTGATATGTGAGATCAGGCACTGGAGGGTGCATCTGATTTCCAGTAGAGAGGATCTGAATGATGTAGTTCGAAGAGGAGCTAGAGCTCAAAAATAAAGTCTCACTGTGAAGTATCCTACGAAATAAGAAAGCTAGACCAAGATTCAGACATATTTGGGGTGAGAGGTATGCAAACCACACCAGATACCAATGCAGTGGCATGAATATGAGTCCCTCACAAAACTCATGACTATCCCTTGTTTTGGACAGTTTTTGCCCTCATAAAGTTTACCTCAGATGCAGGCTCTGAGTAATATTTGTCTAGGGCAATTAGCTGAATTTCCACTTGTTAATCCCTACCCATTACTTAGGCGTTTGGAGCCAATTGTTTTAAAGTATTTTTAATGTCCCACCTTGAAATTATCAACATGCAGTTCTTCATTGGTGCTTTCAAGATCAGCTGAAGGGCTACCTGTGTGCACAAAGGTAGCCCTTGCACCTGCTCCTCCTCTATCTTTTCATGCCTCAAACTAGAATCCTTATGTGGCAAACTGTGTTAAAAATTGTACAAGGTGCTGCACCTGGGTCAGGGCAAACCCCAGTACCAACACAGGCTGGCGGATGAAGGGAGAGCAGCCCTGCCAAGAGGGACTTAGAGGTGCTGGTGGATCAGAGGTTGGACGTGAGCTGGCACTGTGCAGTTGCAGCTCAGAGAATCAGCTGTATCCTAGGCTGCATCAAAAGCAGCGTGGCCAGCAGGTCGAGGGAGGTGATTCTGCCCTTCCTTGAGCACTGCATCCAGCTCTGGGATCCTCAGCACCTGTTGGAGCAAGTCCAGAGAAGGGCCATGAGTATAATGAGAGGGATGGAACATCTCTCCTACGAAGATAGACTGAGAGAGCTGGGGTTGTTCTGCCTGGAGAAGAGAAGGCTTCAGGGAGACCTCATTGCAGCCTTTCAATACTTAAAGAGGGCTTATAAGGAAGATGGAGAGAGACATTTTAGCAGGGCCTACTGTGATAGGACCAGGGGTAGTGTAAACTAAAAGAGGGTAAATTCAGACTTGATATAAAGAAGACATTCTTTATGGTGAGTAGTGAAACACTGGAACAGTTTGCCTGCAGAAGCTGTGGCTGCCCTATCCCTGGGAACATTCAAGGTTAGGTTGGTGGGGCTCTGAGTAACCTGGTCTAGTTGATGTCCCTTCTTAATGCAGGGAGGGAACTGGACTAGATGACCTTTAAAGGTCCTTTCCAACCCAAACTATTCTATGATTCTATGAAAAACATCAAGGCCCTGAAGCTGAGCTGCTACACCAAGTTGATTTGAAGCATAAATTTTGAAAATATAAAAATAGGCTTTTAGCAGCCTGCCTGACAGAGGTAGAGACATTGTGTGGGCAAGCTGTTCCAGAACACGGCTGTGCAATGGTTATTAAGAACTGTACTTCCATAATAACAGTGCTGGGAGGCTTCCTTAGTAAAGAATGATAAGCAAGTTTCGACTTCTTCCTTGCTGAGACCTGGAGGCACCACTGTGCTTGGTTAGCTCTGGTGCATTATCCTTTAATAGCTAAGCAATATTCTTCAAGTGAAGGATGAATAATAGAGTGTTTGCTCTCCCCTCCCCACTCCCTACCACTTCACTTTCAGAATAGCATCTTCCATTGTTGGTTATTGTCATTATCAACTGATTTCCCAATGACTGCTCTAACCATCATTTCCTAGCTTCTGGGCATTAAGCAAAGATTGCTGTAGCATAATTGGATTAATTTAGAGACTGACTTTGAACAGCATAATTGATCTGAATTTTATTCTTTTTTCTCTAGCCACTTTTTTCACTAAAAATCACAACATGGCAATGCCTGTGAGCCCAGGCATGGCTTCAAGTCTTCTGCAGGCAAAGCCTTTGTGAGTGAGTGAGCCCCACCCTTGCTAAGTGGGTGCCTTCACCCATGCTCCATGCACCCCATCTCTGGGGAGGGGTTCCTGCTGGTCTTCATGCTCCTTCCTTCTGCTGCCCTTTGCAGGGCTTCAGGTGCCAGAAGAATCATGAAACAACTCACTTCTCCACCATCACTGCAGGGGTTGCTTCATGCTGAAGGAAGGGTTTTGTTCTCTGGCACAGGGCGTGTCATTGCTGTAACATGGGGTGTGGGCGATGCCTGCCCAGCTGTCCCCACACAGAGCCTGCTTTGGGAGTGCTCTGCAGCAGGCTTGTCTCTAGCATCATGGCAGTATTTCCAGGCATTTAGCCGTGTTGCTGCAGTACCCAGTGCAGGAAACTTTGCATTCTGCCATGGTTTCTAACAGGGTTTTGATTCTCTCTGTCACAGGGATGCAGGCGCAGGAGGGGAGTGCCCTGCGGACACTGCAGAGGTCCCCACTTGGTACCTTGTCAGATCCCTGAAGAAGCATACACTCACCAGGGATCCCCAAAACAAGCTCCATGGTTCACTCCCATAGCTCTTTTTCCATGTACAACATCTTCTCTTGATTTTCGTCACGCATCTTCATTGGTTGTTAAAGAATGAAAAGTTTTGGGGTTTTAGTTATAAAGTAGAATAATTATGAGTCTCAGCTGAGCAGCGTGACTACAGCCCACCAGCCTGGGTGCATCCTCTGAGCTCTCCATGCCATTTAGTCTTCTCTTGGATGACTGCAGAGCTTGCCAGAGGTGCTCAGCATGTACCCTTCCTCCTATGGGAAGAGGCTTGTCTAGGACATTGGGGTAGTGGTTACCTCAAAGACAGACCTGCCCAGGACTAGGATAGGATCCTAGCATGAGTTACCCAGGCTTGTAAATATTATTTGTCACAACTTACACACAGTGGATGGAACTCTTGTGTTGCCACCAAGCCCAAAGTTGCCATCCTACTAATTTCAGCAAAGACGAGATGTCCTTGCCATGTCTTTGGAGAGTGCCTGGCTCTCATATTCATGTGTGGCAGCACACTGCTGTGATCACATCCCATGATTCCCTCTCAAAGTAGAAAAGGGAAAGGGGTACAACTGTGTTACTGCTTCCCCCTCCAGTGTCATGAAACAACAGAACTAGAAGCAGTGTTGATGCTGAGGGCTACTGACCCTTGTCCTTCCTATTGTTTTGGCAAAAAGGAGTGATGCTGCCCAACATGCTGCCCAGTATACTGCCCACCATGCTCTAGAGTCCAGTCCTCTGAAAACCACACAGTTCTATGCCTGCAGCAACCTGGTGTCCTGTTTGCAAATAAATTAGAGACAGCAGGGATGGAGACAAGTCAACTCCCACTGCCCAGTGATGCAGGGCATTCCCTTGGAAAATCAGCTGCTCCTCAACTGTCCGCATGTCCTGCTGCAGGCATCAGCCTTGGAGTGCATGCCCCTCCCTGCACTGCTGCCTGCAAGTGCCACAAGACAAAAAACACCTCCCCTTGTGTTTTTCCGTACAAAACTGTGTATGTGCACTTTCAGGTGGAGTTCATGTCCTTTTGCACATAAAAGCCAGGATCATTGTAGAAATGTTCATAAAAACATACTTGCTACAAGGCTCACAGTAGATTTTACCCACTTCTTCTCCTGCTTGTATTGTCTTGTAATAAATTTCTTAATGATTTAGTTGAGTTAGTGGAAAGAATCTGCGCTAACAGTATTAGCCAGTTCCTTAGAGTAAGGTTTTCCTAGAGTAACCTCCAGCAAACTGATGCCCAGGAAGCTTTTCCTTCCAATACCTGAACAATAGTTCTTAGGGGTCAGGTTTGCCAGTTTTTTAACCTCGCTGCTTGCACTCCTCAAATGCCAAGAATGTCACAAACACTTCAGTCTTTCGTGGCTCTTAGCTCTCAGGCTTTAGTAGGAGGTGCACCTTTAATCTCTTGCCTTTTGGGTTTTGCTTCCAGCTTTCCAGGTTCTCTCTGGTAGAACAAAGCCAAGAAAACAAAACAAGACTGCAGAAGTGATGCTGCTGGGCACACACAGTGCCCCATTGAAACTCCTCTCTCCAATGCCTGGAAAACTTTATCCTTTGCCTATATGTACCTCTTCTTTCTCTTCTGTCTCAGTTAGTCGTGCTCCCCTTCTCACATGCACACTTTTTTCCATGCAGATATTACGATTATGCAGGAGGCTGGAACGCATTGTAAAATTTCTTTTCCCTCCTCCACAAATATCTAAACTTATCCCTAACTACCTAGCTAATCTATCTGTTAGATCCAAATGTCCCCAGTGTTTGAGAGTGTTTGGGTTTGGGATTCTGATTCAGGTTTATCTAGGGAGAACACTGAAAGGTCACTGCGTTTTAGTTCATCTAGCAAATGAAGCTGAAAGGCACTCAGTGCTACTGTATGAATGTTCTATCTGGAACCAATATCTATCTGCAAACACTGTGTGACTAATTTGGGTCTGAAAGACTTTTACGTAAGTATTGTTTTACTTTTTGTGTTCTCTTTATTTTTCATCACTTCTTTACACCCCAGTGAATACAGGCTTTCTCACAAGATGATGCCTTGGCATACTCACTCAATGATATTGACTTCCTAATGGCGGCAGGGAATGAAACAGGAGATTAAACTGTCCCATCAATTGCCCTCCTGCCTGTAGTATGTGCGTTATTTCCCACTATACACGTTCAACGTTGCACTCTATGACCATTAACACAGTGGGTGCTGTTAGACCATGAAATGTTAGACAGCAGCACGCTAATAAAAGGTGTAATGAATAACATGATATCCTTACTGACAGCTACAGAAAAGTTGGTTTAGGGAAACAGGAACTGTGTGTTGGGGTACGTTGTATGTGAAATAGGGTTGTCTGTCCTAATAAGTAAATGCTCTTTTATCACAGGGCTGGTGTGGAAACACTGACCAGGAGAGAAAACTGCATTTGAGGGAAATGTCCCCTTGGATTAGAGAGATGGACAAAGCATACATTACCTCCTAACAACTTGCTTTTGATGCCATATGGCTTAACGTTTTAGCAGGACATTAATGCCAAGAAATTTAGCAAGCGTTTTTCCAGTTTGCACTTCCAGGTTGCCAAGCGTTAGTCCTTGATCACACAATTTGCCATTCAAATCTTACCTGCTGTTCTCTTCTGCTTTGTGAAACAGGGCACAAAACTGCACTTCTTCCCAAAGAGAGGGTCAGCTTTGCAGCTACCCTGTTAGGGCTTCTCACTCCCAGCTGATACCCTTTCCTACTGACGCTCTTGTAATTGCCAGACTAGAGAAATCCCATGAGCATCTACTGAACAGCCTGGCTTTGGCACAGCTGGATTTGCAAAACAAGCAGAACCATTCTTCCCACACAGACTCATTGTATGTCCAGTAAAGACTTGAACCAAGACAGGCAAAGACTGACTTCCAATTCATGCCTGAAAGAGTTTCACAGGGAGTAAGAAGCAGTTACCTGGCCTCAGGCAGGGCAGGGGCCACCAACCAAGGTCTATGCATACCACTGACTTGTGATGGGGCCCTGGCAAGAACTGAGGGGCTGAGGAAGAACAGGGAGACATCAGTCATTTCCAGCTGGGCAGCTGAATCTGTCTGCTCCCAGCTGTCTTCTCTTGCAGGGTTTTTCTCAGGTTTTGAATGGGCCAAGTGGAGTTTCTTTCATTATGTCTCCTGTGAGATCACTGTGCAAGTTAACAGTATGTTGTTAGGAAAGGGACTGTTGACATATAGTCTGACCTCCTCTTTTCCTAGATTCACCTCTTCATTTATGTTTGCTTTGAATTAGCTAGTTAAGTCCCTTTATCAACATTATTTATAGGTTTCATATATTTCAAGACTGTTCATTTGTTCCTAGACTGTACTTGTCTCTTAATCTAACTAATCATCTTATGTGTTTTGAAGTATTTTCACTCTTCCAAACCAAACTTTGGACCTTGATGAATCCATTTGCTGCGCTGATCTGAACTCTCTCTCTTTTATCATATCTTCTTCATCTCATAAAGAAGTGAACAGGCTATTACAGGTGTGACTGTGAAAAGATTTTATCTCTATATTACAGCCTCGTTATATGTTTCTCTGGCTGTTTTACCTTGCTATCCTGCATTGCAAAAACAGCCCCCTAAGATTCTTTCCATGTAATTTCTCCGCAGGTTTATCTGATTGTGGATGTCTTAGATTGTTCTTTCCCCTTGTGATTTAGAATAGCTTTTCATTTTGATTGGATTTTATTCCATAAGTGATATCTCATTTTCTCACTTTCTCCCTTTATTTTTTTATCTGGATGAGTTCTATCCTATTTTTTTCATATCTTCTTTGTATTAGTAATTTCACTCAATTTAATATATCTGGGGCTTTGATTAATATATTCTTTATTCTCTACTCTAGATAATTGGTAAAAGCATAAAAGAAAAGATGCATGTTACTTAACAAATGTCTCTGCTAGTGTCCCTGCTGACCTATAAGTGGTTACTTTCACCATTTGTTTATAATCTTGAATTTTGTTTTCAAAAGACGAGATCATCTCTTAACCCTAGTATATAATGTTGAAATGAAGACTGAATGGACATTCTCATAGAATATTCTACAAATAACTTCAAATATAACAGTACGAGGAGGTTGTAAGAAATGACCAATGCAGATTCTTTCATCTGTATTACGTGTTGTTTTCCCAGAGCTGTTTATTTTGTAATTTTGCTGTTATCTATTAACCTTGACCAAAAGAAGGGTGCTCAGAAAGCCATGACATTTCTATGCTTTGCATTATTGACTGTTGTTTTATTTTTTAATTAAATTCTGTGTCTCTGAAAGGATAATACCTTCCAAAGGAAAAAATAGATTCTCTTCCTTCTGTGACAAAGCTACACCAAACTACTGGAATCTAGAAATTACTTTTTCTAGCATCAGAAGCTCAGCAACACCTTCTCATAACTCTTTGTATCTCCAATTGTCATGGTTTAGGAATAGTATTCTCCAATTTCGTGCTCCCATTGAAACCATACACTGCTTGCTCACTTCCCCTTCACCTTCTCCTGTGGCAGATGGAGAGTAGAATTAAAGTCACAAAAGGCAGAGATCGTGGGTTGAGATAAGAACAATTTACTGGAAACAGCAGTGAGTTAAGAAAACAAACAGCAACAGCAACAACATTAATAACAAAAGTGTACAANGAGAGAGAGTGATTCACATGCAAAATGCTCACTACTCCCAATGCTGACTGCTATGGAAATCACCCTGTGAAAGTAAAATTCTGGTTTTCACAGCATAAGACAGGGTCTTATTTTTTGAAACACAATTCAGTTCTTCCAATAACTTCTTGGAAAATGATTGGATCCCTCTATATTTTTCTGTGTTTTAAATCATATGTACAAGAATAAAAAAAATTTGCAATGCATTGTGAGCATACTGTCCCAGAACTGCAAAATGGGTCATTTTTCTGCTTCAAGAGGAACAAATTATCCCTCTTTCTTCATTAATAAGTGGTGGATAAGCAGTTACTCTTCTACTGTTCTGTTTTCTCTTCTGTATTTGTGGCACTCCCTGCTCACAGCATCCCAGACTTCATGCTATCAGAAATGGTCTCAAGGCTTTCAAGACCTACATGCTTGCACGGAGAGTGGCTGTTCCTCTCACGGTGTTCATACCATAACCTAGAGCAGGAAGTCTGAAAATCATGTATAGCTTTTTCTGATCTTTAACCTTCTAGAAACCTTGAGCTATGCCAAATGTTTACATCTGTGGTATGGTTTCTTAGCCAATACTGCTAGAGACCAGTTGGGTTTCATTGATTCTCACTGTTTAGTGGGAGAAGCAGGACACTTCCAGATCCCTGGGACACTCCCCCATCCCGATACTGAAGGAATTCTGCAAAAGACATTTGCAAAATAATTCCTATCAATATTTCTTTTAATAATGTTGGTTTTGTTTTTTTCCCTGTAAACTTAGAAACAGACTAAACAGCCCACACATCTCACATTACTATAATTTGCTTATTTAGAGATCACACCTGCATTTTGTGGAAGCATTGCATATATACCACACCTTTCCTTTGTCTGCTTTTCTTTGTGATGGAAGATTTTTCTATGTGGCTATTCAGCATCTCAGCCATTCTCCATTCATCATTAATTTCAGATCCTTTGTAATTTGGAAATGTTATTGCACAAACACTGTAAAAAGGAAGAAATACTCAACTGAGTATTCCCTACCTCTACAGATATTTGTGCTGAGGGCAGCTTTGTAGGCCTTACAAGAGCGCCAAATATTTCCAAATATTTGTTTCTGCAAAATGAAACTCACAGCAAAAAACCACAGTGCCAGAAATGCCTTGAATTAATGTAAAATAAAAAAGGACACGGTAGCACACGGTAGCAACATGGTAGCACATGACAGTACACAATTAAAGTGGTCCACAGGCAGCAAGTGGCTGTTAGGGTACATACATTTGTTTTAGCCTGTAATTACACAGACTAAGTGGATTGGTTTGACAAAAAATAAAAAGCAACTGTTCTCACTCAATTCAGTATTTCCTGCTGAAGAGATATTAATAAGTGATAGTGCATAATTTTGCTAGGGGAACTTGAACTTTTTGTTCGTTTCCCCCTGGTAATAAGAAAAGCCAATTAATCGCACATGTTGAGCTGATGAGTAACAGTTCCTTTTAGGTACAATGATGTCATATGCCAGTATATATGCCAGCACTCTCTTGGTCTCTATTCATCATACAGATACCAATGACAGTTTACTGAATTTTGTTGTTCAGTATGCTCCACATCCAGTAATTTCAGGTCGTTCAAAGTAGACCTTACACAGGAAGGTGAGACTAAGCAATAAAAGCTGAAGACAACTCCATAATTAAATCTACAATTAAATATAAGGATTATAGAGCACTAATGCAAAAAATGTAAAAGAAAGCTTTATCTTAGCCTTGAAAGTTGGTTTTAAATTAAATAAGTCATATTTTATAATACAGAACCCTTAAAATTGTTTCCACATTGTAAGTGGAAATAAATATGTACTATAAAATCACAAGCACCTGTACCTATAACAAATTTTCCTGAGAACAGTTTCTGAGGTTTATTGACACTTTCTTCTATTTCCTTTATCATAAAACAGAACCAAAATTTTAGTTGCACTAAAGACAGACAATCAGAGAACAGTTGCTCTCATTAGATTGAAAAAACTCCCTGTATGTCACCTCAACAAAAGCACATGCAATACCAACGGGATTGAAAATAGTTTGGTCTGTGCTCCACTTCTTCACAGCCTTGAGCTTTGAGTCCATCACAAGGGCTATGGTGAGGACCCTAAGGAGGATGACACACCCTTCAAGGTACCTAAAGCTGACCAAAGCCTTGCCATGCCTCTGCTCTGGTTGGATCAACCTTTGTTTAAGGGATGCCTGAGCTGCTGGCTGCAAATCTAGTCTTTCATCAACCTTGTATGTTGATGCTTTGCTCAAAATGTGCTAGTGCAGCTCTGACTCCTGGCCTTGCCCTTGGCTACTAGATCCCACTTGAGTTCCTTCAAGCCCATTGCAGCTCCCCAGATCCTCACCTCAGTCCCATCTCTGCTCCCTGCTCTGGTGGCAGAAGCCTCTTTGAAGCCCAAGAGCAGCAGTCACAGGACTGATACACCAAATCCTGTACACCAAGGCCCCATCTGTGCTGGGTCCTGTCTGCAGCTCAATGAACAACCCAAGTCTGCTCAACCCAGCACACTAGACAGTGCTCAGGAAACAGAACAGCACTGTAAGTTGAAGAAGTAGCTGGAAAGTCAGCCACACTGCACGCAAACCTAAGCCTGTGCTGAGCTTTACTTTTAGCTCCACTCAGCTTAATGACTGATTTGATTGGAAATCTGCATCTGTCTTCCTCTGAGGTGCCATCTCACCCATCTACAGGCTGTCTTGAAAATGCAAGTGCTGTCCTTTGCACACAATTTTTTTATTGCTCACATGCTCTCCTTTCTGAAAATAATGAAATGTTTAAGCTAGAAGAAAGAAAAGAAATGGAAACATATTCCCTGACACTCCAGGAGCTGGCACACTTGCCTTGCACATTGGCAGACATTTCCTTACTTATCTCCGCTGTGGTAGCTCTCTGGTAGAACACAGCAGCCTTGTCTTTTCTCTTTCAAATGTAAAATCCTCTTTTGGGTGCATGGTGCAACTACTGGCTAATACTCACTTGGATGGCATTGTCTGACAGAGCTGGTTGCCACAGTCTACAAACGCCACGTCAGAAACACACGTAGGACCTCGGCTTGTGCTTTAATATACGGGCATGTGCAAGCCCTCTGCTGACTTGGAGGCAGGGAAAGGAGAATGCTGGTCACAGAAACCAGGATATTTTAAATGCAGTTGATAACTTCGCATCACACTGTATCCCTCTGCATACAGAAATGGCTGGTAGGTCCCTTGCTCTCCCAGAGGATGCTGCTATGGGCATGCTGCCAGCTGCCTCCCAGAGCTCCTCTATTAACTCTGTAAGACCACCAGTGAGTGGCTTTGGAGGTTAACAGTCAATTTGCTGTATCAGTCTCCCTGGCAGTCTGATAATTGCAATGTTGAAAACTGAACCAGGGGATCCAGAAGGATTTCTGGAACAGGCAGGCAAATTGGCTCTCAGCAAGTTTCTGACTCCTGTTATGGAACACCTGCAACATTCACAAAAGAGCTCTGTGACTGAGCAGTGACCTAATTGTGAGATACTGCTCTCAAAGGCCCTGTCTCCTGTTTGCCGTTTAATGTAATTTTGCGGAATTCTGCTTTAAAGGCATTTTCTTCCCATTTTCTTGAAGCACTACTCTGGCTTTGTGCTTATGCCAACAGCCTTCAGGCTTTGTCTACACTGAGTCTGGAAATCTTTCATTCCCCTCTACCCAAGCCAATCATGTTCAAACACAGCATTTGTGGAGAGGTGCTAATGTGCTTTCCCAGGCCTCTTCAGTCATGATTTAAAACCTGGTAGTTCAAAGCACAACATAGAAAAATGCATTTGCAAAAGGATACATTTTTCTCCCACTTTTTCTTCTTCTAGTTTTCTCTGAAAAAACTGAGCCAGATCTCATTTGACTGTGCATACTTGCTTATAGCTGAATTAGTTTAATTGAAGATGTATAGTGGTTTGGGGTTTTTTTTGCATCACTGCTGTAAGTTCTGTGATGGCTCTCCTTCAGACTTGACCTGGCTGACCTGTGGATCAGTAATGTGAGTAATGTGTGATGCATAATGAAACTGAAGTGGTTTAAGTTTCATTTGAAAGATGGTGCCTTCCATTTTTTAAATAAAACTTTATCCTAGTTTTTCACTGGCAGTCCAAGATTTTCTGTAATGTCCAGCTCTTCTGATATTTTTTTCTTTTGATTAACTCTTTCAGACAATACATTTTTCTGTCTGTAACTGTATTTTCCTGTTCAAGTAATACCTTGGTATTCTGTCTTCTGCAGAAGAATGCTACTTCATGGCCAAGTTTTCAACTTTCAGAGATGAAATAAACCATACTCCCTGATTTGACTGAAGGCTTAGCACTTATTGAACTTGTTTCTTTCCTTCTGCACCTTTGAATGTGTCAACACTATTTTTCCTTGGGATGAAGCTGCTCTTCTCTCGCTCTCAGCCACAGTTGCCCCTACTTCTCTGCGGCTTCCTGTGCTGAGGGGTCGAGCTGAGTGGCCCCTTAATGGCATTTGTTTTGGTGATTTTTATGACTTTTGTACCTGCCTTTAGCCCCTGGAGATAGATCAGCGATTCCTTTTGTATCCAGGCAATTGAGTCAATGTTTTGGTGACTTGCAACTGTCTTATTATGGCTAATCCAAAAGACTGAATAGAGTTTAGCCCGTGCTGGAGCTTGAAACAATGCCTATTAGATCACAAGCATCTTGTGTCACCACAAGCAAATGAATTATGATGTTTAGGTGTTTAAATCCTGACATGAAATCCATCAGCTTTAATCCTTATCTCAACTGTCACTGAAACTCTTCCTGCAAGGAGCAGGTCTGAAGATAACTTTCAGGGTCTGCGCTGAAAATTTAAGCTGCAAATGTTGTTCTAACACTTTCCCTGAGACTAGTTTTATTCAGGTTCTAGAGTATGTTCAGCCTGGAATAGAATAGGTTGAACTTGCATATTAAATACTTTGTAACACAAAGTTGAACAGTTTGGAGAAAATGCCATCTGCACAGCCTCGCCTGAGAAGTGATGAAGAAGTATCTTCTTGCAGCCTCTGTCTCTGTAAACTTGTTAATCAGACTTGCCTGAATGTGCATGAATTTCCCAGGGTGACCTCATTAGGCACATGCTTCCACTGTCCCTTTCAAGGTGGCTACATGCAATGTATGTGAGCAGATATTTCTTTTTTGGTAACTAATGACCCATAATCCATACGTGAGAAAGAGCTACTACGAAATATTTGCAGATAAAAATAATTTTCTTGTATGCTGGAATAAATTGCATGGGTTTGTGTCATGAATAGTGCAGTACCAGGGAGAATGCCTCTAGTACAAATTTTTCATACAAGTATCTTTTTTTTGATAGTGGATGAGAGGATGTTATTGGGGGGGGGGGAACCCAAACATTTGATTGGTTTGGTTTTGTCAGCAATTTACTGAGTTAATTTGCTTCCTACATATGAACATGTTCATGCTCCTGGGCAGTTGTTATATTATTATAAATTGAATTAAGTAATAGAATGAAAAAAAGCATTTGAATGAATGTTGCTTTAAATGTGCAGAACATACCAGAATATTGAGCCTTATTATGCTCCATTTTTTTAATTGATAACCTGTTGAATGGTTTATTTTTCCCACTGACAAGCTATTTGCTAGATTCTGTAGTAGTGCAAGGTTAAGTCTGTCCAGTGATGAGGCTCTGGTACACGATGTTCTTTTGATCTACCAAGGTGATATCTCTCCAGGGCTTTGGGTCAGGGAGGAGATTAACAGCTGGCAGACTGATGGTGGCACAAATTCCCAGTCAAAGAACTTGGACCCTCTTCCCCAGCTGTGAGTGGTCCTCTTTTGCCCCACAATAGTGTCCTAGGCAGAATGGCACAATGAGAAACACTCACAGAATTGGTATCATTCCCAGGTGTAAGTTCAGACAAACCTGTTGACTTCAATGGGGTTATAGCAGAGCATGATATTTATCTCAAAATCAGAAAATTAAATTAGGAATAGCATCTTTGGTAATGTCATAAATGGAATGGGGGGAAAAAGTAAATATATTTCTCTTATGCAGAAATTATCATTAATTGTGGCTCTTCTTGTAACAAGCCTTGGAACAAGAAGACAGATAGGAGGAAAAACTGTACTCCTGGAAGGCAACTGTGTTGAGGTTGTCACCTGATGGCCAACTGAAGTCCAGCCACTGTACCTACTTCAGCCCTTTCAAGGAACAAAGTCTGAATCTCAAGTCATCAGAGTAACTTCCTGAGCACCCCCAACTCCCCTGCAGCTCAAGGACTTTGTAGGGCATATGAAGGGCAAAGGGTATCTTTTTTTCCATGCTGTATTAGGGTAGCTCTTTCTCATAGTAATACTTAAATGCCTTGTTTTCTCAGTATTTCAGCTTCAGTTAGTGGGTACCAAGAGGTTAAAATGCAATTGTCTGCTATTAAAAACAAAACAAACAAAACCAAAAAGCAAAACAAACACAAAATCAAAACAAAAACCAAACCCCAAACAAACACAAAATCAAAACAAACAAACCCCAAACAAACAAAAACAAACCCCCAAAAGCAAACCAACAAACAAAACCAAAACAAAACAAAATACCCAACCAAACAAACAAAACAAAAAAACAAAACCAAACAAAAAAAACCACAAACCAACAAAAAACAACAACAAAAAAATGGTGCCTACAGCCCACCAGCAAGGCACTGATTCTCTCTAGAGTTTTGGCCCAAATGATCCAACCATCCAGTTTCATCTGTACCATGGGAGTGAAGCCTGCTAAAAGTCAGCATCTTTGTAAACAACAACATCCTTATCTCGACTCTCTTAGGGGTAAAGAACCTGTCAAATTTTTAAGAATAGCATTCCTAAATTCTGAAACTACTCATGATCAATTTTTATGTGGCTTTGGGCAATGTACTGGGTGTTTAATCAATTTTAATTTCTAGTTGGGCTTTGAAAGGGTGTTTTACGATGTGTACTGTAAGGAAGCAATAGCATCATTGAGTTAAAATAGTGAAATGGGATTTAATAGCAAATTACTTATAATAAAGATGAAGCTTATGCATCTGCTAATTCACTTTAAGAGCCATTAATTAAAAGGAAAAGTGTAAAGGTTGCTGGTGACATTTAATCTGTCACCTTGGTTTTACTGAAGACAGATAGCTAAGGAAAGATGTCCTTCGGTCAAGAAAATTCCCTGTTTCCCTGCTGTACTCAGAGCCGTCTCAGCTGGAACTCGTTTGAATGTTTCAGGCATGCTCTTGGGCTCCAAATGAGCTGCCATTTCTCCATTAAAAAAATGCTTAAAAAACAATGTGAAAAGGATAGCTGAGTTCCATTTAAATTGATAAAACTGCATGTCCAAAGAATCTGAAAGAGGGCAGTGGAAAATGAGTGGAATTTTCTGCCTGCAGTGATTCAGCTCATGAAAGCCCCAGTACGAAGCACAGTTTGATCAGGCTGGTGTGAATGCTGTTGGTCAGGTTATAATGCAGATAAGTGAGTCAATTTTGCCCTCCCAAGCAGTTTCATCTCCATCATGACCATTATAAGACAAAAAGCATTTTACCAAGAAGTGGCCTCATCTCCTAGCCCAGGTTAATTACCGGTCGAGGAGGGGCAGCTTGCCAACTCCCAAGCAGCTTAGCACCCACTTTTTCCTGAGCTACTTTCCTCTAAAACTGGCTGCACTTCAGAAAATGAGCTGAAGGCACCCAAAGTGGCTGCTGCTCCTTGACAAACTGCCTCCCTCCTTCTCCTTGCTTGTCCATCCTTCTGCTCTGAGACAGTTCCCCCACTGTGGAAGTGAGAAAGTTCCTTCATCACAACAAAGGAGAAGGAGTTGAAAGCAAACAGCTCTTTTGTGACACCTCCCACTGACACAGCTCCCCCCAGTGCTTTTGAGGGATCACCTCAGTTTTGCAAATTCTGAAAATCTTTTTTTTTTGTTGGTTTTTTTTTGCTAAAAATGCCCCTGGTGACTCTGGACATTCATTACATGGTAATTCAATCACTTGACTTCCCTGACAATTTTTGTTTGCTTGTTTTCAGCAGCTCCATTGCTATCAAGCAGTAAACGTAATAAGCAGTGTAGATAGGACATCAGTCTTGCTCTTATCAAGACTAAACACTGTGAGAAAAGCTCAAGTTATCACACAAATCTGCTTAAATAATTCTGCAGGTCCCATGGCAGAAATTACTCATGTTCTTCACTGCAGTGGCTTTGTTCAGCTTTGTGCTATAGTTCAGCCACTGGCATTTGAAAAAAATAATAATTTAAAAATCATTCAACTTAACAACTCATGTAACATACACCAGACCTTCCTTTACAAGTCTTAGCAGCATCCTATTTTGTTTTTAAAGACACACTGATAACGTGAGCCATGATGGAATTAATGGGGTAACCACATTCCCCCATCTCCTCAAAACCACCCTCCTCTGGATGTCAGCATCCACACTGTCATCTGCAAATTCTAACTCTCCCTGTTTTAAAAAATCCATATCTGACAGAGTTCACAGATGACATTGTACATATTGCTGCCCTCCCACCTCTTTCATGTGCTATTGTCGTAGGCAGGAATAGGTGAGTATCCATGTGAACAATTTGCAAACAGCTACCTGAATCCCAAAAGGTGACTGTGCCTTAAGTGGATATTTGAGGTTTGTGTACAGCTGCCTCAGACTCATCTGTGGCCATCTGTTTTTCTCTCAAGTTTAATTGCTATGTAAAGAGCAAAAGCACATTGGCAAGCCTCACAGTATTCTCTACTCTGTGTTGCAAGCTGCTGGAGCAGTAGGTCTGTTGTTTTCTTATGAAAAAGATGCCACACATACCAGCAACATGACACTAATAGCAACACAAGCAAATCATTTACCTGATTCCTGTCTGTTGGGTGGTAAGTGGATTCAAGGCCAGAAGATGATGCTCACAGCACTGTACAGAGATAACAAATACAACACTGAAATCAAAAATAGCACATCCTTTCCTGACCCCTGAAATTTCTTTCAAAGCTCTGCAGTAACTTCAGCTGCACTAAGAAGCAGGAAATTTTATTAATAATATAGTCTTTAAAAAGAACTGGTCAAATTCATTAAGCCCACTGACCTCTTGCTTAGTGAATCCTGTGGGCTGCATGCTCATTACATATAGGAATCTGGCATTTCTGATGCTATTTAATTTATTGTTTCTCATGGCAAACAGATTGAGGCAAGAAAAGCTTCAGGACCAGTTCTCAATGCAGTCTTTACAGTGTGGTCTTTGCTACATATTTACTTCTGCATCAAGTGCTGTGACAGACTGAATGGTGCCATAGGCATCAATATGATGAGTGCTTTTCTGCATCCTTTTTTCTGTAAAATAAAAAATACCAACCTCTCTGCTAACTCAGGGAGTCCCTCAGCCATCCTCTAGCAGGTCTCCAGGACACTGGTCACTCCTGACTCACAGCATACCCCTGATAAGTTAGCATCAGACTAGCCCTTCTGTGAAGCCATGCTCTATTCCGGTATATCTATGCTAGTATTGAAGTTCAGATTAGGACTGTGCTTTTGAAAATAGTTTCTTGATTCTCCCCATTTACTGTGCCTTGCTTCACACTGCCTGATCCAGGGTCTTTCTGCAGGAGCTAAACTGAAAGATATGCTTCAGCCACTGACGGGCTTTGAGACCCTGGGAACACACTGCAGCTACTCTGAAGGAAAAACTCCTGAAACACACAGATGTTGGAACCTCAGCACCATTTTGCTCCTAACATTGTCATGGTCATCATTCACTGTTTGTGCTCTGATCCATTTTGTACCCAAAGTGCTGCAATATGTGCAAAGCAAGATGAATAATACATAAATTTTATCTACCTAGATGCATGTCTATAGAGGAAGTTACTGTGAAGTTAGTGAGTGGCACTGCAAACTTACTGTACACCAACTCTTCCTGTATACCACTCCTAGTGATAATTCACTCTTCCCTGAAAAAGACATATTCTCCTTCAACAAAAATTTAAATGCTGCTTTATAGCACATTAAGATTTCCATGCTCATAAGCATCCAGAGAACAGGAATGCTGGATGATTAAACATTAATCTGAATTAACTTTCAGAGTGATTTTTTAAAACTATTTTAAAATTCTATGTATTGACACTCAGAATTAAAGGGGATGTACTTCTTTTTTCTTTCCCCCGAATAAACTGCAGTTTATTGTGAAAGCCACAGTTCTGAATAAGAGAGCCAGTACAAGAGTTTAGCTTGGCTTAATGATCCATTTCAAGAATCTGAAACTAGTGAATTTGGCTTAATTTTTTTCTGAGAACTACAGAGCAGATAAACCCTACAGAGATCATTCTGATATTATTCTTCTCTCATAGTCCTTGATCTTCAGCCAAATGGCTTAGGAGAACCCTTCAGATCACAAAGCCTGTAATGCAGCAAATATAATACTTTGAGGTAAGATGTTGAATTTACACAATTAATTGTATGTAAGAAGCAATTTTGCCCATGGCAGGGCAGGATCAAGCTTAACACTATTGCATTTGTTTTCTACTTGTTTGGCTGCCTGACCATGTCTTTATTCAGTAAGTATGGTTTCATCTCAGAGCCTTGTGTGCTGTTTGAGAGACAAAACCTCATTTCCCAATTGCTTGCAGTTTATGCTTTGTATTTCTTCCCTTTTATAGAATGTTTTCTGCCTTGGTGTTCTGAGTGGGCAAAAACGTCTACACACTAGAAAAATGTCTTTTCAGCCTGAGTATGGCTTCTGGGATTTGTTACACCAACATGGAGGCGGACATATGTTGATTTTTAACTCCAAACCCATTGTAGACAAGAAATTTCTGAACACGTGGTATGGCCTGCATCACTGCCAGCCACCTGGGTTTGGCAGCTTGGACAGATCTATACACAGAGACAGTTTACAGCATAAGTTTGCATCTGCTCTGGAAATAGTAACTGAAATCTAGCTATACACATTGTTGCCATAAGGTTCCTGTTTTAATAAGTGTTAATATGTACATCTGGGCCTCATTTCAAATCACAGAGCCAAGTAGCTAGGAGTTTCTTGCTTGGCAGAGTTAGTCTCCCATCCACGAACCCTATGACTCCGGCAATAAATAGACCAAGAAGAAAATAAACACTTTTGTACATAACAAGCTTAGTGAGGTTTCTGTTTCAGGGTAGATTTGCATGTACTATCTTAAAATTGAGTTTAGCTTTAATTGGAAAGTGACTTGTATGCTGTATGTTACCACTGTGCTCTTCAACTGGATGCAAGAGATTATAGAGACACAAATTCATTGTTGTGATCTTCAGCAAAAATGCAAAAATATAACCTGATGTCTAATAAAAGAGGAAGCATCAGAGCTGTAACTCATAGCAATATTATTTCCACACAAAAAGGATATGGAGTGTTCATAAGCCATCACCACAGTAGCTCTGTGATGTCTTGAGTGACTTTCTTGATCTCCTTTTTTTTTTATTTAACTCTTGTGATTTTTCAACTTGAGTAATTTCCCCTGAAATAATATGAAAAATTTGCTTTAATATAAATGTACATCCTGTTTGCAACAGGCTTTATAATTTCTATATATAGTTTGCAGAAAATTCTAAATTCTCTTTCTTATACAAAAGAAGATACACAGAAAATATTATACTTATGTAATATATACACATTGACACTGTTATAATAGATCATGAATATTTTGCACATGCACATGGCCACTTTACTCACAAGGAACTTGAGGGGAAAACTACTGTCTTTTGTGGACTTCTGTCATTTGATACAATTATATTATCCTTCCCTACCGGATTGATATCTGCAATATAATTTCTTAGCTCTGAGAAATTTTTTTGCATCAGCTGCCCTGAATGGAATTGGTTGCAGTCATGTAAATAGAAGTTCAGCTTAATTATTTTCCTGCTTGAAAAATCACTTTTACCTGAAGCAAGTGATGGTTCATTTCCCTTTCTTGTTTTCCTCCCATCCTTTTCCCTCCCTTCAGCTAGAAAAATAATTATCTCCATGACAGGTACCAAAATTTTGCTATCTGCCTCTCTCTCCCTTCAAAAGCACACTCAGCAGTACTTTGTGACAATCGATCAAAAATATTACAATAATAGCGTTCAACACAGTCTTCACAGACACATTCACTTAACCATCTCAGGAATTTCTGTCTGCTATGAGAGCTGAAGAGTGGGAGTTAGGCTTCCAGGAGCTCCCTTTTGTCCCTGCCACTGTATCCAAGGAGCGAGTTTCTATAACGCACACCCCAGGTGCCCAAAGTTCGTGGTCACTATCACCTTTCTTTAACTTTTTAAATAGGAGTAACACATAAAGCTCGCCTCCTGCCTGTTGCCAGTGTTTCTAGGCATATCCTCTGCAAAGGTTTCCAATTCTCCACTTAGTCCCACCAGGCAGACGGAGACAATTTTTTATACCAGTTTGCGACTAAAACAACTTGGCTGACTGGGACACCAGGGTGAAACTGTAAAATTACAGCTTTAGTACTGTTGGAGGCAGTAAGAACCTGTTTCTTTGATCATTGGTGAACTAATTTAACCATGATGGCTCAGTTTCTCCATCCGTAAAACACATGTACTAATACATGCATAAACTCTTATCCCTAATACTACTTATCCCAAAAGAGTTCTGACACCAAAATCATCATGGCAGTGATAACAACTGAGATGCTAAAATAATCCAAACAAATAAAAAAAAAAGGCAAGTTATTCTATTTTGCATGTAAAGGAAAAGGTATCCTTTCCCTCTTCACAGCTCTGGGACAATATTCCAGCTTTTCTCAGATTTCAGATTTAAAAAAACCCTACAAGTATTGCACTTAAAGCTGCTTTTTTTTGCTTTATGAAAGTAGCTCTTGGTGAGCAGCGTGAGTGGTATTATGCTATTATGCTACAGTTTTTAAAAACATCTAAACACATTTAAGAAATTTTAAACTAATTGAACAAGTTAAACTGAGCTGTGCCATGTCTTCTGTGTTTGTCATGTCAGCGCCACTGAAGCTGCCATCTGCGGAGCAGAAGCAATTGCAACACCAGTGGGATGGATCAGAAAGAAATGGGTAAACACACCTGCAAAACATTTAATTGTACTCCTTCTAAATAGCTGGGACTCGAGATGGTGACTTCATTTGGAGCAGGACCAGGTCCAACTAGAAAATGAAATTTTTTAACTGGAAGACTGACGAGGCTGCACCCACACTCCATATAAAGCGAGCTTCTGGCAGAAAACCATATCAATGTATTTTTAATTGCAGTAGGAAGGCTTGATTGTAAACCAAACTCAATAGCATTTAGTCCAGGCAAACCCAGGAACAAGAGTAAGAAAGAATGGTGGCCATTGCACTCTTCTGCAGGCATGGGCATGAAACAAAGCTGCCAATTTACCTTTTGTAGCCCAGTTCTGCTGCTAGAGTCTTCAGAAGTAATTGGAAAGGTGCCTGTAGCTTCACCTGCTGCAGCTGTGTGTGCTGCATGAGGCAGGGAATGGCACACATGAGATGGCCTTCCAGGAACAGGAGCACAAAGCAGCACAAAAGCAACAGCACTGTGTCAAGAAGGCTGGACTCAGAGACCCAATATCTGATATTGAGCTTTCAATATCAGTTCTGCCAAGACTGTACCATTTTGATCCTGTCCAAACCAGTTAACTGGTCCATGAAACCTTTTCTCCATCTGTTTAGAAAACTGGAATTGTATTATTTTTAATGGTAAGTGGCACGGACCCCATAAATGACATTCTGCTATTGATCTTCAATGTTACTCTTAACTAGACTCAGAATTATTGCATGTAGTAAAGAATTTGCAACTCAGTGGAACCAGGGGCAGGGGGAATAGTGTTTAACACTTTGGAACTACACCTGTGCAGTCATGCTCACTATTCACTTCTGGGGATGTACAACTAACCTCCAGTGCAAACTGAAAGGTAACTACTGAAGATAATAATACCACATCAGTTTGTGAATAGAAGTGGGTTCCTGATGTCCCTAGCCTTGTCAAATTACTTATTAGGAACTGGGGGGGGCAGGAGGGGAGGAACTAAAAATATATATTAATATATCAGTATATTTTAGCATAGATTATTTTGAGGAAATACAAGCATTATGGAGGTGAAGCTAAATGGATAAATAGAACTGGCGCTGAAAAGTAAATGTATGAAAATCTCATACCAGTGAAAATATGTTACAGCCTATGTGTGCTATCAAGCAGCAAACAAATTAAAATAAAAAAATGTTGCCGTATGAGAAAGGCAAGTTGTTTCAAATAGTTTTTAATATTGATACAAACAAGGTCAGATATTGTGATGCCTGTCTGACTCCCAGACTTTAGTGGGAGAGCAGAGAGGATTGATTCATAGAGAATATGCAAGAAGCAGAGCCAAGATGGAGCTGAGAAGGACATGAGCAAGGTTGAATGGGTGGTCCTGTTTTTTTATCTTTTCATAATGCAAGAACAACAAAATATGAAATTAAATTAGAAGGCAATATATTTAAATTGGCAATTACTTCTTCACTGCTAACTTGAAAACCAAATAGCTCAGGAGCAATGAATTGTTCCCTTGAAACTTGATATATTTTGTAGTGAATGTAAGCTATAATCAGTAAAACCCCTGAAATGCGTATATATGTACAAAGAGAACCTCCTTAATAGCAGATACTATCTGCAGATACTATCTGTAGATAGTATCAACACAACTACGTCCTGCTTTCTCTGAGAACTGGCTCCTTGCAGAGACAAGGGGCTGCCTGGGACTGGCAGTTTTTATCAAGTTTGACCTGGCAAATTCTTGTAGCCGACTCACTAACTGAGAAAATATACTAATTAATACACACATAATCTTTGTTTTGGTATTAAGAGGCAAAAATCCTGATAGATGCCAGAACCAGCCAGAATTTTTCCGAAGGGGGAGGAAAGGAAATGTTAAAAAAAAAAAATGAATGAACGCCAGAATCCACACTAAATAAAATAAAATGTGTAAAAACTGACAAAAATCCGGAGGCAGGTACTAGATACAGAGGCAGAAACTGGCCGGAGATAAAGGAGGCACCTCAGGAAATGTAATTCAGTCCTTACAAATAGGTTATAACTTAGTACCGATGGGTGCGGGGAGGACGGGGGAGAGCATCCTCGTTACTGAAACCATAAAAGTTACAAGTGTGGTATGTTTTTCTGTTTGCCTGGTGGAGCGGCATCCTGCGGCGGTGTACAAGCGGTGTACAGGCGGGCAGAACCCGCACACACACCAGCATCCAAAGGCTTAACATTTCCGCAGGCGCCTGCCCGCAGGTCGAACACGTGAGGCAGGGAAATGTCTGTGCCCAAACGTCCGTGAACGTCGCTCCCCACTTTGCCCCCCGAGGGGTCCTGGCAGGCTCCGGCACACGCGGAGTCCATCGGCGCTCGGGACAGGGTCGGTGCCAAATCCTGCTTTTCCTGGGCACCAACCCTGCGCGGCGCGGGCTGCCGGCACCGCTCCCGCCCCCGCCTCCCCGACGGGCAGCGGCTGCGACGGAATTGGACAGAAACTCGGGGAATCGGCCCTCTTCCCACCTCGGGAAGCGCCTCGCACGCACCGCGGGCTCGCTGGCAGCACTCACCTGCCAGGGCACGGAGTCCACCCGCGGGCTGGGAGAGGGGAAACTCACACGGGGCCCGCGGCACGGCCAGCACAGGTCCGGCGCCCGGCAGAGCGCGTTCGCCTCCCGAAAGCGCGTCGCGTTCGGGCTCGCTCTGAGTTTTGGGGCAACTCGCGCCCGCTGCCCGGGCGGCGGAGTCCGCGTTGCCCCGAGGAGGGGAGGGAGGGGGTGCTGGTGAAGTACCTTAGTGACAATATTAGCGCCGCTGCCCGGCGAGGACGGTGCCCCGCGGGGGGGGCTGAGGCCAGGCCGCCCCCGGCGCTCCCCCGGCCCGGGGCTGGCGGGGCGCGGGAGGGAGGGGGCCGTGCCCCCGGCGGCAGGCGGCGCTCCGCGGCCGGCGCTGGGGCTGCGGCGGCGGCGAGCGGGGCCGCGCCGAGACAGAGCGCCCTGGGGAGCCGGGAGCGGGGCGCGGCGATGGAGCGGGGAGCAGCCGGCAGCGTCCCCAGTCCGGGCGGGGAGGAGGCAGTGCCTGAGGTGAGAGGGGCTGCGGGCGGGCGAGCGAGGCCACCCGGTGGGCGAGGGACTGGTGCTGGGTGGCGGCAACTTCGCCCCTGGCCGGCGGCACCGCCCGCCAAGTTGCCGGGTCCGCTCCGTGCTCCAGGTCGTGCGTGGGGCGAGGGCGCTGCCAGAGCCGAGACGAAGCGTGGCCGCCCCGCCCCTTCCCTCCCGCCGGACCCCCGCCTGCCCCGGTCCCGGGGGAGCTGGAGTCAGCCCGGGTGTCAGTCCCGGGTGTCAGCCCTGGAATCAGCGCTGGTCAGCCCTGGGCTACGAGCGGTGCCGAGCACCGGCCGGCCCTGCCCGGGCACTGCACCCCGTGGGCGGTGGCGAAGGTAACGGGGCTGCGCTGGGGGCGGGGGTCGCCGGGAGCTGTAGCGGGGGCGCGGCCCCTGCCCGGGCTGCCCGGGAGCGTTTCTTTGTGCGCTTGCTTTCTTCGGGGTTTGGGGTGTCGGTTCCGTTTAGTTACAGAAGCAAGGTGTGCGGAGCTGTCACTGGAATGACGGTGGTGTGCCCGGGCATGGAACTGCACGGGAGCCCCAAATCCTGTAGTTTTTGCTCAGGCAGAGCTCCCACTGGCTTGCCGAGTCTTTCTCAAGGTTTACACAAAATTAAGTCTCGGGTCAGGTTACAACATCTACTAAAAAATATGTTTAGCTAACATGATTATGAATTTCAGTTTGAATACTAAGCAAAATTTGCTCTGAATAAGCATAGCAGTCATAGTTAAGTGTTTGCTAAATGCATTACTGTCAATTTGAGTGCATATTATTAGTGTGATCAGACCATAAATTGTGAAGGAATGTGAAGGGACTGTCTTGATTCAGATCTACACCATATGGTTTTAGTATTCCAGTTTCGGCACTGGTCCTGAAAACAGGGCTTGAGGTTTGTCCCAAGGAAGAAGATATTTGCCAGTAAGACCTTTGGCGACCCTGATCACTTCTAATGGAGTCTTTCGGGAGAGAGATCTCCTTTCTTTGAAGTGCTTGTGCTGGAGTTACTTTTGCAAGAAAAACTTATTATCGCATCTTTATTCCCAGGGGAAAATTGGCTGGGTCCATGAAAAGTGCCAAACCTCCACCTGAGGGCATGTTTTTAGTTCAGCCTGAGTCACCAAGGTTACTTCAGAAGAAAAGGTGTCTTTTGTGTCTGCTTATCCCCTCCTGGCTATTTCCACGGTTCTGAAATGACTTGAGGGTGACCTTCAGAGAGGGAAGTCAGCTTTGCTCAGAGGATTTCAAACCTCTTTTATTTGCTCTTCTTAAGACTTCCCTAAAACAAACAAGCAGAGCACTTGGAAGGAAACCTATGATTGAATATTCAGCAATTCCTTTCTCATGGGTAAAAGCTGATAGACGTTTCCACTTGTTTTGGAAAGGTTTTTAGCCAAGCAAGAAAGATCTGATTTGACACTGCCGAAGTAAAGCATGAGGTAAGGCAAAGGAGGGTAGTTTTGGGGTTTTTTTTTACATCCCTCCTTATGTAGGGAAATGGGGTTAAAAACTGGGTGAATTGTTGTAGGGCTTTTTCCATTACACTTTTATTTTGGTGGGTTAATCAGTGTATCAGTTTCTGTGAAAACTCAAGACTTCTGCCTTTTAAAAAGCATTAGCAGTATCACCAGATATTTTCAGGCAGTTCATATCTGAGACACTATGGCAGTCACTAGAAGATTAACAGCACTTGGCCTTGTGCCTCTGGGCTTGTGCCTAATAATACATCGCAGGAGCACTGCATTAACTGTCAATAAATGTCTGTCATCTCTTTGGGCTTAATTACAGAATGGCTTCAGAACAGCAGATGAAGAAAAGTTTCAGCTCAGCTTTTAAATGTGATACAGCCCTAACTCTCGTGGTGCCTATATCTGTTGTCAGTGTCTCCATTAGTATAGCCCTGCTTTGTTTACCTGGCTTTGGTTTTTGAAGCCCTAAAATGTGTGAGTTCATTTCTTTATTTTCCCTTTAGCAGCTCTGTGTTGATAAAACAGAAGAGAGAAGAGTTTCATTAGAATTTCATTTCTTTGCTGAACAGGATACTTAGGCAGGATTGTGATCATCTTCGGATGCTTCTCATATTTCCCTTTCGTTTGTCATTGTGTTTGATTCTGGGAGAAGTCCTTTTAAATGCCTGATGCTGATTTCAGGACAGTCTAAGAAATTACTCCAAAGTAATTAGATTGTGTCTTGCAATCAGACAGGATCAGTAATCAAGCCAGTGTTGGATGGATTTTTAGACACTGTGGAAACCTTGGGCTTCTCTAGCAGAAGACTTGTCTAATTGGAGAGGCTAGAGCCAGAAAAGCCAACAGGAACTGACGATGCTATAGCCAAACTGTGCTAATATCACGCACTGGTACTCTTGGTACAGGATGAGTACTGAGGTGAGGAATTATTTCAGAGTACTGTCTTCTAAAAGCTCAACATAGCTTTTAGCTTGTGAACTTGCATGTACACAGCTATTTGATTTCTTGTTTTGAGCAATCGGGGGGAAAGACTGAGCTGGATGTAATCCCTGGGTCCTCAGATTGTTTGCAAGGCAGAAAAAGAGGCAGCATTTTAAGACTGAATGGATGATAAAAATAAATGTTTGATTTGAATGGTATTAAGAGAAGGAACAGCTAACTGGCTACCTAATTTTCTAAAGGTCTAAGTGATTGAGGAACCTTTCTCCTATTTTAAAAATGACAAAGGCAGTCAAGGACCAGAGTGTTAAATTTGTGATACAGATGGGTCTCAGCAGATATGGGTCTCAGCAGGGGGTTCAAAAAATTTTCAGATGGATGTAGATGATAAGGATTGAGATTGTTCCTTTTCAAATGTTTTGCAGCTCTACTAAAAAAATGAAGAAACCCTGTCAGCTCTGGTGAGGTACCTCTTTAAATACTCAGTGGGCCTTGAATTGCATTGAGTAATTTAGTTGCTCAGTTAAGACATTAGTTTTGTGTTACCTGTTATTGCGTATTTCCCTATTCAGATTAATATCTTCATCGAATTGACTATGACACTCTTTATAATCAGTCCGCCTTACTGCTTTGTTTGAATCAAGCATTTTTAAATACCTATTAATTAAACCTAGTGAGTTACTTGGTACTGCTTTCCTGGTATATGCTTCTGTACCTCGCAGCTACGTCCAATTTCAAGAGGCAGTTTAGCCCTATGGAAAGTCAGACTCTGTTGCTTCTGTTCCTCTTGTGCAGTGACGTGCCTGTGGAAGACCTTTTCCTTGCTCCTCACTTTTTTTTCTTTTGCAATAGGCTAAGATGCCAAAGCAGATTAGGATTCTGTGCAGTGTGGTTAAACGGTGAACAGAATGGAAAAAATAACATTTGTAAAGGTTGTGGTGCTGGTCATATTGGCTGATGAAGGACAAGTGGCTTTTCCCTGACTTCCCGGGAGAATGGGCAGACACTCCCTATGTTATTTAGGATGAGAGAGGGGCCAGAGTCACTCTGCCTTCTTGATATTGTCCTTTTGCCCTTGCCAACTCAAAAATCATCATGGTTTACTAAATGTTGATGTACTTTAAGATGAGTGCTTTACATCTTCAGACTTTCAGTGCTTTCACTATCCTTGGGTGCATGCATTCCACTGAAGAGCAGTTTCTGGAGAATTTTTCTTCCTATTAAATATTCAAAATCTTTATGTTTTTTCACCCTGGAACAATGATGAGGAGTATACAGCCTCCCAGCTTCTTAACATGAACTGCCATCTCTGATAATCATTCAAGTTATATGAACAAATTTGCTGTTCTACAACCATTTGGGGATAAAATCTAAAGCTTTAAAGCAAGTCAGAGGTTTGTGGTATTTTTTTCCAAATGACAGAAAAATAAAGGAGGAGTTTCAATTACTGTAATTGAATCAAGCCGTTCTAATGAGTTCCTACTCCCGAGTAGAAAAGGTCCCAAATGATTTCTTTTTTGTTGTCTTTCAGTATTCTAAATAACTACTTTAAAAATAAGGATAATTAAGACTGTTACCTGTGATGCCAGCTATTGGTCAAGATAAATGTAAAACCACTTTGTTTACAGGATATCTGCACAAATAATGGTTCTCCATGCTCTGTGCTACTTGGTTAGCCAGTGTCTTTCTGACTTCTCAGTAGAATTTGTGAAGTTCGTTGAAAGCAAGGGATCAAAACTGAAGTGTGTTAAATTAGAACTCTGCACAGGTTGCAGGAAGTAAATCGATATTTGAGAAATGGGAAAAAACATGAGCATTTAAAGGGAAAAATTTGTACCCAAGATTCTAGGAATATTAAAGCAATAGAGATAAAATAAAAATAAAGCATTAAAAATGTATCCTTTCAGTGTTGTTTCAAAAGGTGAAGAATTACATGTGCTGGTATTTATGGAGATTATTCTCACCTTCTTTTTCAGAGCTTTGTGTTTCTTGAAGAAACAAATAGTATTTAGATGGAGATGGTAGCCAGGAGAAGCACTTTGTAAATACTAACGGTGTAGGGGTTTTTGGCAATTGACTTAGAACCGTTTATCTCAGCCTTCTCTAAATGGTTCTGTGAGCAGAATAAATTGACTGGTCAGGGAATAATGGGTGAGATCCATCTTTGTCTGTGTGCAGAGTTGTGCCAGGATGCCCACTGCTCACCCTTCAGTGAATGGGAACTCCATGGGAATAGTTTGGACTGTACTGGTGATACCCTTTTCTGTCTGAACTCCACTATTCCTCAGGGAGAAAAAGGATCCTTACACATAATAGAATCATAAAATAATTTAAGTTGGAAAAGACCCTTAAAATCATGAAGTCTAACTGTTAACACTACCAACTCCACCACTATGCTGGCTTTGCTTGGTACACTTGGGGTTCAGTCATGGGCCTCTAGAGAGGATTTATAAACGTGTTTAGTTGCTGAACATGTATATATCTCTTGCCACCCTGTAATTTTTTTTAAAAGTGTTTTTAGTCAGACACATTATTGGGATGGACTGAAAATGAGGTTTCTCAGATGTACTGTAAAGCAGACATAGTGTATTAGCTGTGAAGCAGATTCCTCACGTCATCATTTTATGCATATTTGCCCCACTGCCTGAATTACAAGACATCTGTGATCTTAAGAAGTTTAACGAGAAACTGGAGAGATTAAGGAAAAAGGTGGAGAAATAAACCAGTCAGATTTAGGATAAACAATCCTCTAGGAGTTTGGCACAACTGTGAGAATAATTTTCTCGTGCCAAGCCTTGTACCCTTAAAAATTAGGCCTAACTTCAAGTCTAGCACGTTTCTGAGACTTGTTTGGCATCACTGGGCTGTTACTGGCCTAAGGTGGAAGGAGTTCATTCACAGATAAACTGCATGTGTGTTTACAGCTGAAGCAACACTGAATTGCATGAGCAATAGTATAAGAACACTATATTCAGAATCAACAACAGTGGGAATGTGATGGTTTAACCACACAAGTGATGCAGATTAATGAAGGAAATGATATGTGATTTGCACTAATGAGTCGAGGTCATGTTGTTTGCATGAGTGATGTAAAGCAACATCAGATAGGAACCTGTCCCACTGTCTGAAGGTGGTTATCATGATGATGGACAGATTTTTTTCAGTGTATGGAAAAAAGCTCTGGGTTGTTTTTTGTTGTTGGGGTTTTTTTTAATATAGTTTTAAAAATAGGAACATCCTGCTTTAGAAATGAGATGGAAACAACTTCTAGAGAAAGTGCAATGTCAACACTGTAAATCATTGAACAGTCAAAATAGTCAGATAAAGGATAGACTGAGCTTGAGGGAAGATGAGGGGGTTTTGAACTTCTCAGAGTGAAGTGTAAGAATCCTAGGTACTCCATGCTGAACAGATTGTGATGGACGGCGGAAGAAACAGTTGTTTTCTTTCAGATTATCAGTGCAATTTTTTCATCTGGTAAAGCCAGGAAGACAGAGCCTCTGTGGAGACCCTGCAATCACAATATAAATTCATTCAACAAAACTCTGAGTGAAATCCAAACCTCTTTAGAGCTTTTCAAATATTATTCCAAGGCTAGAGTCTGTATGGGTTGGAATTATACTTTATCCTGACCTGCCAGGATGAAATTTTTACTTGGTTCTCACAAATGAATTTCTTCCCTCACAAACTGCCTGTGATAATGTTAAGAAATTAGGGAGGAAATACTTGAAAAAGCAGGTATTTCCTCGGACATGGAGCATATCTCAGAAAATTTAGTTTCTATTTCTGACATCAGAAATTGTTGCTTTTGGAGATCACTGTAAAGTGCTTCTAGTTAATGAAGATTATGGTAGACCATCAAGACTGACTCTTGTGAATTTTGCAGTTATACTTTGATGGCAGACTTGCTATGTGTCTCTGCAGACAGGCTAGTACCATTTTGCTACCATTACTGGACCTTTTGCCATCTTTTCAGTCTGCAAGACTTTGTTGTTCAGTTAAGCTGTTAAAATTGATTGCAATAATGCATGTTGATGTACAATAACGCATGATGATTACAATAATGTATGTTGACATTGTTCTGAACCTACCTCCACTCTCAAAATAAAGACTGACCTTACCTGTCTGGCCTAAGCAATGAGCGAAGTCACAAGAGGCTTGTCTGTGGTTTTTATTGATGTGTATGAGTATGCTTACTTTGAATGGTATTATTTATAGAATGGGTTTCAATATACAGAAGCATACAGTAAAATCTTGACCTTGTTATGTTTAATTAGGGAAACAGTTCCTGTGGCAGTACTCAAATTAATATATTCAATCTCTTAGTTTCCAGCCAAGTTTTATGTATCTTTCCCAGCTTCCATTCACTGAAATTGTGTTCATTGTTTAAAGGAAAGTCATATCAGTGCCTTAGGGATGTCTCCACTGTTAAAAGAACCACAGAATCACGGAATATGCTAAGTTGGAAGGGACCCACAAGGATCATCAAGTCCAACCTTTAGACAACCCTGCACAGGACCATCCCCAAGACTCACACCACGTGCTTGAGAGTATCATCCAAATGCTTCTTGTTCAACCTACAGGAAGGCAGGAACAACTCTAGTTGCATCAGTTCTACTTCAGATAAAGCTGATTTGCTACAAGTTCTGTACCTAGAATAATTTTGTTGCTGTGTTCTCGTCTGTCATGTTTTTCAAGGTCGTTTATTCAGATTTGACTTTGAGCTGTAGTTTTTAATGTTATTATATGTCTGCAAAGTCATCAAAGGTTTCAGGAAGGACTTTTCTGAGTATGACTCTAAAACCTGCAAAAACCTTTGCAAATATATATGGAATAAGGAAGCTGATCAGGGTTACATATGCAAGAGAGAAAAAAGAGAAATTTCAAAAAGTGTTTTCATGACAAGTTTAAATAGTCTTGAAGTGGGTATTTTATACCTACTGATTTAGAAACAAAAGGTTGAGTCCTGTGAGGCTTTGAAATGCACAGCATGCACAACCTTTTCTTTATCCACCAGGAGTAGAAGCAGCATATTCTCCACACTTTCGAGAGTCCCAGCATTTGGTGATTGTAGATTGCAAATGGATATCCCCTTTTGTATGTATATTCTTCAATGTAAATGTCACTAAAATATTTCTCAGTTTAGTATTAAATTTAGTGTTTCTCTAAAAGCCTTATTTTGCTTTTAGCCTCTCCTGGTGGTTTTATGAGGCTTCATGCTGTGAAGGCTTCCTCTGGCTATGGAAGAACTTGAATTTGTTCTGCAGGCTGCTGTTAAGGGCTCTTCAATGGGAGCAATTCTTGGCTGCATGGCAGGGAAATGTTCTTCTGTTCTTCTTGGCTATGCTGCAGTAAATTAGAGGAGCCTGTCCAGACCTACCTTTGTGTAAATGAGAGCACACCTTGTCCTAGATGTTTTTACTTATATTTCTTTGTACTTGTACAGTGGTCTAGAGTTAAAACTCTCAGAGTTAAGGATTAATAATATATTGCCCTTGGGCTAAGCAAGAGTAAAACTCCTGATTTTATTTCTTTTCTAATTTTAAAATAAAAAAATTGAGGAAGGGGCTTACACTCAGTGTTTAATCCTGTCAGACTTTACCCTTAGAATCACAGAATCATGGAATCTCCTGAGCTGGAAGGAACCCACAAGGATCATCAACAATCATGGCAACAATTTGTTACATAGCTTAATTTCCACCACAATCTCCTAGTGCTCTTGCCTAATTACTTTTCAATTAAAGTAGGTGATCCTCAATTAGCTTTTTTCCCTTCACTTTGAGTTCCGAGGTGGTGGTTCCTCACTTCGGTCAAGCAAGAGCAGTCTCAGGACTACCTGACTTTGTTTCTAGACATGCATGATCAGGGAGGCACGCTTCATCTGGAAGTCATTTTAGCAAGATCTGTTTTTCTCCTGCAGGAAGGGAATCAGCATAAATACCTTCAAAACATGCACTTACTTGGACTTGGCACAGCAAAACTATGTTTTCTGTAGGTGAAAATCTTAACTGAGCAGTTGCAATCAAAGACTGGCTGCTTCTCTGCACTGTCCCAGTGGCATAAAATCATAGAACAGTATGAGTTGGAAGGGACCCTTCATGAGTAATTCTTATTCACACAAACAAACTTACTGCATGCATCGGTATCCTGAAGGTGATGGGCTCATTTAAGTACAGGGTTTTGAGAGTGGGTCCTTATAGAACATTTAAAAACCTTTTATTTATCAAATCTCATATGCTCTAATTACTAGTTCAGAGTTCTTATGCTTTGTCATGTTAATAAGTGTGGTGAATCACTTTTCATAACCATTGTCTTTCTCTGTAAGCTCTGATAGTGTCTGTGGTAAACTGACAAATAATACCTGTTCCAATGCTGTACATGTGTATGTGCATACTTTTTTGTTTTATATCAAACATGGCCCCTTGTTAAACAACCTACTCCAATTCTAAATACTGGAATTTTTTTCGTTTTTTTTTTTTTAAGATTGTCTAGAATTGATTTATTCCTCAAATGAAGGGATCTACCTTTAGTTTAGGTGAGAGAAGACTGGTGTGTGATCTAAGACTTGTACTTTGATACCTTTTAATGAACTGGATTAATTGAGATTCTTCTAAAAAAGTGTTATAAGGGGGCACATTGCTATATGCATGTATGAGTGTGAAAAACCAAAGTCAGATGAGGATTTGTCATGTATAATGACAGCAGACCAATTCTTTTCTGAAGCCTCTGGAGTCAGCATTTCCCTGGGCTCTTCTTGCCTCCTTGTTTGAGAAGATTTTTCAAGCACATTCAAAAGATCAAAGAGGGTTGGTGACATGTTGCCTTTCCCCCCTGTGTTTGCTTCCTTGGCATCCTTTATTCTGATTATTCATGCCTGAGTATCCTTGCAAAAAAGGACAGTGTCCATTTGTTCTTGTCTTATCCCTGGAGATATGGGTAAATTAACTAATTATAACTATAAGCTAAGGGTACTGTTTATTGTAGAAGGCTGACAAGCACCAGGAGTGGGATAAACAGTAGGTGCAGTGATAGCATGTGCCCTTGGTGACCTGTGCAGATTAAGACGTGTTTAAACTTGGATTGCATCTCCCTGGAAGAAGGAAAGAATCCAGTTACCACCATCCTGGCCTTCATGGTGTTAGCAGCAGCTTAGACAGGATAGATTTCATCCTTCTTTACTGTAAACTTCACCACCATCACTTCAGCGGTCTCTCCAGGATCCTGGCTTCATACACTGCAATCTTTGCATTGAACTTTGTCACAAGAGCTATATGGGGCCCATAATGACCTACTTGACAGAATTTTGATAATGCTTTTTTCTCAATAACCTAGTTATTGCTGTGTATTACCTTCCTTAGCTCAACCAACCTCAATTACAGGAAGAACTGTTGAGAAGACAGAATTCAGATCTCTGAGAAATCCACAGAAATAATTTGCAATCCTGTCAGAGAGCAATATTTTCTTACTTATCTTTTTCCATGAATTCTTGAGAATCTTGAGTATGTCAGTTTATACCACTCTTGGAATTCTCAAAAGTGGACCATTATTAAAAAGAAAAAGTATTTGTACCACAGAAAGTTCCTACTCTACAATTTTTAAGTTATTCTATGAATCACTGGAGATTTCAGTGCAAAATCATGACGCAAGAGACACACAGCTGCAGTTAAATTAAATAGCATAAGAAAGGTATAAAAGAAATCAGGCTCTTTGTTTTCAGAATGTAAATGAAAATGCAGTGTGGAGGTTTAGGGTCAAACTACTCCTAAGAGCATGATATGTCATGGATATGCATCATGAAGTTCTTTGAACTTTCCAGTGAAGAATGTTGTATTAAATTCTGATTTTTTCAGCCTGTTTCCACTTATGAAAGCTAAGACATGGTCTGACTGAGTCATTGTTGGAATTTCAGCTGGCCATTAAATGTATTCAAATAGTCATAATGTAAGTAGAATTATCCACTTTCACTTAAAATAAGTTAGTGTAAAATTACCACAGACTGGTATTTCGACTTCAAGTTATACTAGATAAAGTAGAACAACAGTGTTCAGGCTGTTTAACCATGCATTTGGCGTTATTTTCTGTCCTCTCTAGTCACAGGCATGAGTTTTGTTCCATTCATTTTGTACATTCACTTACCCATTCACAGGGATAACAGCTGTCACCTTAAGTGGTTTCACGGGCACCAGCTACATATTTGTCGGGCTGTCTTTGAAAAAAGGTGTGGATCCTTACAAGCTATGATCAACAATGCTTTACCTCAGGTTTCTGAATGAACTCCTAAGCCCCAGGTAGGGGCTGGATGAAAGACAAAGATGAGAGGGAGCACAATACTGTGCCTGCATTGGGAGTGGTATGTCGCTTGTGTCTCATACAGTGAGAGTGAGGATGAAAGACAATGAATGACTGTGATAAAAGAGTGTCCCTCTGCCTCTTCCCTGATTTCTGCCAAGCCAACTGGTAAGTGTTGGAGTGCCACAAAACAACATGTTGGTTTCTAAGGATCCAAGGATGGATTTTAAAACATTTGTATGTTGCTTATTCGCCCATGTTATATTTCTTCTACACCAGTGGGTTCTCAACAGCACAGCAATAAGTATATTAGTACACTTATGGTTAGGGTTTCATAATTATGTAAAAGGAGTCTCATTTATCAGTTTTTGTTTCCCATCCATATTTTTTACCGTGTGTTCTGAGATGCCACCAAGTGTCTCTGAAACACAGTAGCAGTAGAGGTTATTAAATCCATAGTCCTAAAGGAAACTAAACATTTTTAACAGAAAATAAGACAAAGCCCATTTATGACATACGTTTATGTGTTAGATGGGTGCTTTCTTCCTTGCAGCTGCACTTAGTGACTCTGATACAGTTCTGGCTGCTGCCAGTGCCTGCCTTTCCCCAGAGTGACAGCTGCTCTGCTTCTCGGGGGAAGCATGAGACCTGACTCCTCATTTGCATCCTTTCTTTTTTATTATTTTTTTGAGTGGATTGGCAGGCATGGGTGTGAGAGAGAGTCAAGTCCCTTGAAGCTTTACAGAGGCAACATGTGCAAAAAGTGGTACCAAAGTCCCTCAGCCAGGGAGGTGATGTTGGGAGTGCCTTCTGTGAGCTGGCATGCAGAACGCAGCAGGAAAGAAGGCTTAGGTGAGGGTGCAAGAGGGAGGTTTTGACTGGAGCTTCATTTCAAAGTTTTTTTAGGTCAATAGGTTTATTGCACCCAGGAAGGGCTGGGAAGTTAATGGTTGTGTACATGCATGGCTAGAGAAGATAGGAACTAAGCTATAAGAGCTCTATTATTGCACTAGGCAGTCCTGACTCCTTACATCTTTAAAGTCTGTCTTCATATAGAAGGTACTGCTCAGCCCTAATGACACCTAGTGAAGCTGTTGGGTTTTTATAACGTGTTACAGAGAGAGTCTTAGACTGGGCCTAGCAGAGTTCTTCTCCCAGTGCCTGTCTCCGCTGCTCCCGTGATGCAGTGCAAAGGAACCAGAACAACACTGTGGCTTCCATCCACCTTCTCAACCCCATGTGCTACTCACAAGAAATCTGGGACAAAAAGACAGTGTCACATGCAGAGTGAGAGTCTGTCACTTCCCCCCATCAACCACTTCATGTCTGTGACTCAGCCTGCCATGGACCCTCAGAGAAACACGTGTCCCTGTTGTATCACTTGGTGCAACGTGTGGAAAAGAAACATCTGCTACTTTGAAGGGTGCCTAAAATGCCAAAAACGTATTTCAGCACTTTGGGGTGGAGTGAGAAGACATTAACCTGCAGCTAGGTAAAGTACATGCCATTTTGGGGAAGACTGAGCTAATGGACTGAAGTACACAGAGCTGATTTCCTCCAGAGAGGATGTGAGTGAAGGAGGGATAGGCAGCAGCATATGGCAGTTCAGCTCTGAAAAGGCGCTGTGTAAAATAGCACCTCCTTATTTAGCAGATCAGCTTCCTCTGTGGGTGCCCCAACTTGATTTTGTAGAAGACCTAACTCTTTCCTTGATAACTGAGTGGATTTGGTCTGGAAATAGAGAATCTCATGGTTCCTCTGACTGAAGATTTTTCCAAAGTGGAAAGACACTATCAACTTCAAGGCAAATAACATATGTTGGAGGAGAATTTTAGGAGGCAGCATATCAAGATTTTAGACCTTGAGAAAACATTTGGAAAGCATTTCATAAGTAAGTAAATGCAAGATAGAATCATGGGGGGGGGGAAGTCTATTTACTTTCATCCACTCCTTAGCTGGACAAAATCAAAGCAAAATCTTTGCTTAATTGTGGACACATCTTGGAAACATCTGCAGGATGATGCTTCAAATAACCTCCTTCCTCCTGCTCTGAAAGATCTGCAGGCTGGAAGGGGAAGCACAGGTAGAATGAGACTGGGGCTTAGAAGAAAGACAAATTGTCTTTGGTCTGGCAAGTTGCAAATTTATTGTCATCTGAAGCTCCCTCAGGCTCGATCTCATGCTCTGTGATCACCTAGAAGTCATGGAGCACTGCCAGGAGCTGGCAAGCAACTGACAGTAAGTCACTGGCATAACTAGAGTCATAAGGTTGGAGTAGACCCAGAAGGTCAGTTATGACAAAAATAACTCAGTGTAACTGACAAATTATGTTTTCCTATACACTGTTTTGGCCACACACCATTATTTTCCATGTTTCAATTCAACATAAGAAATACTAATCTTCAAAGCAAAAATTAGAGCAGGAGGCATGCAGAATACTCATTTCAATTTTGACTTCCCAGCATGTTGCTAATCTAGTACAAAATTTGCTGGCCTCGCCCTCCAGGAGAAAAAAAGAAAATAAAGAGATGGTGAAATAATCTGTATCCATCTGCCTTAGGGAAAGCAGTCAGGTGGTGTGATTTCACTCAAAAAAGCTGTAAGTGATGACGAGAAGCAAAACTTAGAAATGTTCATGAAAGGGAAAGAAATGTATATTCTAGGAAAAGATTGCACTTTTGGTTTTATGGTTTGTATAGTATGCCCAAGTTCTACTTCTAGGCATTGAATGGCAGGTGAATTAAGACTGGTTGAGTCTAACTAGAGAGGTGTGGTCGAAATTTGTAGTTATCTCTTGTCAGGGTGAAAGACTATCCTTATGTCCTCTTGCACTGGTATTGAGTTTCAGCAGACCAAATTTTGAAAGGTTTTAGAACTGGCAAGGATAATGAATTGAGATAAATCTGTGGAGGGAAAAGAAGTTGAGGAATCATAAAAAGTGCTGACAGTCAGTTAAACTTACTAAACTTTAAGTCTAAAGGTTACATGTGCTATCTAGCAGTAAGAGAGAAGCCTAATCAAAAGAAAGCTTGATACCGATCCTTGTCATAGAAGGTAAATGATTATGTGAGAAAGAGGGGCATATGGCAGGTTAAATGTAACTCTTGCAAATACTCACTGGAAGTTTCAAGCAATGAAATATCCAGAATTAAACAGAAAGAAATGGAACAATTTAAAGTAACACTTATTGAAGCATAAAATAAATAATTGGAAAAGCTCTTAAGAACAATAGGAATATAAGTCAGCAAAACAGAATGACTCTGAAATAAATTATGAATGTACCTATTATACAGGTTTATTTTTTCTGTTTCTGTGTGAGAGCACATTCTGAATTTCACAGTAGTCTTTGACCATATTTATTTTCAATGACTCAAGTGTGATTCTTTTCATGTAGAAACTGAAAATATTATGAAGAGATAGCAATAATTTACAGTATTGAAACTTAGAACGTGTTTCTTAGTGTGCAATATCCCCTAGGTTTAATAGCCAAATCTTCATTTGGCTTCTGGTTTGTTTGTTTACAGTCATTCAGGTATGAAAAATCTGCATTTGACCATGTATAGCTGCATTTGAAAAGTGCATTTGAATGAAAAGGTATTTGAATAGCTGCATAACTAATCAGCTGATGCAATTACGTGGACATATTTTGCATATACAAATAAGGAGGTGGTGAAAATGTAACCTTAAATATAATTTATTTTTGCCACTTTTTTGATAATTTAAAGAGCTGTTAGTCATTGCTTTTAGAAAGTGCCAGGAAAACTTCATTAGTTGCCCATGCATTCCCTGTGTGGTAATAGTAACTCACCAGCCCTGTTGCACCGGCATGTTCAGAAGGGAGCGAGGATGAAGAGCAAGTGACATCAGTGCACACACCCAGACATGAAAAGGCAGGGTGAACCTCAGCTTCTGAACCAAGTACCAAAGAAAGGTTTGCTAGATGAAAAGGTAATTTAGGTTTCAGAAATCAATTTCAAGGCCTGTGGGGATGAGATCACAATAGCTTTGAAAGTAGGACTTAGGAAAATAAATGACAAATCACCATTTCCAAAGCCCAACTTCAATAATCTCTATTCAGTCAAGTTTCAACTTTGTGGCTTAGATTTGATGGCTGAAAGTAATTGGGATGAAGTTCTGCAGCGGACAACAATTGCAGGTCAATCTTTTAGAACATATGATGACCATAGCTGATTTATATATGCTATATCACATAATGTAATTATGCAGCTGTTTGCGGAAGGAATCTGGTAATTAGGAGGTGGAACGGATGCATGGTGGGTTGATACTGTGAAACACTTATCTGGGGTGAAAGAGTTCGTAAAAAAAGGAAAAGCATGTTGCTCTAGGAAAGAATAGCTTGGGGAGAAAGTAAAGAAATTACTTAAAAGGAGAAGAGATTTGAGAGATTATGAGAAGTAAGAAAAGATTCCACAAGCGACTCCTTTGCCTTTTTTTTATTAGGAAAATAGCAGAAATTAGGCTAATAGATAGAGGTGTTTTAATCATGCTTTAGGAAAAAAAATGGAACTCAAGATTTCATTGAGGGGATTGCTCATTAAACACTTGGATGGGCTGTGACACTTTCAGGAGAATTTGGAATGAAAATGTCTCTAACATCTATAAAATTCCTCCCCACTGTCTGTCTAGGGTGGCTTGGCTGGTTTTGTGGATTCTTGACTGCTCCTTTCTTTCTGGGTTGGAAATAAAGGTTTTTAGGAGTGTGAAACGGGATAGAAATGAGGCAACATGTTGTCTTTCCTCTCACCTTGTCCCCATCTTGTCCCTATAATTTTGGACTCAGTACTCAGGAAGGCTCCTTTGTAGTGATTTCTAATTCTTTGCTTTCTCTTCTTTCTCTCATTTGGTGGAACAACACAGGATCCAATAGGTCTTGCCGAAGCTGAGGAAGCATTTGTTCTCTGTGTGCAAAATCACCATCAGTCAGAAAATTTTAACAGGTTTATATGCAAAAGAAGCGAGGATATTCTACATCCTTCCGTATCCAGAATTAAAATGAGCCTTCATAATTTAGATTAAGTAGCCTGTCCATATTGCAAGACTGCACCTACAGTTTGTAGCTGTGTATTTATGATGTTTTATGACAATCTGACAAACACACAATTTTCAGGCATTCTGAAATAACTAAAAACTAATGCTCATATGATGCCCGTACGTACATTAAGAAAAGTATCTTGCTTTACTCTCGTAGACTGGCAAATTCAATAACTCTGATTCTTCTGTCACTGTAATAAATTCCCAGTTGTCTTAAGTCAGTGGGAATGCAGAGTATACATAGAACAGAGGCAAGAGGCCAAGAGCATGAGATTCTAGCACATGTATTACAGAAAGGGATATCTAGGTGGTTAGCTCTACTTATTTCTTATAGCTGGGCTTTGGTGTTTTGTAAATACAATGAGTAGTAGGATTTCTAGAGTTTGAAGGAAACTGGGACTTTTTTATTGTGATTCATGGAGAGTGCATTTTAGTTTAAAATTCTTCTGCTTTACCGGTTCTGGATCAGGAAGGCTATTCACTGTTTTTAGAAAACAGTGTTCATCCAGCAGCAGAAGACACTTACTGACATCGATCCTTTAACTGGCTTCTCTTTTGCTGGTTTGGCTCTCAGGTGTGTGTATGTGCCTTGGAAGAGATGAGTGAGTGCTTTGAAAGGAAAAACATAGTCCTTTTGTTATGCGAGGACCATTAGTTTTTCCATAATTACAGCTGTGCCTCTAAGGTGTCTCCCCTCCAAAAACGGGGAATAGTGTACTCTCTTTTTCAACTCATGCACACATTCATATACACATTGTAACTATGCACATACATTATTTCCAGCTGGTTCCCATCACAAGTACCTTTTTTCCTGACCAAGCTACGGACATTGGAAATTTGCACACACTGGCTGGATACATGCAGAACCAGTTTCTGCAGGGATCATATTTGACTTAAGAATTAAGGACTTGTGCTCCATAATGCAAATTGTTGAATGTGTTCAGCTTGGGTAAAACAGGAAGCATTTAGTATTAAATATAGCTGCCTAATGTGAATCTTATGGAAAGCTTCTTCCAGAATAGCAGTTAACTTTAATTACAGAAATTTTCAGGTTTACATGCACCACAACATGGTAGAAATCCACTAATTTTTTTAACAGCACTTCTGCTATTTCAGTGAATATCTTATCTCCATGGAGAAATCAGTTGATACGCAGCACTGACTTTTGAGGCAAGAGTGCCATACTTCAAAAAGTTATGAATATGGAGGATCTTTTTTCACTGCCAAGAAATTAAAAATAAATCCCCAAAGGTTCTATGTGCAAAGATTTTCAAAGGACCTATTTACCTAGGACAGTTTTGTTTGCCCAAAGATGGATATCCAGTGCTGTTTTAAATGTACTAGCGCATCGTGCTTGGCATCCAGCTGTTGCTGTTAAGGCACTTCTGCCATCCTCAGATATCCCAAGGTGTCTCAAATTGTGCTGGGTGCCTCTGTGCAGATACCAGATTCAAGCTCTTCATTTCCACTGGAAGCCAGTGAGATATGATGATTGATTTGACCCTTGCTGCTCCCTGGCCCTGTCTTCCTGAAGGCTGTGCCTGGAGACCACAAGCATTTCATGTCGCAGATCTCATGTCTGTCGTTTGCCTGTCTGTTCAGGGGAATATATATTTATGTGCATACACATGCATATATGTAGGGGGAAAATAAAAAAATATATAGGGGAATGTTCACATATATTTATATAAATATAAGTGTGGGCTTAGTACCAGTTATGCATTTACTTAGTAGTGGTTTTCTTAGGTGATATAGCAGACTAAGGTCCTGATTCTGAGAGAGGCAGAGAGCTTCTTACAAGCTGCTTGGCACTTGTTAACTTACAAGAAAAGTGCAGGGATTCAGCATATGCTTGAATTAGGCTCTAAAATAATGCTTGACTTAGGCTCTAAAATAATGGAGTATCTTCTTTATACCGTATTGATCGCTATCCTTTTATCCTTCTTCTCTTCTTTCACAGTGTAAATTACATATTTCTTTTTGATTTAGTATTTGTTGTAAGCATAAAACCACCAAGTGATTTTAGTTCATTATCATATTTTATCTCAAAACAGTACAATTTTCATTTCTTAGCTGACCACAAGAGGTTTAGCTAAGTGCTTTCTCTCTCCCACTCTCTTTCTGCAAACCCATCTGTGTTTGTTCATATCTCATATTTGTTTCACACTTTGTTTCCCTTCTAGATCATGAAATTATCCTTTACAGCCACAAAAACATCCCTATAATGATGACAGAGACACAGAAATTCATCTCATGAACTGGGTTTACTGTATAGCATTGGTAGGATCTTTCCCATTCTGTCTGACAAGTCTTCCCAGGGACACGCCCCACTCCACACCCTCAAAAGCCTGAGGATTGACCTCTCTAGAAGCCAACTTCCATAGCCCCTTCAATTCCTGTTGATTCAGTTGAGTCTCGGGCTTGTGGAGTATGATGATACACTTCAGCACAGGATTTCTGAGACCAAATGGGACTGCAAGTTCCTGTCAGGATATAGAAGTATTCAGCAGGCAAATATAATTTTACTGTTGGGAAAGGGACTGATTGAACTGGAGAGCAACTGTCTAATCAGAGCTTAAGCTAAATCATTCTATGTTAGTGAGCTATTGAGACTGAATGCATTAAGTAAAATAAGGTAATTTAAAGTGTAAAATAAATAATACAAAAAGAATTATGCAGTACAAATCAGATTACATACTTTTCTTTCAAACATCTTTATTAAGTAGCTGATAGCTACTTATTTACTGATCTTTATTCAGATTTTTAGATGCTGATATCCATGTTTAGTTTTTACTTGATGAGCAAGCAAAGTAGATATGAATTAATATTTTCTGAGATTTTTTTAATTGAAAATTTTCAGGAGGAGAGAGAATGAAAGTTATTTCTTTGCTTATTTCTTCAGTGTGTCTTTTGTGTTAACAGTAAAGGTTGGTTGTTAGCAAAAAACCAATAATAGAATAGAGACCTCTTATTTGGAAGTAATGGCTTAGGTTAAGTAAAATTGAGGTAGATAAATCTGGGGTGTTATGTTATATCATGTGATACAAATATGCAGAGCTGCTGAGCACATAAGCCTTGTGCCTTAGAAACACTTATGTTCAGTGCTGTTACTGTGGAGGGAGATGAAAGGGTCTTTGTAGAAGACCATGCTCCAGGTTCTTCAGTGTGGTAAACATACCAAATATTGACCAAAGTACAGGCTTGAAACAGAGCTGGAGCCTAGCTTTTTGTTAGTACCTATGAAACTCCACCGTCTTTCTCATTTAGCCAAACATCAAGCTTTTCTTCTCTGACTATGCCAGTACCACAGTGCCCCAGCAAACATGACCTGATGAGTTAGACCAGCTTATTAAACTGCAGAGCACCTTCCAGGAAGCCTCCTTTGGCAGTCAGAAAGCACAGTCGGAAAGAAAAGGAGGTGCAAAATTATTCCTACACTTGGCAGTCTCCAGCTTCTTCGAGAGCCTGTAGGATCTTCTGGCAACAGAAGAAAATGTGAGCAGCTTTCCATTGCTCAAAGTGAAATAATCGTGTATATCCTCTTAGCTGCATAATGAAATGGCTGGTCAGTTAAAGGTGGAATGAAGAAGCAATTTTCTCAACTCTACTGGCCCAAGTCACCATCTTCGTCACTTTCGTCTTTCCATTCCTGTTGCCCTAGCAATTCCATTCCGTAGCTCTGAGTAAAGCCACCTGGACAGGCACTCGAAGTGATGGTTTTGCACAGGTGTCTAGTATAACCCAGATGGAGGGTAAATGTGGTTATACTACTTCTGTTGATGATGTAAAACCTGTTTGTGTGTCTGCATTGTAACCCATAATTAGCCTCTCTCTCCAGAGCTATGCAGTACAAACATTGCAGTGGGAAATTTGAACCAAGCCAAGAAAGCCATTTCACTGGCAAACCTGAATGAGGCCTGGATGCTGTCTTAAACACCTCCTGAACAGAACCTATCTCTTCTTTTTGCACCTACCAGTTATAGGTGCCAGAATGAAAACTATTTTGCTGGTAGCTTTTGGTCCCCTGAGGCTGAATGATTTCTTCTGCAGGGCTAGATCTCATGATCCTCTTTGTGGTGTCCATAATATAAGATGTCTGTACACGGGCTTAAATGAAAAGCTGAGGCTAACAAGATGAGTTCTCAGTGGGATCCTTATGCTGTACAGCTGTAAACATTTAATTTAGGAGTCAGAATTAAGAATTTAGGCTGAGTCATAGAGGCAGTAACTTGCCCAAAATGAAGTTTCTGAACACATAAGCTGAGAGTTTGCTTCTCAAGGACCACAGATGAACTGATCACTGCAGTACTAGATTACCAAAATAAAGTATGTATACTCCATGTGACAGTAGAAGTAAATTGTAATTACGTTTTCACCTGAAAATGAAGACCTTGTGTTTTGTTTTACGTTCTCTGTTTCTTTTCCGTCTCAACCTATGCTTGAATTGTCTGTGATATTTCTCTTCCATCCCACTGTTTTCACTGTCTTTTCTGTATCCTCTGTTCTCTGCTCCTCTGTGTTCAGAGAAATGAGAACAGCAGGATTGCATGGATTTCCACTTCTTTTCCCTCTTTTCTTCACTGGAGGGGGGCTTGATACAAATGATAGACTGTGAAATGGATTATCACGGGTGGGTTTAGTTTGAAATAGCTGTGTATCAACCCTATCTCACCCATTCTGTCTCTGTGCTGATTTGACACCCTGCTCAAATGGCTAAATTTAAAGAGTTCATAATGTCTGAAAATTTGGAGTTCTTTTACAGTCTATTTCAGTGAAGGGAACTGACTATATTCTAAGCAATAAAAAACCATCAGAGCCTGCAATGCAAAGACCAGGCAGAAAAGTTTTTCCCCACAGAATTAGTATTACTTGCAATAAAAAAACCCAAAAACAGAGCACCATGTTCAAACCATGTTTAATTTAGCTGCATTAACCCTCATCTGTTTGTAAAATGTGCTTTCATCCTCAGTTCGTATTTCCTGTATGTCTGAACAGAGACACCAGATGTGCACAAAGAGAGTGACGGGCTAAACTGGACAGACTTTAGACTGGGAGCTGTACTTTTACCAGAGTTTGAGGCTATTCAATTCCATGTGAAATTTTGTTTGATCCAGTTCCTGTTTACTGCAACCATGGATTAAGTATACAGTCTTGAAGAGACTAAAATTAAAAGGTGTTTTATGCAATTATTTTAATATTCAACAGAAATCATATTGAATTCAAAGGTAGAATTTTGTTTAAATAGAGATGGAAATATTTTTTAGGTCAATGCATAATTGACTTATGAAACACACATGAGAACAAGAACGTCATCTGCAAAAAAACAATGAAAATGCATAAAATCTAGTGTTCACTAATTAAAGCTAACAAAAGAAGCAAGATGCATCTGTATACAATTTATCTTTTCTGCAAATGATTTCATGTGGAAGTTAAAAAGGCTAGATCTACATCTGAAATCTGTGAGCAGTTAATAAGAGCATTTATTCATAGAATCATTTAGGCTGGAAAAGACCCTTAAGATGATTGAGTTCAACCATTAAACCAGCGCTGCCAAGTTCACCACTAAACCATGTTCCAAAGTGCCATGTCTACACTATCTCCAGGGATGTTGACTCAAACACTTCCCTGAGCAGCCTGTTCTAATGCTTGAGAAGTCTTTCAGTGAAAAATTTTTTTCTCATATCGAATCTAAACTTCTCCTGGCACAATTTGAGGGGCCATTTCCTCTAATCTTATTATATTCTAACATATGTGTCCAACAACTATTCATACAAACTTGTGAATGGCCCTGAAAGAGACATAAGGACAGGTACAAGTTATTAGGAAAAGTGCCCCAGCAAATCAGTGTGAATTTCTGAATGTGCAACTGGGCCAAGGGTGGCATCACATAGTCAAAACTTCTTATTTCCAGTCAGAAATCTATTTGCTGTATTCTGTACTAAATCAAGCATACTAATCATCTGGGTGGGAAGCTGTTAAATATAGTATTGCAAAATCCAGTAGGATAGATCAGAAATAAATGATCAGTGTTAGAGGAGGAGCAGAGCTCAAGCTAAAAACTGCTTTTTCCCCCTGCAGTGTTCTACAGATCCACCAGAACACCTGACTTAATTCTGTGATTCGCAAAGACACCAAAACTCCTTTGGTTCTTCATGCTTCCAGAATTTTGGCAACAGAAATGAGACAATCTGTTTAATTTCCTGGGTGAGAAGGATAAACAATGCTGTTTTAACATACTACACAGTCTGTCGCTTTTGCATTTAATAGTGCTATTCACATTGTACCTTAGGCCAGCTGTGGGCATGTAACCATGACTGGAGTAAATATTTTAAAAACTGGATTTTGACGATTGGTTATTCTGAAATACAGCAATCTAAGGACATGGAAAGAAATATTTCAGATTGGCAATTCGCACCAAGTTTACTACCTTATCTGAGTCTCTTAGACTGGTTGATTAAACAGAATACTAAAAGGATTAATCATTAAAGCCCTTAAAATAAACTTGTATTTGCTTCATGGAAGAATAGAAATTTCACCATCTAGTGGCTGCCAGTCAGGGTCAAAGTTACCCTGTTCACAGGGCTCAATCACTGATCAAGAAAGTGCAGACAGAACACGTTTATATTTTAGGCTCTTGACACTGTATACTTGATTGCAGTTAACAGGAACTGGATCAAACAACTCTCTATGTGCAATCTAATCTTCTCAGACTTTGAGACATAGAGGTTGTGGTCTGAAGTCTCTTCACTTTAGCACATCAGCCACTTGGTGCATATCTGGTGTCTGTTCACATATTCGTAAAACATGAACTGAGGATGAAAGCATATTTTATGAAAGTATTTTTCTTGTAGCCAACTGAGGGTTAATACACTTAAACAAATAAAGCTTGCTTTGAACATGATGCTCTGTTTTGTTGTAAGTAGTAATAATCCTATGGGGAAGAAAACTTACCTGCCTAATCCTTGTAGGATCTGCCTAAACCTTGCAGTCTCTTCTTGTTCATTATTTATAGTTCTGTGTAGCGAAATACACTGGGAAAGCACTCTGTGTTTAGGACTTTTGTGAAATCTTGAAGTTCCCTAGACTGAACAGAATTCTAATTCTGGGGAGAATGCAAAAACAAGCGGTGTCTGCCTTTTATCTAGCATCCCTGCCTTTGTCTGCTGTGCAACTGAAGTGTGCAAATAGCTTCATAGAAATAATAGTTCCATTCTATTTAGGGTACAAAGATAAATGAGTACTGAAAGCTTGTGGAAGTGCAGGATAATGTTGGGTTTTGCTATGAAGATACAAGCAAAGATCCCATTCTTCGGGTAGTTGGATCAAATCTCTGATTTCTCAAAGATGTCACAGTGTTAATACTCTCACTATAGAACTCTGTAGAACTGTAGTGCAGTGACACTAGATAACTCATAGTCTGTCTAATGGAGACAAATAGCTATGGACACATGTCAGAATAATTGGTGTCAAGTTAATTTGATTTGTTCATTTAACAAATTGAATTGTTTCAGCTAATTACATAGTGTGGCATAAATGTGATTAGGGATGTTCAGAGAAGAAAAGTATTCCTTTTTTCCTCCACTAAATTAATGAAAATTTTGAGAAAAATGTACACTCGGAGTATGCAACAATGTCCAGCTTCACATGCTGAATTTTGCAGCCTCCATTTCAGCATGAGTCTCCTGGGCTTCTGAACTGACTGATGCAGCATCCCCCTCAAGGTCCCCAAAATACTCTCTGAAAAAGACTCTCTTAGCTATTCTGCTCCACGCCTACACAAGAAACCCCCCTGTCTCTGTTAGATGGAGACATCTCAGCTAGGTGTGTAAGTGGTGTCACTGCTTCCTGTAACCCTGATGAAGTGGACAAAGTGAAGGACTGTTCAAAATTCTAGTACCTTCCAATTTCTTGGTCTACTGCCTTCCCTAAGCAGTGGCTTAAGACGTCAGGGATATTAAAGTTTGCTGATAATAAATACAGAAATACATAAAATTCAACTTTTTTGGGTTACGTAGAAAATACTCTCTGTGAAATCAACCCAATTCCCCTTTGTCCTTTGGAGTGTCCTTTTATAGATTATAGTGGGTTTACTCTGTTCTAATTTCCATTTATTGCTTTTTTTTCTTGAACATTTTGGGAGTAAAGCTGGCAATATATATAGCAATTAAGTTATATTTACATTATTTTGATTTATTTTTTCTTATTATAGACTCTTTTCAAAATTCATTCCAGCACTGATTCCTTTACTTCAGAAAGCTTGCAGAAAAATGTTTGGATGCTTCTGGTTTAACCAATGTTACTTAGTCTCACTTTAGTTCCCTGTGAAACTGCGCTTTCATGACATAGAAGTAGCAAAGCAGAGTAGCAAAGCAGCAAGGCAGAGTTCAGACTCCTGAGGTGCTCATTGGGGTACAAATATATTTAGGAAACTTGAAATAAAAATTCGAAGTAGAGTGTGAGAGAAATACTGTCCATATTTTTGTATAATGGTGCTTTAACAAAAGTCTAGAGATCGAGGTAGAAAGTCTTGGATCTGTATAGCTGTGGTTGATGTGTTCCCAATCAGCTAGGTGGGGTCCAGCCCCTTCTCCCAAGTAGCAAGTGACAAGAGGAAACAACCTCAAGTTGCACCAGGGGAGGTTTAGATTTGGTATTAGGAAAAATTCCTTCACTGGTAGGGAAGGAACTGGTAGACATTGGAACAGGCTGTCCAGGGAAGTGATAGAATCACCATCCCTGGAAGTGTTCAAGAGGTATCTATTCTGTTTTGTTTCACTGGGGTTTGTTTTGTTTTTTAAATCTGTGTATTTCTTGCACCCCATCTGTTCTGTATGTTGTAAGACTTGTGGGCAGATGCTTTCCTCTCCATGTTTCAACAGGGCCTGGCAGGGAGTCGTAACTGGAAGTCCACGTTCTACTGAATTGTAGTGAGTAGAAGAGTAACCCAGATCTCCTGAACCTCCTCACCCAAAGTGTTAGCTGTAATATCACCAACTGGATGATCAATTGCATGTGTAAAGTTTACTATTAAAGTGATTGTGTGCGTTGTGATTTATAAATCATGTCACAGGCAGAAGTAGGAATTACTTTGGTCCCAGGCAGCAATGTCAGGTTTCAGCACATCTCTGACTGGAAATGGCTGAGCACTGCAGAACAGATTCACTGACTCAACTCCCATTGGAATTGAGAGAAAACATCTTGTGGTCACCCTAATCTATGTTTCCTGTCTGTGGCTTTAAATTATGACACAATAACCTGTACTCTGTCAAAATGTGTTTCATTTCACAAAAGAAATCTTGAAACATTAATTACTAAAAGACCTCGTGGTTTCTTTTTGCTATTGTAGTACAAGCGTAAACCTGCAGTACTTTGTAACTTACAGCAGCAGTTAAAAAGAGACTGTTTACAAAATCATGGAGTAGTTGAGGTAGGAAGGGACCCTGAATTTCATCTGCTTTAGTTTCCACTGCTCAAAGTGGCATCAGCTAGAACAAGTTACCCGGAACTGTGTCCAGATGGGTTTTGAATATCTCCAAGGATGGAGACTCCACCACCACTCTTGGCATTCTGTTCCAGTGTTTGACCACCTTCACCATACCAGATTCTTCTGTGCAACTGCACAAAGACCTCTGAATTTTTCTTGTTTTCTCCCTGTCTACATGCATTACTGTACAGGCACTTCAGAGCCACCTAGTGCAGTTGATTTCTCAGAAAAGTTGTAAGTGCTTTGCCCATGACACTTTCCTGTAGGTATACCCTCATTTATGTGCACATACTTCATGTGGTCACCCTCAGCACAAGATCTCTCTTGACCATAGTACCCTGCAGTCTTTGCTCCACCACTACCTCCCCATCATCCCTGTTTTAAAGCTCTCCTCGCCAGGCTGATCAGCCTGTCGGCAGGGATGTTTTGCCCTATTTTTCATTCTTATTCAAGGCAGCTTGAGACCAGTGGAGCCACAGGCAAAGCCACATGTGACTTAGACGCAGCAGTACTGATAGAATAGGACAATGAGGAATGCTTGTGTGAGGAGCAGTGATGGGAGTGGAAAAAGTGAGAAGGCAGTAAGTCAGGAAATAGCCCTCTCTCAATTGAGAAAATAATTCAACAAAAAGGGGAAGCAGTTGTGTGCTTATGACATTTATTTAATCTTTAAAATCTTTGATGGAAAATACTTGTGTTTTGAAGATCTCAACTGTCTGTTGTTGACACAATTTGGCTGAATTCATGTGTGCATGAATACATATACATACATAGACAGCCAAAGAAAATACTTCTTAGTGAATAAAAATTGTTTGACTCTACTTAAAAAAGAAAAGAATCCACAATATGTATGACCCACCCTGTATATGATCATCAAACTGAAACATTCATGCAGCATTTCTCCCACAGCATTGTAAAATTATGAACAACAAATATAGAATCAAATTCTGTCCTTCATCCCTGTGATGGACAGCTTATTCTAGACTGTGCTTTAATAGTCTTTCCTGCACCCATGTGTCAGATTAAATGGTAGAAATGCCAACTGGATGATAAAGTAGTATCATTTCTGGAAGTATTGGCTTTTAAAGTTAATCTTCAGTAGGATGCTTTACTGCAGGCATGTGCATACATCAGATAACCTTGGCATGCAGAGAGTATTTTAAGACCCACATAATTTTCAAACACCCTTTAATATTTAGTGAGAGTCATGATACATTCCATGCACATAAGATCAGAGACAGACCTTCCAGGCTTGTTTTACTTCTCAGGATAGATGCCAAATTGGGAACCCACAGTGATGTATTTTGTTTTTCTCTAGACAGTTAATGTGGCAGAAGAAGCTTTTTCATGTTGTTCCATTGACATCTGAGCCCTGGTCTTGGTCAGCCATCTCACAGAGATGGCAAGGAGAATAATAAATACAACTGTCTTCACATGCTTATCTTTTAATCTGAGATTTCCAAAACAAATGCTGCCAACTAATAAGGTATGCTGGTATGGATTCTGGGATCTTGAAGTGTGATGTCAGAAAATTCACTGTAGTAGCTAAACTCCAGCACCTGGTGCTACCAGTACTGTCCAGAATCAACCTGTTTAACCAGAGGCAATACTATCCATAACTACTTCTGTTCTCTTTCTGTTTATCCACTGACGATACAAAAAAAGAAAAAAAAAAAAAGCTCCTTCCTTAAGCTTTACATTTAACCAATGTAATTTTATATCCACACATTCACAAAACAAAAGATTCAGAGATTTTGTAGCAAACAACATGCTTACAGATTTTCACATTGAGCTAAATGCTACTTAGAAGGAGGAAGAAGTGCATGTAAGATTAGATTCAAAATAATTCTATGAAATGTATCTGGCCCCTTTATGCAGCAACCTGCTACACGAGGGAGAGGAGAAAAGCAAATCCTGGCCTTGATCTCAAAACAATGTAAACCACTTTTAGTATGTTGACTTGTAGAACAAGTGAGGCATGAAAACAAAAGCACAGAGCTCTCAGTAGTGGCAGTGAATATTTTATCTTACCAACAGAAAGCAACAAGAGACTAAATCTTTAAAGCATATGCTGTGCTGACAGTGCTCACTCATTGTGGCATTTGCAACCCCAGCTGCATTCGAGCCTGTGCCGTAGAAGCACCGTAAGAGTGTGTTGCTCCTATTGCCCTTTACTGGCCCTTACCCAGGTGAAGGAGCTTTTCTCTGTTGCTCATGCTGCCCTGTATAAACAGATGTTCAAACAATTATTTCTTTCCCTGAAGTGAAATTGGAGAGATTTTAGCATCATTAGCTCTTCTGAAATTTTCACAGTGCTGAAAAGTATCTCTAGATGACTGTAGCTTTTTGTATATAAACCAACCTTCCTGACCTTTTGCAAATATCCAATGTAAATGCCATTCTAAAATTCAGTGACTGAGTCCTTATAGAAATGTTGAAGCAGGAGTACCACTGTTATTGCTGTGTTGTTGTTTGAGTGCAATTGGTAAGAATATTTAGAGGGTGATTCAGTGGTATGGTAGCAAATATTCACCACTCTCTGTCAGAGATAATTTTGACTAAGTCTAATGAGTTAAGAGTTAGTGCATTGATTAAAGATAAAGCAAGATGCTCCTCTGGGAATGTGTTTCAATGTGTGTACTCTCTGATTTTTCCTGGCACCCACTTGTTTGTTGTTCTCTCCCAGCTGAGGCATGAGATTCAGAGGGAATTGGAGAATGTTGCTTATAAATTATGGAGTTACTGCCTCATCCTGTCATCAATTATGTCAGTCTATCCTTCCCTACTCAGCTTTTTCTCCTATCTTTTGTCAACTTGTAAGGTTTCTACCTTCCCCGGTTAAGACTGTTGGCCATCACTGCATCCATTCTCAGTCCAGGTCTTTTGTGTGGAATCCCAATAGTCCGACACTGATTTCTTGTTTCCTACCTCATATTTGAGCAATTCAGGAAGTTTTGGGTGATTCACAAGTGCAATTACATAGTAGCATTTCAAGACATCCCCAGTTCTGATTCGGAGAGACTGCTTTGAAGAATGTGGGTGACGAGCTTTAGAGAAAGTAAGGAGATGATGTGGATTGTGGTTTGGTAAAGGAGGGGTAAGCAGAAGGCACAAGCTAAATCCTGGAATTATACATAATATGCATAATTCCTGCTAAATGTGACCAGTTGGGTTCTGCACTATGCAGGAGTAAGAGCAGCAACCAGTTCACTTCCAGCTCGGCTTCATTCTTAGGTTTGATATCCCGTTTCAGAGCTGCTGCCAGGCTTCTTGGCACCCTCTCCATCTCCTACAGCCAAACCCACAGAAGAGCCTTCAGCAGCTCCAGCGTCCCAGGCAAGCTCTGGTTTTGGCTCAGACACAGCATGCCCACCTTCCTACCAGAGATGTCAGTAGTCAGGAAGGCAGGTACTCCAGCATAGAACAAAAGCTTTTCTACCCTTAGAAGAGGGGCTATTCTGGTAGATACTCCCAATATAGCTTTAATCCAATTAGCTGGGGTACCAGTGGCAAATGGGTCTCCATAGTGCTATGGAGATTCAAGCACCCAAACCTGAGTGCTGGCTGCAGGCTGGATTCTCAGCTCCCAGATATTCATTATTATTGCTACCTAGGCATAGTGAATTTAAATTGGGAATTACCCACATTTCTGCATTTACATTTCTGACTGTACTGTAGGTGTTTGTTTTATCCTCACACTATGGGCATTTTGTAATAGGAATATTATGTAGATGGGACAAAATAATAAAGAAAAATTTACAACTAAGTTTCTTTATTAAGTTGCTAAAATGTAAATTCGTTCACTGACTAAACTCTCTTGAAGTATCAACGTGGCTTCTGACCTGATTGTAGTTTAAGTTCTTTCCCCAAGCAACTATCAAGCAAAGATACTCCTAAAATAATAGGGGGAAAAATAATGCCACGGGGAAAAGTTTCTTGGGGATGAGAGGATAGGATTGTTTATCATCTAGCAATGTCCTACTTTTATTGTAATTTTAAAATCCTTTTTTTACAGATAGACTTTCTGGTCAAGCTTCAGATGCTTTTGTTTGAGTAGCCGCAACCTCCCTATGGACTCAACAGATGTATCACGAAATGGCATTGCTCACTGGGAATGCAGATCCTGAGTTCAGCACTTACTCCTTCAACAACTTGGAAAACCTGTGTGAAGTGCAAACCAAGAAAGGATTCTTCTACAAAAAGGCCAAACTTTTGCATCCTGGAGAAGACTTGTGCTGCTTAGCCCGCATCGATGACCGGTCCAGGTTTGTGATCATCAATGTAGGCGGTATTAAATACAAAATTCCATGGACCACCTTGGAGAACTGCCCCTTGACCAGGCTTGGGAAGCTAAAGTCTTGCAACAACTATGATGAGATCATGAACATCTGCGATGATTATGATGTTAGCTGCAATGAATTTTTTTTTGACCGTAATCCTAGTGCCTTCAGGACAATCATGACTTTCCTGACAGCTGGGAAGCTGAGGCTTCTCAGGGAGATGTGTGCTCTTTCTTTCCAGGAGGAGCTTGTGTACTGGGGGATAGAAGAGGACCACCTGGAGTGGTGCTGTAAAAAGAGATTGCGACAGAAAGAGGAAGAGGCAGCTGAGGCCAGGCTGTTTGAAAGGGAGATGGTATTTAGTGAAACTGCGCAATGTGCCTTCCAGGACACTAGCCGATTGAGTTTGTGCATGAGAAAGCTTAGGGATATGGTAGAGAACCCCCACTCAGGGATCCCAGGGAAGATCTTTGCTTGTATTTCAATCTCTTTTGTTGCCATCACTGCAGTCAGCCTCTGCATCAGCACCATGCCAGATGTCAGAGAAGAAGAAGATCGGGTAAGTGCAGCTGGTTTTGGAGTAAAGCGTGTTTTGCATTTTGTCTCCTTGGGGAAGGTGACAGGCAAAATCATTCCAGCAAATATGAAGGTATTGCATTCAGTGCGTAAGGAGTGGAGGGTTGTCTGGGGTAGAGCACACAAAGCATTATGTCACTTCAAACTGAGGGAAGATTGGGCCAAACACTGCCTTGCCAGAACAGCTTTGCCAGTTCACACCAGCAGATAGTTTTGCCCAACAGGTTTGTTTTCTGACATCTCTAACCAGATGACAAACCAGCTATCGTGGGGATAAAAATCAGCCTTGCTTGTGGCTTAATGTTTTGAGATTAGGTTTAGAGTTAACAGAGCAGTTTTCCCTAAGGGTACTTTAACACTTTGAATGAACTCTCAGTACCCCAGTGTAAAAACCATATCTAAAGTATTTTGATGTTATAGGGTGAGATAAAGGCCAAGGAAGCTGAGGCAGCAACTTAACAGCAGAAACAGAGCAATTGTCCCAATTTTCAGATGTGTTTAGTATTCTCAAGCGTAAGCTGTGGATGATTTATGCCCTTGAAAATCAAGTCTTACATATATTTTGTTTATTCTTCAGTTCACCAAATTCCCTAAGGGTTTAGTCCCTTATTTTGTGCAAGCAGTTCACTTTCCTAGGATTAATTCTATGTATGCCAGTGAGAGCTTATCTGAAAAATGATAGAGGAGGACATCATGTTTTATTTACATATAGGCTGAAATGCAGTCTAAGGGATCTGGGAGGTGGGGGTGTTTTGAAGAGTTCATGGCCTCTCTGGTTTTACCCAAGTCCAAGCTTGATACTAAATGTGTAGGCTTATTTCCCAGCCCCATGGTCATTAAATGTGGTTGTGAACTTCAGCTACTAACTACTTCACCCCCCAAAGTTCTGCCTCTCAGCTGAAGGCTAAGCGCTCCTGGAAGCAGCAATCTCCCTGTGTGCCATCACCCAGGGGCTAGATGGCTCGTCCCCCAATGCCACTAGCAGAAAAGAGGGTGGTCATTTACTGTTTTGTTGCATTGGAAATAAAATGTATGCTGATGGAAGATGGGTCCAGCCACTGCAGAGAGACCCCTGCGTTTGACTGATTACCTCATGTACCATTAAATCCACCCTTTGCTTGCCAGGTCTGTTGAGATTACACATCAACTGAGTATTTTGATATGGAATCAGACTCACTCAGTAGCAGCCAAATAAAAAGATGAAACATTTGGTATGTTAATTGATATATGATTTATTATAAGATCTCTATTTTAAAGGCTTTTTATGGTTTAAAAGTTGAGGATACTGGGTACTAATTAACACTATATTGTCCTAATAATTTTAAAAGAAATATCATTTCCAAAACATATGTCTTTTACTCTAATTAACCATCAGTTCTCCAGTATCTTGGAATTCTAAGCACAAGGGATATTTTACTGTTGAAAACTGAGGTGTATTTAGTGTTCAAATGTTCCTGGGTTTAAGTGAGAGCTGAGCAATTACTTCTAGAATTCACAGAGGTTAGGCACCTTATATTGTTATTAATGGTATAAACATAAATAGGGACTCATAATAATTGGCTAATAATGTTTTGTTGGGTGGAGCGGGGTAATAGTGAGGATAAAGCAAGAGTATGAAAGAAGCCTGGATTTCTTGGTAAGCTGGGACCATTAGAAGTAGCACATTTTCATAATCGAATGCAAAACTGTGCAATAAAGATGAATGCAGACTTGCTCTTGTAAAAGCAGAGTCTGACTCCCAAAATGAGATTCTAAATAGGATTTAGGGTACAACTGCTGTAAGTTCCTATTGCAGCATAAAGTCAGAAGGGTTAATGTCACCCTTGAGTATCTAAGCTGAGGAGCAGTGATTAGAAGCTGGAAGATTTCTTGTGCCTGTATTGGTGAGACTGACATTAGAATGCTGCAGTCGACTCTCACATTACTATTTTTAATGGTGTTTTGAAAAAGTGGAAGAGGGTGAAAAAACCTGTAAATCTTAGACACCTGTAGAAAATGCCATACAGTAAGAAACTTGAACATTTCAGTTAATTTACATTATTGGGAGGAAGGTGAGTGGATTAAGCACATAAGTGGTTTTTTATGAGGGGAGGAGAACTGTATCATCTAAAAGACCTTTAAAGTAAGCAAGGAGATGATGCATGGATAAAAGCTGAATCCTGGGAAATTCATATGGGAAACTATATGCCAATTTTTAATACCACAGTGATTAATTACTGGGACAGACTAGGAAGAGAATTAATAGATTCTGTATTTTTAGACTTTTTCAGTTCAAAGCTCAGTGCCCTCCTGGTAGGTAGCCTTCAGCTAAACACGCTCTATTTCAATCAAAAGTAAATTACCAATTGCAGATCAAGTTACAAAAGCGAAATGCTTGCAATGCAGAGAAGATCAGAATAAATTCTCCTATGTTTTTCTGTGTCCTTACATTCTAAAAGCACAGAGCTCCTGCAAATAATCTTTGTTCTGCTCTTTGCACAGGGAAGGTCTGTGGACAGATTGGAAAGGGGTATTTTGTTTGAGACAAAGGTGGCTCTCTTGCACAGGGGACAGGTGAAGGATCACTTCTGGCTGGGTAGGGAATCAGGCATCTGCCCACATGGAATCACTTGTAAGGTCAGAAACGTAGGCTGCAAACTCTTTGTGTATACTCTCTATGTGGCTTAGCAAGCCAATGCAGCTCTTCACATAACAAGTGTGGAGAGAAGAGAGATCATGTGAGTTCAAATTCATGTTAATCATTCTGAGCTGTGTCCCCAGTATCTAGATTAAAATTTGTGCCCGGCGATAGTTCTTTGGTCTGGTTTTGCAGTCTCCTAACAAGCAGAAAATGGATTTTCCAGGTTTTCTGGCTGGCATTACTGTTGTTATGGTTCTGTGTCAGAGCTGGTGTTTTTACAGAAAACAAAAGCTCTATGTGCCATCTATCTCTCCTGTTATCGCTTCAGGGAAAGACAGAGGAACCAATCATGAAAAAACCCATGCTGTGGTTTTGCTGGGGGGAGCAATTTTCCATACCCCAATCCTTTAATGCCATCTGAATGGATGAGCTGTTACACCCAGTGATGTCCTGCAGAGGTGTAAATGACCTCAGACAAGATGCAAGTGTGGGATCTTGAAAGTTAGAAGTAATGACCAAGTGGGTGAGGAAATTATTTAAGGTGCCTGCCTATCTCTTTTAAAATACAGCAGAAGACTCAATCATACATTTTGTTAACTTTATCAAATGGTCCAGATGTTCTGGATGACAGTTGCAATCCCTAGTGGTTTAACAAGAATGGGAAGGATGGTGTTCCCCTGTACTGTATATGTCTTGTTCTTACTAATGGTCACCTTGATTCACCTTGTGTTACTCTTTTTGGGAATTAGTATCATGTGTTTCAGATGCTGCACAATTATCAGTAAAGTTAACAGAATCAGATACTAAATTATGTTTTACTTACTGAACTAGGACTTATATTTTGTCAATTTTTTCTCATTTAGCTTTTATTTCCTGATTAAATTAAATAAAATCCACTGGTCCAGTAATATGTATAATAGCTGCTTCTGGAAATTTCAAGAAAGGGATACTTCAAATGTATAAAGAAAACAAACCTGTGAAGACAGTCACATTCTTCTGTGTAAAGTAACAAGACAATGCTAATTTTTTAATTTCAACATTTTCAGAACGGGAGATTTCTATGTAAGATTTAGATTTCATGGTGAAAAGTCTTCTCTAAAGGTAAAATCTACTGAGACAGAATCATAGCAGGAACCCTCAGTGACTGAGTTCTTTCAAGACCACCACAAAACTCATCTCCAAGACGTAAAAATGTCCAGAGGCATAAAAATATCCTTAAGGCATTTTAGGCGTATGATACCTTTAAGTGGGCTTCTCAACTCTGTAAACAAATGGCCAGGCATTGAGTGACTTAAGGAAAGCAGCTAATACATCAGTCTTAAAACAGATGGGGATACATTACAGCAAAAACTTTAAACACATTAGGAGCTGAACAACCAAAAGACATTGAGAGATTCAACTTGAAGCCAGATGGTCATCATATTGAACTCTTCATTTTTTTTCTTGTTGAAAACAGAAATGTTGACCATTTCTATCTGAAGAAGTCTTCTTTCTTTTGTTAGACAACCTTCCTCATCACAGAAGAAAGGGTAGTGAACTCAGACATTAACATCAAATAATTTGTTCTGATTCACAAAAGCATTTATAGGCCTGAGTACCCCTGAGCTCAATCATTTGTAATACCACAGTGTAAAACAGGAGAAGCAGATCAGTGGTTGGGTGCTGCAACAGGCTCCCCAGGAAAGTGATCACAGTACCAAGCCTGACAGAGTTCAAGAAGCATTTGGATGATACTCTCAGGCACATGGTGTGACCCCCTGGGAATAGTCCTTTGCAGGGCCAGGAGTTGGACTCAATGACTCTTGTGAGTCCCTTCCAATTCAGCATATTCTGTGATTCTGTGATACTTCCTTCTTCACCGTGCTTCCTAACGTGTTGGGAAAAGCTAGCCCAATTAAAGATGCTGTGATAGGAAGTTACAGTTCAATAACCTTCAGCTAAAGAACATTACAACAAAGAGAGAGGTTTATAAATAATGAAGTTAATAATAGCTCATAAAGAAGCCAAAACCATTTAACCTTCTAAGCTTAATTTACACGCTGTTCTTCAGCTTTCATAATGTTGATAATAGATAAATGGTGAATGTGTGTTTTAAACAATCTTGTGACTAAAGATTTCATTTCACAAAGGTACACACAAAAGTAATCTCAGACAAGGTTAAAAGAGTCTTGTATAATGATTCTCAATAGCTTTTCGTAGACAAGCTGTTGCTGTAAGGGGTGCATGAGCAGACAGTGAGGTGGATTGAAAATTGGCTGAATGGCCGTGCCCTGAGCATGGTGATCAGTGACACGAAGTCTAGTTGGAGGCCACTAACTAAACGGCATACCCCAGGGCCCTGTACTGGGTCCAGTCTTGTTAGACATCTTTATTAGTGGCCTGGAGGATGAAGCAGAGTGTACCTGCAGCAAATTTGCTGATGACAGGAACTTTAGGTGAGTGACTGATAGGACAGACAGTTGTTCTGCTGTCCTGAATTACCTTGCCAGGCTGGAGAAATGGGCTCAGGAAGCCTGTGGAACCTCAGCAAGCTCAGCAAGGAGAAATACAGAGTCCTGCACCCGGCAAGGAACAGCTCCTTACACCAGTACATGCTGGAGGCCACCGAGATGCAAAGGAGCTCAGCAGAATAGGACCTGGGGGTCCTGGTGGACACCAAGTTTACCATGAGCCAGCAATGTGCCCTTGCAACAAAGAAGGCTACTGGTATCCTGGGCTGTGTTAGGCATTGCTGGCAGGTCGAGGGAGGTGTTTTTCCTCTCTGCTCAGCGCTGGTGAGGCCACACCTGGAGCGCTGTGTCAAATTCTGGGTCCCCAGTACAAGAGAGATATAGGCATACTGGACAAAGACCAATGTAGAGCCATGAAGATGATGGAGGGGCTGGAGCATCTCCCCTATAGGAAAGGCTTGTGAGAGCTGGGACTGTTTAGACTGGAGAAGAGAAGGTTCAGGGGGATCTCATCAATGTGTAGAAATATATGCAGGGAGGGGTCACAGAGGACAGAACCAGGCTCTTTGCAGTGGTGCCCAGTGACAGGACAAGAGGTGACATAAAACACAAGCATTTACCTCTGAAATACCTTTTCATTGTGAGGGTGGCCAAGGACTGGTGCAGGTTGCCCAGGGAGGTTGTAGCATATTCATCCTTGGAGATATTCAAAAGCTGCCTAGACACAGTCCTGGACAACTATGTAGCCCTGTTTGAGCAGGTAGAAGGGGCTGGACCAGGTGATCTCCAGAGGTTCCATGGAACCTCAACCATTCTGTGATTCTGCAGTTATAACTATTGATTTTATTAGGTTTGTAGTCTAAATAGGTAGCTCAATAGGAACACATACAAGATTCACAGCCTCAGTGTGTCAGAAATGTCATTTTGTTGAATACTATCTTATCTCAAAACTCTTGCAGTATGGGGTCCTTCTAGCCGGGGTTAACACATTTCTACATTAAATCGTTTGCTTATTTTGTTGAAAAGTACAATGCCACTCTGCTTGAGACTCTGGAATTAAGCTTTTCATTGCTGGAGAGCTCATTTTTACCACTTTCTCTCTCTTCTGACTGTTCAGTTGTCATTCTGCATGTGATAACAAGACCTTGATTTTAACTTAGAGACTCATGTGATGCATAGATGGTTTGTTTTCATGAATGAAAGTCTTAATAAATTGCAGCTTGTGTTTTTCCTTTCTTTGTGGAATAAACTGTTCTAGAAATTACAGCACAGTCAAAAAAACCCATGCATTTAAAAAAAAAATCTCCCCGCTGGTATTACAGATAACTATTTATAGTGTATAGGCACTGAGGGTGACTTTTTATAAAAAGAGTCTTAGGGAATTGGACTAACTAATTTCCCTGGGGATCATCTGAGAATTCGTTATACTGTTTTTTCAGCTCTGCAGTTTAAATGCCAAAAATTATGAGCTGTAACAGCATCACCAGTTTTGGCATCTGAACTGATGTACTGTACTTGTCCCCTATATTGCTCGTTTGCATTTTGTGTTTGCTCCAGACACTTCAGGCCACATCTGGCTGGAGGCCAGGGAAAGACCAAATGACTCACTAGCAATTGTCACCTGCCTTTTCTACATCATGCACAATGGAGTTCTTATAGACACATGAGATTCATATTCAGTTTCACATGTCCTTGCTTAAGGGATGTAGCACTCAGAACACTGCAGAACTGTATTTTAACTAAAAGTATGGTATTTCTTTTTTTCTTTTAATTTCACAAGCTTAAATTAGGTTTTCTCCTCAGTTAGTACTTAAGTCAAAATGGTAACACATAACAAATTACAAGCCCTGAGAATGTCTTTACCCACAGCTCCAGTCATTGGCAATATGAAAAAGTTTGCTTTCTTGTTTAGGTTCTCAATTGGCCTTACGTAGTTCCATCACCTGTTTTGTTTAATCCTGCCCTTAGATTGTGAATGCTTTGTGACAGAACGTCTTAATCACAATGTCTATGACCATCATAATAACAGAAATAAAACTACATCTACCTGTTCAGGTACCTGGGTACACTCTTTGTGCTTCAGTCTGTGAGCTACATTTCTAAGCAAGAAAACCCTTTTCACAAGTGAGACCAACTTGTGACTCATGCAAGATGCAATTACTGTACGATATCCTTAGAGTCCAAAACTGAGGAGTAACTACAAAGTTCGCAAGTCTGAGTCATCATAGTATGGTCTCCCAGCTCCTCTCTGATGGTCAGAGAAATTTGCTGTGCAAGTTGTCTTTCAGACAGCTCTAGTTTGTCTGAAAGCAGTTGAAAGTGATGGGGTTTGATAAAGTAATGTTGCTTCTGTGTGCCACACAGACAGCTTTAAAGTCAAGGAGTCAAGAACCTCTGTACTGCTCAATCTAAAACTTAAATGTCAAGTTCTGTGGGGGATTTTGGAGTGGTGTGCATCTTTTATCTGACTCCTATGGAATTTATAAGACCAATCACAGAAAGTTCTTTGCAAATATCAAGAAGTGATGATAATGTCCTTTGATCATTTTACTGGTGTGGCAGTTTGAGCCACATTAGAAATCCAAAATCCAATTTCCAGGCTCCCCCACCCCTTCCCAGAATTTATCCCAACACCAGAGAGAAACTTTCAGGCCAGAGGCTTCTATAGGGGGAAGGGGAAGTATATACATTTATTTACACAAATAAATACTATATAAACTAAAGGCAACTATATATATATATATATATATTACATTTCTATCAGTCCTTTAAGCCCCTCCCTTTAACTTTAGTCCAGGAAGAGCCTTTCAAGATTGCGAAGTAACCAGTCTCTCCCTTGTGGGAGTGTTCGGGGACCCGAATGCTCCCCCCTTACCAAGCTCCAGCTGTTTGTGGAAGTTTTTCCTCTTCACGAAGTCCAAGAAAGTAGCTTTGAGTCCTTTCTCCTCGGTCTGCTGTGTGATCTGTCTTTCTCAGTCTCATACCTCGGTTCGTAGGCTGCTGTAGTGTAGCTTATCAACGTACTCGTCCTGGAATGTTGATTCCTCCTCTGGGTTTTCGGCTGTCCTGCGTTTAAATCACGGCAAAAACATCCTCTGGGCCTCTCTCTTCAGTCCATCTCCAATTTTGCCTGGGATTCCTTTCCCTGGCTCCGAGCTGTTTCGTCAGCAGCCTGTCCACTTGGCTCTGCTTCAGTGCTGAGCCTTAAAATCCACCCCCACCAGCCTCAATGCAGTGGGGGGAAAAAAGCCCCCTAGCCTTGGCCACAGGCAGCTTGGTCCAGTTATACACTGTCCCGAGTGTCCCGCAGCTGCGGGGGGGGGAAAGAGGGCCTGGCCTCCTCCCTCTTACCTCAGGTGCTGTGAGTTGCATCCCTCACAAACACTCCCTCCAAATGCTGCCTCTAACTCTGGCCTAGGCAGAGTTGGGGGCCACAAGGCTCCCCTTCCCCCCGGAGGGGGAGTGGAAAGAAGGAGCCCAGCCACCCCCTGGCCTTCTACACCTACACACAGCAGACACCAACAGAAGAACAGAATGCCAACAGCTTCAGGTGGCTGTGTATATATGATTTTGAGCAGAAGCGAACAAGGCGAGTGGTGATTGGCTCTCCAGGGAACACTGCCCTGGCACCCAATCACCCCTGAGCCCCCAACTCTCAGGAGGGGCTATCTCAAACTATGACAGCTGGTAACTGTGCTTGTTTGTGAGCTATCTGAATGATACAGCCCTTAATGTAAAAGAATACATGTATTAGTCTATCCTTTGTGGATCTGAATCTAAATCTGTCCTTTACCGGCTGTCCACATCCAGCTGTTTTATCTCAGTATCTGTATTTTACCGAGTGCAGCATTACTCTCTTCACACACTAGGAAGACACATTTGCTGCTATCAGTCCCCAGCATCGCTGTTGCACAGCACACTGACCACTGCACCAGCTCTGACTGCCAGCTGCCTGGAAACCCCCTGGTCAAATAGCACACCATATGCCAGCTTTGCCAGCTCTTTTCAGAGATAGGTCTTCCACCTTGCAGGGCTGCCTTAAGCTGGTAATGAATAGAAAGGAATGATTGATTATTCTTGTTATTGGTTGTGTGGACAGAGTGCTGGATAACAACAGGTTGTATTTAGTTATGATTATATTCGGAGAGTTCTTACCTGGCGCCTCTTGGGAAAAAAAGAAATTACTTTCTGCAATCTTTCCCCTACAGAAAAAAAAACCAAAAATCCACCCTTCCTGCTTCACTGAAGCTCTCTAAACTTTAGCAGACACACCTAGTTGTTCTATCGTGGTAGCTTCTTCAAGAGAAGATAAAGGAAACACGGTCCCAGTAAGAAAATCTTTCTCTGTTGTATCAGGAAGGTTAAGAGGAATGCTGTGTTTTCTTTCACTAATAGTTGCTTTGGGATTGTGGGTGGGGAAACAGCACTGTGGAATATGTTTACACAGAGTCCCTTAGTGAGCCTGCAGACCTTCTGCTCAAAATTCCCCCTTTCAGCAAAGTCACTGCCTAAGCTGTTCATGCCTGGCTCTTAACAACTTGGGTCTCACTGCAGCATCTTCTCTTGGGTTGCTTTTCCCAAGTAAAGAGAGACATCCTTATGGGTCAAGGAGCTTCTCTGGAAGATTTAGAGGACAGTAGGTAACAATATAGACTTTGGGAGCCACACTGCAGTCTCTGCAGTGTTTTAGGCTTAGAAGTAAAAAAAAAGGAGAGTGTTCCTCTGTATTGCTTGGAGATGATGCAAGAGTTGACTAAGATAAAATTCCTGTTGACTTGTTAATAACTTTATTCTATGCCAGTGAACTCTTTCAGTCTACGGAATATTTTCTCATGAATAAATAGCAGGCTAAGGTCTTCTTTTAAATATTGTATAAGTATGCTGCAATATAACATTACTGGTAAATAATTAAACAGTTAAAACTCTTTCATAGGAACATTGGTAACTTCGTCACATTGTTAACTGGTTTATGTTTGGTGCAATGTGGCTCACCCAGCAAAATATGCTGCATGTTTAAGTTCTTTTAATATCTCTGGTTCCACCACCATAGCTATCTATACCTACCAATAGGTTTATTCTCCAAATTTACAGGTAAATCGTCCAGGGGGTCTCTGAAGCAATCTCATGATAATAGTCACTTGGCCTTCAGACATGTTTGTAAAATTACTATAGCTACTCATCATAGCCTGCTGTGTAATATCCTGGGGATACAGCACAGCTTCTTGTACTCCATAGATTGCTCCACTGACTTTTGCAAGAGAGCTTGTGCTCTGTGGGCTTATTGAGCACAGTCCCAGTGTTCTGAAAGAGAGAAATTGTTCATTTATTTGTAATAAAAATATCATCTGGAAATTTCATCTCAGAGCTGCAGGATATGTTGCTTTCAATTCTAGAGGTTTGGAATGAAAGAAAGCAAACAGATTTACATTTGGCTAGACCTCATATAGCTAGGCTGAGGTAATGAGCTGATTCATCTGTGTGGCACTTAGAAAAATTGCACTAAATCATTCAACTTTATAAATGCTTACATTTTTGTTGCTTAAAATGTGGCAATTGAGATGAAATATGAACGTTTTTGAAACTGGGGGCTTGTTGCAGTGTCCATGGAGACATTTAGATTCAAGGCAAATTGAGTTAGAAGAGTGGCATACAAATGGGAAAAAAAAAGAAAGTTATACAATTCGTTGCAATAGTTTTTAAATAAAGGCTTGAGAAAGCACCAGGAGAAAACTTTAAGGCTGTTGGATTTTCTAAAGGTAAGCATGATATTAGCTCCAAGTAAAAACATTAAAAAGATGGTACTGAGTACAATCAGCCACATTTTTGAGGATGATAGCATAGTTAATTCTAGTCTATGTAGAACATTAATCAAACTTAGTATAATTTTTTTAAGGTTAAAAAGTTTTCAGAAGAAAATAACTTCTGATGTAAGTACTTCTGTAAAACATTTGAACTGGTGCCACATGACATTCTTCCTTAAGAAAAAGGCATGTTTCAGAAACTTATCTTCCATATTAAATGTTTATAGAATTTCTCTTAGATCTTGTAGTAGCAGAAAACCAACATAAGACGTCATCATCCAGTGACAGTGCATGCAGAAACACATGCAAGTCTCTGGTGTTGGCCCAGAGCTACTTAGGTGTTTTGCTGGTGATCTGGGAGAAAAGATAAAGCAATTTCGAATTAAATGTACAGGAAACGACACATTAGAAGTATCTGGCATGGTTGCTGAACTGATTTGAACATGGGAAGGGAACTGCATGGCCATTAGGAGAGTGCAACCCCTAAGCATAGAAAGCCTAAAGGCCCTGGGACAAAAGAGTCCTTTGGAAAGTGGGGACTCTAAGGATTTGGAGACCCTGGTAAAACTTCTGGCTGTACACGATTTCCCATCCGACATGCTAGTTAAGAGACAAAGTGTGAGGCTTCAGATACTGTCCAGATTGGTATCCATTAAGCAGGCAAGTTGAAAAAAAAGTTGAAAAAATTATTTAAAATCTGAAAGTTCTGCTTTATAATGAGACACTAGAAGAGGTTTTAATGTACTGAGAATCAGAATAAGAGAATGTCTGTGGGCAACAGTGAACAATAATTGAAACCTGCGGCTAGAGAAACTCATGCTCTAAATTATAGTATGTTACTGTGTGGGTAATTAACAATGGAAACCATTTATCTAGACATGCTTGCATACATCTCATAGGATTTTTAAATACATTCTGTCAGTCTTTCTAAACGTTACAACTCAGCTCAGTTGAAGCCATGCATATGATTCATGAGCCACTTGGCAAGATCCTCTGCTCTACAGGGGATCAGCTCAAGAGCCTCTTCTGACCTTACAGGTCGATGAGCAATTACCCTCCTGTCCCTGACTTGCTGGTGCAGGAGGTGCCAGTGAGGATGATGCTGTATGTCTGGGACTTTCTTGGCCCTCATGCATATTCAGACCTGAAGGCATTCAGAAGATGAAATAAGCAGTGACAGTTCATAATTGTGATTAAAGGTGAGGGCAGCCAGAAAAAAACTCAGAAGCCTGGAAGCTGTCTGAAGAGGATGACATGGCATGAGTCTGGTCAAGTGAAAGCAGCATCCTAACCAAGGTATCTTGTCCAGCACTGACTATGTTTGTAGGGGATGCTGCAGGGGCTGAGATATGCTACTGGTGGGGCTTAGCCCCAGCCAGAAACAGGCTGTTCACCAGGATACGTGCCAGCCCACCCCTCTGATGATTCACTCACTCTACCCTCACCTTTCCCTACAGTCACATACATACACACACACAAACACTCCCTTTCCCTCCACTCCAGCTCATTTTCTGAGCCTGGATTCAAATAGGAAATACAGAGAATAGTGTGAAGGTCCCAGCCATCCAATGCGTCCTGAGCTGTGTTGGAAAATTGGCACACGCTACAGTGGGTAGAGATGATGAGAAGAGAAATTGCAGCACACTCCCAAAAGGTCTCTGCACTGCCTGCCTGTGAGCAGACGCTGCAGATATTTTCTCCCAGTCTGCAGCTAGTTGCCTTCATATACAGTAGAAATATTGGGTATTTTAAGGTAAGTTCTTATATTCTGCACTGTTGTCACAGAAAGCACTGTTTTTACTGTTGCCTTGAGCAGAAAGAGAGAATATGAGAGGGTGTATGTTTTTGCTGTGGTCAGATCCACCTTGTAAAAATCCATCCTCTTTGCAAGTGCAGCAGCACAACTTCCAGCCTTTCAGTGCAAGGGCAGTGTGGGAGCTGACTGCCAGCTGCGCCTGAGCTGCTACCAGCAGGAAAGCAAATCTACCCACAGGCAACACAGGCAAATCCTTCACTTGCTTTCAGATAAGAGTATAAAGGGAAAGTGAGCGGGGGGAGTACGGGTTTGGAAAAAAACATAAAAGGAAACCAGTAAGCTCCGTCCTCCTTTCCTCCAAGAACAAAAACCAGACACCCCCAACTCTTATATCAGGTTACAGAGTTGCAGAAACCAGAAAAATTAATATGGGTCAGTAAAATGGGACTAGCAGTGAGTGGGAGGCAGGAGGATAAGAACTTGAAAAACAGGAACTGAAAGAATGGAGAAACTGGGAGAAATGAGAGGGAAGATGTACTTTAAAATGCTGTTAAGAATCAGTTATTCTTTAATATGATTAGTAAGAGAGAGAGGGAGAGAACAAGACTGAGATTCTTTTTTAGTGTGAGAGAAACTTGAGGAGAAGAAAAAGGAAAGAGGATGCTGGGTTTAGGAAGACCACAGTTCTAGGCGCTGTACATCTGCGAGTATCTGTGAGCACAGCCAGGTGCCACCACAACATCATCTTTTCCCAGGTGCTTGGTAGGTGTGAAAGCACTGGGAATGCCACTGCTTTGTCACACAGCCCTGTCTCTCTTGGGCTGGTCCTTTCAGAGGAGTGTGGGGCGTAGGAATTCTCATTCCTCGGGGAAACTGTTCCAACTGCACCTAAGTGCCCTTGGCAAGAACTCTGGCCCTGCTCTGGTTCTGCAGTGTTTTGATTTATTCTGCCACTTACAGGAGATAACCCTCATCTTTATTTTTGCAATCTGCCTTATCTCTGAGGAGCAGGTGTGCTGTAAGTGCCAAGTGCCATTGTTCGAGCTTTTCCAGGTGAGAACTGAGTCTGTCTTGTTTTCAGAGCACTAGGATAGAAAATACAGTTTTTCAGAAATCAGATTTGCTAAGTTGCAGTGTAACTGGGCTTCTTCACGCGCAAGCTCAGGATGAAGCATTTTCTTAAATTTACAGATACTGGATTTAAAAAAACAACAACATTGTAGCTTCCAAGGCTCTGATGACTCTATCAGATCTAGAAAAGAGAGGGCACTGAGCAGGAAGGTTTCTAGTTTGTGTAAAATCAGGGGAAGATGGGGACGATTGCCAGCAAGGAGGCTCCTGGTGCTTCATTGTTCTCTTGAGGTTTTTTTACTTTCAATTTCATTGAAAAAATAGGCCAAACCAAAGAAAAACATTCTGGAAATCTGGAAATAGAAAATTGCAGGGTAACTTTAGTCAGAAATACTAAGAAAATCAACGTTTCTAAATTGAAGCTGTTCTTTGCAGGACACTGTGGCTTGATGAAGTCATCATTTTTTTTCTTGCCTTACTGCCTCTCTCCGTGGCAGTGACTCTGATAAACAAATCCTCTGTGCTGAACAGCCCTCTGAGACCAGGCTGGGTAGGTCATGCCTGGTCCAAGCACAGCAGGCTGTGTAGGAATTGTGAGTGCACCTGGACAGCTGTGTCACCAGTAGGTGTTTCCCTGTTTCACTGTTTGCTGCAGTGCAAAGGCAAGCAAGCCCTAGGGGCTGTGGTATGTGAAATCCTGCCTTGAATGCCACAAAACTTGATGAATTTCAAATATAATAAGCAATTTTACAAAAGTAGTGTTTTGACTTAGAATATTTGTTCAAGCAAATGGCAGTGAACCTATTCTTGTCCATATAGGTTGTAATTCTCTAAATATTATTATTAACCTGCCTATATCTCTACATGCACAGACAAAAGCTGTGGGCCAGCCAGGCAGGAATCTCAGACCCCAAGGGGCAGCTCCAGCAGCACCAAGTGCATCATTTCCTTTGCCAGTTGAACATTACGGCCAAGTAGGACTTGGAGGGGTCCTTCGAGGTGAATGCAGACCTCTGTTGTCATGAGAACTACAACACCACCATTCCCAGAAACTGAGAAGTTTCATCTTAAAAGATCTCTGGTCTTCCCTGTTCTTGCAGGGGGTATTTTTTGGAACCTCATGTGTCTTCTAGAGTGCAAATTCTGAAAGCTGGAGTAGCTATTTCTTCTCCAGCCAACCCTGTTCTTTCGATTACAGGTGGGTTCTCTTTGTACATAGCTAGTAAAACCTGAGCTTGGAAGGTCCCTTTCCTTCCTCTTCCTACCTCCCCTGCTGATTAGAGTTACTTAGCTGATGGTGTTGTCCTTCCCAGCCACTCCTGAACCAAGTCAGCAGTTGTATTACAACGAGCCAGTGTGTTATCCTGTTTGACTTTGCACTGAAGAGGATTATGGAATGATCATATTCCCCATTCTGTGGGCTGAGCTGTGGATTGTTAACAGACAGGTAGTAAGTAGATGGATATAGCAGTACTTTCGGCAGGTCCAGATAGACCAGAATGAGAACATTTGACAGCCATTGAACAACACTTCTCTTCATCCCCTTGGTATATTAATAGACAGAAAACATGTCTGCCTTCATTTGTTGATGGTAAGCAAGCCAAATGCATTTAATTGTCTGTTTTTAAGACAGGTTTTCCATTCCATTAGACATCCAAGCAACTTTGGGTTACTGTCCCAACTCACTCCAGTTTGAATCTACCTTGTTGAATATGGGTAGTTCTTGAACAAATCAAATCCTTCACTTGTATTATGGGACCTGTCAGCAAGCTCCAGATACAAATGTTGGTTGTTTTACAGGGGTGTGTGTGGTAAGCAAGAAGGAATTGGTATCAGTGCTTGTTTCGAGGGTGAAAACCACAGACTGAGAAGCTTTGTGTATGCATTGTGGTGAAGCAGATTATAAACACGAGAAAACCAAAGAAACACAAAGTGAAGGGAATACTAGCCCAGGAGGAGGTCACCAGGCAGTGAGAATGTAGCAGAGTCTCAAGTAGTATCCTCAAAGGAAATGTTACCCAGGGTATATCGCTGTTCCTTAAGTTATAGTATAGCCCCTCTCCACTGGTGTGTGGTGTGATCAGAGTGGGAGATAGTAGCAGCTGGCTGCTGGAGCACATACTGTTCCCTCAAGCTGCTCCCAGCCATGGTTACAGAGTCCAAGGAGTTTTAAGACATTGGATGTCTTGACATTTCATCCCCCAGCCTCTCTGGGTGAGGTACTGTGCTGTTCCTGATAGGAATGTGAAAATCAGGCAAGTTGATGGTGTTCTGTTTCATCGGTATTTTATGATCTGTTTTATTCTTTGTGTTTCTTGCTTCTTGCTGATTTTAGGTTTTGTTTGCTCTCCATAAAGTAGAGCCAGATAACATTTGTTTCCCTCTAACAATTACTGTTGCTTTTGGAGAAATGTGTGCTGAAAGTGGGTGCAGGCATGAGAAGAGCTGGTTCAGAAGAAGGTACTAATGAAAGGGCATTTTTTGCACCTGTAGTACTATTTACCTGCTTTCCATTCTTCCCAGCAACTCTGCTAGGGCAAAAAGAAGCAGGACAGTGGACTGAAGAATATATCTGCGTGTTGCAGGGACAATAAGTGAAGGAGGCAGGGAAATGGAAGAAAGCCTTAAGATCACAGTAACAGTCTTGCCCAGTAGGTAGGTGTGTCTGTGTATTTCTCCTCAATTCAGATGTATATGCCAAGTCCATGCAGTCAGCTGTTAAGACATCTGCAGCATGTTCAGGGAAAAAATGTCAATTGAACAGGTTTCAGGGCTCAGTATTTATGGCTTAGAAACACAAGGTGTCTAATTTTGGTTGTGCAGTTTGGGGCTGAGATGGCCCAAAGCAGAAGGCTGCTTCTGGTTTGGACAGGGTTACTCAAGGAAACACAGCTGGTTCCCTCTGCAGCCTCCTAGATGAGGAGTGCCATCCACGTCTCATGTCTCTTAAGTCTGCCAGGTTAGTGATAGGCAACCACAGTGCATGGGTAAAGACCTCATGCAAGTGGTCTTGTCTTCCCTCCCATTGACTCCCTTCTCCAAGCTTTCCAAAAACACAGCCATTTGGCTTCATAGTTGCAATTGGAGGCAGAAATGAAAGGCACATGCAGGTAGCTGTATTTCAGTAGCCCCTTGACTGCACGACTGCAACTGAATAGCACATAATGTAATTTCACAAGTTAATTAAACTCTGGCTGGGTATTTTAGCACACCCTGCAGTTACCTTCTAGCAGTTGCTGTAGTCTTATGTCATCTCCTTTTTTCCTGTTGGTGTTCCATGTTTATTTATTTGCAGCTTCACTGGCAGGATAAAAATGGCAGGCCGAGAGGTTTTGAAAAGTGGTGATTTGGGACTGTGCTGCCTCAGGATCAAAGGAAATTCAGAGAGGTAAGCAGGTGTAGCTCCTACCCACATCCTTGCCCTTTCTCCTCAACAAAGACAAGTTGCACAGGGACAATTGTACAAGAGCTGTCTTGAAGTGTCCATAACATGGCTGCACACCATGAGAGAGAACCCTTCCCACTGAAGGCAAGGCTCTGGTTACCTTTGCTAGCAGCTGGACTGAAGATGAAGCATGAACTAAGCTATAGTTACTGATCAAAGTGTGTATAGCAAGAAGCAGAGGGCCCTTTCATGGCCCCTTGGTGACTTTAAAAACAGAAACTGCTATTTTGACTTCACAGCCAGCCAGCTTTGAGGACAGGCTGCACAGTATCTGAATCATCTTTGTTCAGGAGCACAAGAAACACTCAGAGCGGGCTGACTGCAAGTTCAGCCTGACCCCAGCTTTAATGGCAGACGTACTCAGTTACAATCACCAAGTCTGTGGGTGGTCAGTGGCAAGGGGATTGTGACTGCACCCCAGGGCAGGGTGGGATGCTGCTCTTCCAACAGTGGGCCACATCACAGGAGTCATGCACTCATCCCTGCTGTGAAAATTATCTGGATGCTTTTCACCGGAAAATCACTTTTCATCAGAAAACTGCCTTTCATCAGAAAGTGCCAGCATGAGCAAAATCTTGGGGTTTTGTTGGTGAGGCATGTTTCTGGGAATGTTGCTGTTTTGCTGGAATTTTTCCTAGGGAAGGCTTTGTCATTTTACAGTGACGGTTGGGACAAGGGAGGGAAAATGACCCAGCACCCCGTGCTCCAGGCTCTCCCACACTCTGGGACAGAGCCAGCTGCAGGCTGCCATCTTGCTGGCATGGGAGCAGGAGCTGAGTCTCTCCCAAACCCAGCAAATGCCTCAAGAGTTGGGCTACTGAATAAGTGGTAATGGAGGAGTGTCTGTCCTCTGAATCACCCTGCATATGTTCATTTAAACAGGCAGCTCAGCCTCACTCAGATCTGAGGGGAACACCCTAAGCCTCTGGGCTCTGGACTATCTCACAGCACTGGGGCAGACCTTGTGCAGCAGCCTCAGGGACTTTGTCTGCAAGTCCCTTAACGCAGATCTCTGATGCCAAGATCTCAGTTACATCAGAATTTCAAGTTCTACATTGTTGTTAAAAAAGAGTTTGATCTCATGTGCACAGAGAAACACTTAAAATGCATGATCCAAAAGACTAAAGTAGCAAGGGGCAAGTGGAAGAGAACAAGAGAAGTATTTTACAAATGTCATGATTTTAAAGCTTATGTAAGTACTTTTGTATGCAATGCCTCTCATGTTTAGCTTTCTTTTTTTCTTAACATATACGTTTGACAGGGAGGGAAATCTTCACTACGGGGTCGAAGTGGGCAGCATTTAAACTTCTTCCTTGAAAATACTGTGGAACTGCTGACCATACAAAAACGTGCGTGCAAAGTAACACAAGATCTGGAGCGGTTAGAGGTGAACTGGCTTTTGACATCTTCTAATGCTGGAGGGATTAGAAGATGGTGTCAAAGCCTGCAAGAATTTAGAGGAGAGTCAGAATTTCTTCTCAGAAGACTAGAGGACAAAGGCAGGATCAAAAAGGCACACAACACACAGCAGAGAATTTTTCGGAGGCTCAGTAAGGGGAAGTACCAGTGAAAGGAACCCTGCAAGCCAAACCAAAATGTTTCCGAAAGATGTCTGCAACTTTTAGACAGACTATACAGAGTACAGCTGGATTTGAACTCCAGTGAGAGCAGTTTTTCTTTTCGTAATTTTCCTTTTGCCAAAGGAGCCTTTGGCAAATGAAATGTTTCTCCGGAAGAAAGATACTGCAGTTGGCTTTTTGACAGCAAATTTCTATAGATCCTAATGAAGGTGATTTACTTTAATTTGACTGCACAGAATTACTCACTGAAAGCTTCCTTCATTTGTTTTCTTGTGCCCTGAGTTGACATTAGTATACAGCCTCCCCAAATCCTCTGCAACTGCAGATATTTCCCCGTACTCAAGTAATTTCTGCACAGGGAAAAAAAACCTGCTTGCTGTTTGAAAGAAACAAATGTACACACATAAATAAACATACATTTTGTAAAGAACAACTGTTTTCCCTGTGGTCCATTTTCAGAAATCCAGATATGGAAATGTAATGATAAAAATGTATCCATCAGATTACAAGGTGAAGAAGTCTGGTTCATTGGTATGACAGCCAGCTATTTGGCTTATAAAAAGTAAAAAGCAGTATGTAGTTGTTAATGTACATGTTTATGGCCACAAGCTGGTATAGCTCGATCTTTTTTGAGAACACACAGATTTGATGCAGACCTATTTCGGGCAGGATGCTATTCTATTCTGTTTCTCTTGTGTTCCAATGGCTGATTAAGTCTTGGGTGGGGTTTTTTTTTTTCTGTCTGTGCATGTGTCTTTCTGATAATTTTTGTTTTATTTCATAAACAGAAAAAAACCTCGAAACCCTAAGCAGGGTTACGGCATCCGGTGGACTCGAATACAGAGTTAAAGGTTTTAGAAAGAAAAATCGCGAGTTTTTTTAACCAATGCTGTAGTCAAGGGGGGAAAAAACTGCAAAGAAAAGCAGCTGCAGCTGAAAGAAACGAAGCGCAAAGAGCATTTTTGCTGTTGCTGCTTTTGATTTCATGTGAGGATTATAATAGGTCATAACCAGATGATATTGAAACATGGTCCAAGGGACAGGAAGACATTTAATTAGTGGAAAAAAAAACCTCTAGCAGGTTGATTGATGCACAGATCTGTTTTCTAAAAGCCTATTCAGACCCTCGTATTCTCAGGACAGCCTCTGGACACATCCTAGCTTGTTCAGATTACAGTAGGTTAATAATGATACCGAGAAAGATCAGCACTTTGCTGGAGATAATTATGCCTTAGCTGAAAGTGGGGACTGTTGCATCCTGTTGAAATGAACTCTGTGTAGCAGAGCATTATCACTCCACTCTACTGGATATAAACATTTTGGCATTCACGTTAGCTGTCAGCTGTGGATAGTGGGAAGAGCGGAAAAAAGCCAGGGCCCAACATCGGCTCTAGGTAGAGCACATTTCAGCTCTTAATTACCTTGATGGGCAAATATACCAGCTTGGTTCTGGTGCATTGGGTGACCTGAGCTTCAGATACCACCAAGCCTCTTGAGCTCAGCTGAACCAAGGTTGCCAGGCTGCTCCTGCACTTGCATTTAGGATGTAATTTCTGCGGGAAGATTGGAGACATAAATAGCAAAGGTGTAGGTTTGTGAACCTACATAGGATAAATGTGTCAGAGCGTGGGAAGGCAGACAGAGTCTTCCAAAGGTCATCTCCACTAGTAGTCTTTTAATGAGGAACAATTTTCATTCCTGTTTGTTCCCACATCAAAACTCATATACAGAAAGAAACACTTTGGACAGTCTCTTT
>NW_016690183.1:1365222-1442600 GCF_001604755.1 Lepidothrix coronata
CAGTGTGCGCTGAACTGAGCCCACCCTTTAATCCTGAGGTTCATCTGCCGGGGCCAAGTAAACTTGGACAATGGCAGTGAGGTCCCCAGGATGTAGGTTTGTTTAGAGTGACCTTCTCTTAGATGGATTGCCTTGCAGGGCTGATGAGCTCCATCTGCCCGGGGGGCTGGGAATCGAACCCGGGTCACAGCGGTAAGAGTCCTGCACCCTAACCACTAGACCACCAGGGGCCCCATCATGGTTAATACAAGAACCATAAATGCTGGCTCTGAGGATTCCTTTCCACATCTGTTTTTCCTGTTGACATCTCCTTGATTGCTGTCTCAATCTCTTCTTAAGTGTAGAATGTGCAGGGTGCCCTGGCATTTGGGTTATCATATTGAGGTAACACACGGCTTTATATTCAGTGTGATGACACTGGTCTTGCTGCTGGCGGTGCAGCAGCCCTTGAAACGTATCCAGTCACTCCACAACATTTTGGGGAATGCTGCAGTTAGCAAAGAGGGCAAATGTCTTAGCACTCTTTTGATGTTTTCTTTCCCAAAAGGGAAAAACCTGTGCATACACACTGAGAGAGGGATGAAGTTAGGATGTGGGGCTGCGCAGTAAAAATTTTCTTGGCTTTGTGTAGCAAACGACACCTGTGGTGAGCATGTGGGCAGAACTGTTAATAGATGTGCCAGGTTCCCAGCTTCTTCAGTGGTGAAACGGGGACCAGCTTGACACAGCCTCACCACTCTTGAATGATGTTTTATTGCTATAATTTAGCATAGGCAAGTAAAATGAGGTTGGACATTGGGACCTAATACCTGTTGCATCCAGTGGGAGTCACACACCCCACCAGCATGGATGGACTCCTACATGCTTACAGGAGTTTTCACAAACTGTTCAGAGTCAGACTGGCACACTGAATAAATATACACTTCCCTTAAATAAATATACACTTGCCTTCCACACAAAGCACCCAGAGCATTCACACGTTTATATGAGCATTTAACAGAGAAAACAGCACTAGACCTATAACTGTCCACATCAAAATCTCTCAAAATTGAGAGAAGCTGATTATTATTCAGCTGGAGTTACCAACAGTGATGTAGCAGAGAATTGTCATAGTATTTGTGTTGTTGAATTAATAACTGAAGAGCAGCCATCATCAGCATTGTTGTTTATTGCTGTTCCAATGCACCAAGGCTGGCTTGTTTACAGACATCATAACTAAAGAGCTAGAGTTCTCTTTATTTGCCACTAAGCAAGCCTGCAGGGAAGAGCACCACTTCCAGTGCCTCAGAAAGCTTGAGGAAGGCATTGTGGCCACTGGTTGTTACAGGTGAGGTAACTAAAAATACTTATCTCTCTGGACCTCCCCTCTATTTTGTGGTATTTTTTCTTCTAGAAATACCTTAATTTATCAGTACTTTATATAAGCTTTTGACTGTAGGGCTAGTCTGTTAACAAATGCTCACTGGAATATAAAATATGTTCTATATTCAGTGAATAATATAGATAACTCCAAGCATATAACTTAAAATGCTGTAGGTGCTTATGAGCCATTTATAAGCAATTTATTATTGATCAGGAAGGGAAGGAGGAATTGCACATTTATTACAATCCATGAATCCTGTACTAATCCTTTCTAAAGGGTGTTAAACGTTTGGTTAGAAATGAAGCATGAGCCACTGGCCTTTTAGCAGTGGGCTGTCTGGCTCACAGCTGATAACATCACACCAGATTCTTGGCAGCCTTGGGATACTCCAGAGCATTGTTGACCTGTCCTGCAGCCAAACATGTAGCTAGTACCTCTGGTTTTAGTTATCCTTTCCAACTGCTCTCAGCAGCCATGATTTTACGTCACAATTCCTATCAATTTCACGTGGTACTTTTAAGAACTGCCACTCTCTGTTTCTTTGGTTCATTCCCTGGCTAAATCTCTTTCTCTCCCCTTTTATGTGTTCCCCGCTCCTCTTCTCCCCAGGGTGAATGCGCACGGAAGTGCTATGACATCTTTGTGCTGGAGACGGTGTGTGTGGCATGGTTTTCATTTGAGTTCCTGCTGCGATCCATTCAGGCAGAGAACAAGTGTGCTTTCCTGAAAACTCCGCTCAACATCATCGACATCCTGGCCATTCTGCCTTTCTATATTTCTCTCATTGTGGATACGGTCTCCACAAAAAACAGCAGCAAGCCTGGCGGGGGATCTGGGAACAAGTACCTGGAGAAAGTGGGCCTGGTGCTGCGCTTCCTGCGGGCTCTGCGCATCCTGTATGTGATGAGGCTGGCGCGGCACTCGCTGGGGCTGCAGACGCTGGGGCTCACCGTGCGCCGCTGCACCAGGGAGTTCGGCCTCCTCCTGCTCTTCCTTTGTGTCGCCATGGCCCTCTTCTCACCGCTGGTGTACTTGGCTGAAAGTGAACTGGGAGCCAAGCAAGAATTCACCAGCGTCCCCACCAGTTACTGGTGGGCTGTGATCTCCATGACAACTGTTGGCTACGGGGACATGGTGCCTCGTAGCATCCCTGGACAGGTGGTAGCCCTGAGCAGTATCTTAAGTGGGATTTTGCTGATGGCTTTCCCAGTCACATCCATCTTTCATACCTTTTCCCGTTCCTACAGTGAGCTGAAGGAGCAGCAGCAACGAGCAGCCAGCAGGCAAGTGCGCAAGCTACCAGAGAACACTGAACTCCCAGGTGATGACAGTACAAGGGGGCTCAGTGCCACATTCCCACCAAGTGTTGCTGGACAGGACAGTCCACCCATGGTGGACCAGTAAGACGAGAAGTTCTTGACCCTGAACAGATGCGAACATACATTAGCAGCACAAGAAGCAGTGGACAAGGGAGGTCAGTTCTGAAAGAAGAACCTCCTGAACTGCATAAATGAGGGGCAGACACACACAAAGTTGTCTCTAAAGACCAACTTTTGATCTAAGAGCCCTCTGAAAAGTACCCCTAGAAACTCTGCCAAGTACAGCTCTGCTCCATTGCTTTTTTTAGGGCTTTTTTTTTCTATTGAACAGGTATTTTTGGGTATCCCCAAGGAGCACCTGTTGAACGTAGCCAGCTAGGAGAATGTAACATGAAGCACAGCCTGTACCAGGGTGCCATTTGGCAGAGTAACCAGCGTGCCACCTCCTCCCTGCCCTCCTCGGTGGCACTCACGTATGAGGGGCTGAGTGAGGGGGCTCCCCACGCTGCGACGCCCCAAAGCATGTTTGTTTTGGCAGCTTCACCAAGGAACACAAACCTCAGACAAGCCAAGGGGTGATGAGGGCAAGAGAAGGGCAGAAGCATCCGTTCAGCTTTGCCAGGGGCTTGGTTTTGTCTTCTACAGATGAGGCAGCGCAGCCAGGGCTGCCAGCGCTGACTCGTGCTAGAACAGTTTGCATTATTTAGTAGAGATGTGTATTTACCATCCTAAGCTTTGTATCTTAGCCCCATGACTGAAATATACATACAAACAATCTTTCTGACTGTGGTACTGAACGTTAACTTGTTTTTTTTTCCTTTGCTAACAGTTGAATATAACAAATATCATTACAAATCATGCCATTTCCCCACTTTCTGTTAAGTATTTCAGTCTCTCGTGTATAAAACTATATGTTTAGCAGATGACTGAACCAAGCTGAACTATATGCAGCCCAAGAAAGGGAGGGTGATGTTAAACCAGCAGTGACTCCCAGCTCTGCAGTCTTCCTCAGCAGTGGTGACTGCACTGACTGCAGTCAAGTGCAAACGGGAGCAGTCCAAACCCAGTGAAGTCAATGAGACACCTCCAGTGGGCTCTGGCCTGAGCTGCAATGTAGCAGCTGTGCTCTAGTTAGCAGTAGCCTTTTTTTTTCCTCCTACTAAGAAAAAGACAATCCTGTCATTAGAATTAGTATTTTGGCTTTTTCATTATTCTTGAAAGATTTAAGTCAATTTAAAGGGAAAATTAATAATATGATGGCATCTGCATGTTTTGCTTACTGATGCTGTGAGCTCTCCAGCCCCCACCCTGGAGGAGCTGTGTAAGTGGTCCAAGTCAGGATATTGTGTGGGTCTTTCACTGCTCCTACAGGCAGGATATGATCAGGGAACGGAGGGAGATGGAACATAACAGCCTCTGGTAACTACGACCCCATTTGTACTAAAGCCATGCAGTGTCACCTTCCATATTCTCCTCCTGCCAGGAAAGGAACAAAAGCTGATGCATTGAAGATGGGATTTGTCTGGTTTGGGGTTTTTTTTTGCCTCAGTGTACATTGTAACACACCAATCCTACATTAGCAAACTCTCATATTAAGCCATTCCTTATAGGAACAAAGCAAGGGAAGTTAAAAGGTTACACTTTATTTTGATAAAAAATAAAAGCTTTGTTGCTGAATGCATGTGTTTGATGATTTGGGTGCGGGGAGAGGTGGTGTTTTGCCATGCTGATGTGAAGCCATGCCCACCAGTCCTCCAGCCAGGGTCCCATGCTGCTGACTCTGTCTGGCCCACAGCAGTGCTGATACTGCTCCTCTCCAGTCACAGTCAGGCCAGAGAGCCCTGGGCAGCATGGCGGGGTCACTGGGCCAGGTTACAGAGCTCGGAGCAGCAGGTGTGTTACACAGCTCGGTGCTGAGCGCTGGAAGAGAGGGAGACAGCAAGACCCTACAGGCTGCACTGGGTCTCCAAACCCCCAGATGTGCTGAACTACAAGCAAACCAAACACAGTCTCACTCACCAGGGCTCTGCCCATCCTTCACAGCCCACCACCACTGGGAACACATCCGCTCCTTGTGCCACTGAGGAGGGCCAAGGGCTGGTGGATGGTGCTTGGACTGACTCAGACTACTGGCAAAGCAATACCAGCACTGGGTTGCTGTGACTCATGAAAGATTTTATTGGTTTTTTAATCCTGATGCAGGCACTTCTTGGATTAAGGTTTATTAAGATTTCGCATCAGGGATACAGCTTTGCAGCCGGCTGCTTGCAAACTAGCAAAGTGAGCAGTGTGAGGGGGCAAAGTGTGGCATGGTGATAAGGGGCAGCACTGCATTTTCTGGTGGCATTTGGGTGCTCAGTCTTCACGTGAGACCCAGCAGATTCACACCCACAAGTTCACCTTTTATGGTACTTTGGTTCATGCACACAAAGGTGCTAGTTCATGCTCTGGTGTGAAAGAAGGGGCCATGGCTAGTGTGCATGGACGGTGCAGAATACATCTCCTCAAGGTGGTGAAGCCCACGAATTGTCAGCAGCATTAGCTTAATCTTAGAAAAGCCATGTTGGAGTAGACATCCTTGCAGAATGAAGAGTTTCACGCCTGCAGTGCCAGCAAATAACCATGAATGAATGCTACTTTCGGCCCTGCAGCATGAAAAAAACCAGCACTGGGACAGCAAACTGCAGCTCAGCAGCTGTATAGAAAAACAGACGGATGACACACATCATATTATTGCTGTGCTCCATCAAGTTGCTATTGTCCTACAATAGCAAGTTCTTTGTATTTTTCAAAAGGCACATAATTAATTCCAGCATGCACAGAGTTTTACTAAAGTGACAAAACCCACTCATTATGTCCGTTAGTCAAAGCCTGGCTTTTAATAAAGTTTCATTTCATCTATTGAGATGACAGATGAGGAAACAAATATAAACCAGGAACCTTTTAAACAAATTATTTTTGGAAGCTGTATAAAGTTGTGATGCACACATTGCCAGACATAAAAGATACTCAGAGGAGAGTGAGTTTCACCCAGGGCGGCTGTTGTTATGGGTGATGCTTATTACTTTTGATCAGCTGCTGGAGAGTGTTGGTTTTGTTTGTGTGGTGGTTGTTTTTCTTTCACACAGCACACAGATGATTATGGCCATTTATCTCTAGCTATAATAACTATAATAAATGCCACACATGCCTGCACATATACCAATGCCAGTGGGTAGTTATACTTGTTTCACTGAACAACCTAGTGCTTCATGATTGTAGAACACCAGTTTTGCCCCAAGGAAAAAGAAAAAAAGAAAAGGAAAAAAAATATTCCTGTCTCTCATATGGGACAGAGATTCACAACACATGTGAGCAAAGCTGCCTCTTCTACATGTCCACCTTGGTGACAACATGCATGGACCTGGACCTACAAATTCTGGCAGCTGGCAACAATAATCACCTAGAAACCATGACTGTGAGAGTTAAGGATGCATTAACCGGTAAAGGGACAGAGCTAAAGGGAATGGCACAAAGTCAAACACAACTTTGCTCATACAGCACATGTGCACAGCCATCTCCTACCTCATAGCAACCTCAATTAAACACTAATCATAAAAAAACATTGACACTGGTATCATCCCCTCCGCTGCAAGCCGGACAGAAGTTGCTGTCTCACAGTGATGAGGCCAAAATGGGCACAGGCTATGGCAGCCTCACAGCAGATGCTTCAGGGAGGCAAAGCATCCTTGGCTCTCCCTGGCACCTACGAGCCACAGCCTTAGAAGGCTATGAAGCCTTGGGCTGGAAAATGACAGAGGCTCATGGAAGGGCTGATGGATAGAGAAATCCAGTATGATTCTGCTAGCCCATCTGAGGCTGAGCAAAGCCCCTCAGTTTCATAGCACAGCTAAGCCAGCACCTACAAGAGCCAAATCCACATAAGCTGGGACACAGAAGGGGCAGGGACAGAGATCTGAAGTCCTAAGTCTGTGTTTGCTATCAGGGCATTTCCAAATGCTGACATTCACTGGGGAACTGGCTGCTCTACAAGGCTGTTTACAGGGAAACCTGCCCCTGCTCCAGGACACATTTTGTTCTAGTCTCTGTCTCTTATTTACTGCTGTTGGCACAGGCATCCAGGCAGTCTGTTTATTTATTGGCATATTGTTGACTTACACATTAATGCCTGCTTTGTCACAGAAAGCCTCCAACAAAGCTACAGTTGTCAGTCGGGTCCTTGAACCCTGCTTGGCTCTCAAGAGTGAGTCTGATCACAACCATATTTAACAAACAAAACCTGTGGGCCAACTTTTATTACCCAGTGCCAAATGTGAGCTTTATTTTTTGTCTTAAAATGTTTTTAAATTGCACCTAACTCCATGCATCCCAAACATCTAACCGTGAAATCTCTTCCTGTATGGAACTGCAGTGCAGAGCACTATCTGCTGTGCACAGCCAAGGGAGAGATTTGCCTGAGGGTGGCCAGGCCCAGCACTGCACCAGCCAGCAGGACATGGGCCGGGCTGCTGCAGTGTCCAGAGATGGGGTTCCCTGTTGTTTCATTTAGGTACAGCCCCACCACTGGCTTCCCACCAGTAAGCCAGAACAGCAGCTAGTAACACCAGTGCTATTTGGGACAGATGGTGCAGCCACTGTGAGTAATGAGCAGGCTCGGCTGTTGTGGGAGCTGTGTGGATTATTGTCTCCACTGCCAGCAGAGTGTTAACACAACTAGCAGGTTTTACTCCCCATCCTCATTGTCCTCCTCTTTTTCTCCCCACTTTGCGGATTTACCTAACTTTGCCCTTCAGGTCTTAATTTTCCTTCATTTCCTTCCCTCTGGGAGTCTCTCCCTTCAGCCCCTTATTTGAGCAAGATCAGTCTCTCCCACCTCTCTCCTTCTGCCCTTCCTGACCCTCTCTCCTGTGCCTCCAGCCATCTTTCCTCCTCAAGTCTTCTTCTCCAGCTTCCACAGCCATTGCACATAGCAACAGCAAAACCACCTCCCCATGCCAGAGCAGCTGAACAGCCTGCAACAGCAGCCTGGCAAGATCCAGAAGGTACACAGTGGCCACAAGGCTGGTCCTGACAGTTTTGGCTCATTTTTCCATTCTGAATCAACAGGGAGGGTGGCCAAGACTCCTCTTGGGACAGTAGTTGGCCATGAGATGAACGCTCATCTTCCTCCTCATCTTCTGTGCAGAGGCTGCAAAGAGCATGTCCCCCATCTGTGTCCCATCTTCAATCTCGCATATTTTCATGAAATGGTTTTTTTTAAAGCTACCTAATAATCTGTTAGTAAATTTGTTTTTACTATGAGCATCCCAAGAACAAATGAGTTATGTGGTCATGAGGGTTAAGTTTACCTATGGAAGAGCAGGGGACAGAAATCCAGAATCCCTGTTGTGCATCATGGCCTCAGGACAATTTATGCCTTGTGCTCACCCACTCATCAGAGGGGAAAAGCAAACAAATTATTCCTACTGACAGTGCTGTAGACAAGATGAATTATTGTAAGAGGTAAGAAGCACACATTTTGTACCTGAACAAAACAAAGCAACACTGCAATTTATATATAATAGGTAATTTTTATTTAAAAAAAACATTGCAACTGACAGAAAAAATAAACTCCATGAAATGTGCCATACATTCAAAGAGATGTATTTAAAGTAATTGATTTCTTATTCTCTGAGGTGATCATGGATACAGATACTTCCTGACAATTAGAGAACAAAACCAAAGTTCTGTAACACTTTGTCCCTAAAGTACCTTGCAAGATGAAGTTAAAGAGTTCCTGGCCAAGAGTCCTACCTTGCTAAATGCCACATACAGAAGATGACTCAGACATGGTTTCACTGGCTTCTTTTCCAGCAATTGCAGCTCTGGTGTGAATGAGTCTGGTCTGCAGAGCTTGCTGGCTTGGGTATTGATGACAGACTCAAGAATCTGCCCAAGGAAGAGTCCCAAAAGGAAAAAACAGAAGTCGTTATATCCTCAGTAATATCTGTAGTTCAAAGCCAAAGGGGTGGCCAAAAGTGTGCATTCCCAGGTGAAGCTATAACATACAGAAGTATGTTTCTTACAAACCATTAATTTCTTACATCCCTGTTTCACAGAATATTAGAAAAGGACCACCATGTACAAAAATCTTACCATTACAAGTTATTAAAAAAACCCTTCAGACCATTAAAACACACAAGAAAGTGTTTGTTTGCAAACAGTAGAAATACAATCCTCATTAAAGCAGCATACTGAAGAAGCCAGTTGTTAAGTAAGTTTTCAATTAAAAAAGACAAAAGCCCAGATGTTCCTGTAACACAACCAGAACATTGGAGAAGAGAGAGGAACAAAACATTCATAGTCTGCCATGCCGAGTACATTGTCTTTGTAAGGTCACTTCAGGCCTAAAAGAGTATGGTATTGAACAAAGAGCGTGGAGTCAGTGCCTGGGCAGAGGGTGATTCCCCTCCACTGGACAGTTTGCCAGAGATGAAGACAGTCCAGACTCAAATTGTGAGGTTCCCAAATAAAGCACAGTAGAGGAAGTACCTAATTTATACACTGAAGTTATCAAACCTCAGACTTGCTGCCATCAGTAAGAAAACATAAACTTTTGGGCTATTCTTGGAAAAAAATGTGATTCTGAAAAATCTATGCCAGCTCTAACACCTCTCCTGTGGTCAGACAGGACTCACTGGGCAGAGGGAGAAAGCCTCATGAAGAAGGAAGCAGCAGAGGCATAGCTGTTCCTGGGACTAAGGGTCTCACTGTGGCCACCTCATACCACCTGGGGCGGTTTCATGACTTCAGCTGGCAGAAGCCCAGAGCTCAGTCACAGTCCCCTGTGGGCCCACACCACCTGCAGCTGCTGGTGACACGTAGCTCTCAGAAAGAGCACAGTGACCTAATGGCAAACAGTCATTAGAGACATCATCTACATAAACTCTGCTCTTTCAGCTTTTTCAGTCCCTCTGTCTAAGTACAGCCTGCTGATTCTTCCAAGAGCCTAAAAGTTCACAACAGTAAAATGAAAATGTGGACTCCTTCCTTGCTGGGTCAATGCAGGAAACACCCCAAAACATAAACTGGTTCTTGTTTAGCATTAAACAACATGAACGTGAATCTCAGCCTCAACAAATCAAGCTGTCAGGTGCTAGTCCTACTCCACAGGATACAGCTTTTTCTGTGTCTCAAACTTTTCAATATCTGAGCCAATGGAAGTGGACCTGCTTCTACCTTTGTGGTTCAATTGCCATCTAGAAATACTGGCTTGGCAATACTGGCAACACACATCTGCTGGTCCCTTGGTCTGTGAAAGTCATCCTATAGCCCAGCTCTGTCCTGTGTACAGCCACAGGGGCAGTGCTGCCCCCCAAGTGCAGGATGGGCTATTCCCAAACCCCATCATTTCAAAGCATGACTACCTAAGTTACCTGCAGTCTCCTGCTGGCTCCTCCTTTTGGCTGACCACTTGACTGGCTGTGCCAGCACCATCATGGCTCCAGTACCATCCATACTCAGGCCCCCTTTATCACCTCCTTAATGTGTCCTCCTGCCACACTGATCCTGCAGTGGGGTTGAACACCCGCTCACTTTTTAGCATGTTGATGACCAGCTCATTTCTGGCTGCTCATCTCTTTTCAGGGCCTCCTGCCCTCACCTTGTCTGCCACCGGACACCTTTACAGAGAAAAGAGAAAGCTCCTGGATTTGCTCTTCTTCCTCCATCGTGGAGATACTGAATGCTAGTATATGCCACAAACTTCCTGCCAATATACAGACTTTATATTATATAAATAGGTAAAAGTTTCAGACAAAATATCCTATAATTTCTGTGGTGTAACATTTTTAAATAGCATTAAAAACACAAACCATCCAGCCCTTGTGATTAAATATACAAACATTTGTGAGTTGATAAGGCTCATAGGTACGTATGCAAAAATAAAGTGCCCCTCCCCCCACCAAGAACAGTTCTGTACAGCTAAGTCTGAAAACAGAGCGAGCAAGTTATTTAAAATAAAACTTCCTGAGCTGGAAGTGCAGCCAGGTTTTCAACCCTTGTTCTCTTTTCTGCTTTCAACTCAGCAACCCCAGAGTATTTACAAGTGGAAGAGGAGCTGCCATGGCTGACTCCACAGCGCTGTTGACCTGCAACCTGTCCAGCTAAGTTCCTCACAGGGCCTTGGTGCTGGCTGGGTGTGCAGTGTGGGACACAGGCTTCTGAGGGTAGTAGCTGTACAAGTAAACCTGCAACAGGATAGCGATGTCCACAAAAACCTGCAGGAGTCCACAGATGGAGAACTGGAAAGGGGCCTGATTCAGGATGAAGTAAACAGTCTTGAATGTGTCTCCACTGGTCCACATCAGCACCATCTTGATGCTAAAAGACAGAAAAGAAGAGTATTTACTGAGAAGAACTTCGCTTCAAATTAGACCTGCTGTGCCAGAGGATCCCCCTTTTTCAGCAAGGTTTTATACTCAACAGTGGGTTGGGACTCCCCTCAACATGGGCAGACAGCATGCCTAGTCAAGACGTGCAGCACTGTACCTGGAAGGGAGCATCAAATTCTCTACTCCACAAACTGCAGCACTCTTATCTCAGCAATTACAGCTCCAAATACCTGTAGCTATGAAGGTACCCAACATTATAAAATAGCCAGCTAGGACATTTGACTCAGTGGTGCTCTGTAAACACGACTGACACATGCTGACAGCATGGACCATAAACCAAAGTAGTACAGCACATGGAAAACAATAGCAATTCATCCCAGCAGTTACTTCTTGTGCGTGCCATTCTGTGCTCAAGTAAGGTGAGGTAACACACAGACCCGCTCCCTCATGCATGCACACCTTTTTACAGTCTGCTGAAACAAACACTTCTGGTAGATAGAAGAAACCACTCCCTATTGCAGAAAATGCAAACCCAAAACAAGCAGAAAGACAGATTGTCCAGTAATACAGAAAGAGGAGAAACAACATGCCTGCAGCTGTTACTGGAAGGATGAACATCACTAGGGATTTTTATCAAGGACACAGATGAAGAGCAATGCTCTTAATAGCCTTCCTTGCTTTGATTTTGCTATACTGCTGAGCCATCACCTGTCCTGCAGTCCAGCTTCTGCTCCCCCACATCAGGAGAAACTCTGGGGAATAGAAGTGAGTTCAAATAGACCGAATTTTTTTCAGTGTCCTCAACAAAATGCGAATAACCAAACCTTGAAGGCTGTTTCTGAGCTTCATGCACTTTATCAGGAGAGCTTTTTAAGCAGCTGAATAAGCGGCAGTGGACAAAAGCTTTGTAGTTCACAGTATGAGCACTGCGCATGATTCGTCATAATTACAAGCTATTACATTTTGCCAGCACAGACTCCAATTCATCAAACACCGTCAGGTCCATGCATCAGGGTAGGACTTTATGTTCATTTTTCAAGCATTCAGGCAGGAGCTAGCACAATTCGTATTTTGGACAGAAGCACACAATGCTATTGCAAGCCAAATGCTGCAGTCCACTCTATCCCCATATGGGAAGGGTGGCCAAGAGCATCAGTTTATACAGCCCCATTGCACTACGGAAACAAGAGCTTTTTTGTAAATCAGGTAATGCAGCTGAGAGCATAAAACAAGTCCACAACTGGGACCTTCCAAAGAGTCTCTGTCTATAAGTGCAAACAAGGACATAGGGTTGAGTGAGCAGCCATTCCCCACCCAAGGTCATTCTAAAAATGTAAATAAATAATCAGAAAAGGAAAACAACTGCTGAACCCACAATATCATTTGTGCTTGGTGCAAACAGCATGCACCACCTGCCCTGTGCACATTCCCAGTCACTCCAAGTCACCTTACTTCACACTTAGAGAAGCTTTATAGATGCAGGCAGTGGTTGGGACTGAGATTTTAATCAGGAAGGGCAATAAGCGCTGAGGGTAATAAAACTGGCACCTTGCTTGCTGGCAGTAAACTTTCCTCCTCCTCTAATTTTAAGCTCCTCAGTGTTTGTTGGGCAACTGGTCACAATTTAATCGTGAATCTGTCCTGGCATGGCTGGGGACCCTCACTAAAAGCACATGCCCAACCTGGCCAATCAAACCAACTGCTCACTGTTGACAGATAGGCAATTCAGGGATGCCATGGAACAGCTGAATGGGAATTTAACATGCAAAGGATATTTGTCACATATTCCTCATGGAGAAAGCTAGCTGGGTTTTTTAAGTGATCCTACAGCGCAGTGCAGATGTGGAGAACAAGATACACACTGTCAGAAAATGTACAGCCCACAAAAGAGTTAACCCCCACAAAGAAAGAATAATCAATCACTGAGGAAAACCTTACGGACACCTGCAGTTCAGCAGCATCACAGGAGCCAAGCACACCTCTAGCCGTGTCACACGCTGTGCCAAGTTTGCCAAAGCAATTCTGGGTTTTGCTAGGAAGCCACCTGTGAACTCAACATTCTGCAGTACTGGCTGGGTAACTTGGTGCATGCTCCAACAGCCTTTGATGTTTCAGAGCCCCACTCTTCAGGTCATACACCTGACACTCAAGGAATCATCATCATGCCTGGAGTTCTCCATAGGACATGACAATGCTCTACACACAAGAAAAACTCAACTTGACCTTGGCAAAACTGATTGCAAAAAATGCAACAGATAGTTTAAAGAGCTAACACCACTGGCCTGCCACTGAGCCAAAAAATATACATCCTCCTCTGTCTAGTAGTTTAGATAAAACAGCAGAGAAAACCTGCCAATCATCAAGGTACTATAAAATTGAAAAAAAAGACAAAAAAAACAAACTGAAAACACTTGATGTCCCACAAAACTTCGTACTGCAGCTGCACCAAGGTTCTCAGAGTACAGGGCTGATGCAAATCAGTGACCGTGGGAGTGCCAGCTGCTCTCCAGAGGAGAGAGAGGGACTGAACAAAAGGGACATGTCCAGCACAGATGGAAAGGTGTGTGGGGTAACCACAAACCACTTGGTAAGGAAATGGGGACAGACACGCAAGACGTGAGACAAGGCAATGAAGATCCACAGAGAAAAGCCAAGGAGACATCAGAGAAGCCAAAAGGTTGGTCAGATGAGAACAGGATAGAAAAAAGAGACTAGAGCAGGACAGGGAATGACAGGAACGGAAAGAGAAATGGGAACATGGTACACAAGTCCTTGGAAACAATCTGAATTTGGGATGGACAGACAGAGGAGTAGAACCAGAGACAAGGGTGTTCAGGGTTGTATTGGGTTTGCGTGGCAAGGTTTTGGTAGTGGGTGGGGGAGGAGGGGCTACAAAGCACCCTCTCTAATTAAGTATGTATCTCATTCCTCCACTGCCCACCCCAGGGAGGGGAAAAGCTACTGTTGTTGGCTCTCTCCCCTCTCAACCAGAACCCATTTGCACACACAGCCTGAAAGTTTCAGCTCACTGAGAAACCCATCAAGTGTCCACGTGGCATCTCATGGGGAACAGAGCTGCCCCTGCCCCACTACCACATCACAGGTCCATGCTTCAGGAGGTTGGGAGACGGGGGTGAATGAAGTTTACACCATCAACATGACTTCTGTCAGGTCCTCATTTCCAGACGCTCAGTACAGTAATGGTCCCTTATCTGGGCTTTGCAATTGCTTTGTCCTTGCTGCATACGCTATGTCACTCACAATAATGCAATGGTGCATGCATGACTACGCGTGATGGATCGCATGGATACACCATCACTGTTCTCATACTTCCAGCCATCACAGTACTTCAGGATGCCACGTGGCACAGAGAAGCCAGTTTTTGTCCACAGCTTCTCAACTTCACCCAATCACTTGGGGAAGAGAGGCAGTTCTTGTATTATTCTCGTTTTCCACTAGACAGCTTTCCAGCCACTCTTCCCCCAGCCTGTAGCGCTGCATGGGGTTGTTGTGACCTAAGTGCAGGACTTGCCATTTGGTCTTGTTGAGCCTCGTACAACTGGCCCCAGCCCATCAACCTTTGCAGTGCTGTGTGCCAGGTGCTGGGAGCTGGCAGGTCACAGGCTACTGGTGCATGTCTGGTCCTTGGCCTCACAATGTGAGAGAAAATGCTGCGTTGTCAACACAGATGAGGCAGTCAGGGCCCACCACCAAGACCACCTGAGACTGGACAGTCCAGCACAAAGAGGCTGCATGCAGCAAAAATGTCCCAACCTATCTCACAAAGACCAACTTCATGCTCTCTCTTCCTGCCATCTGCAAAGTCACGCAAACGAAGCTGTTCTGTGCAGCACTGGCTACACAGCAAAGCGGAATTTAGGAGTAAATACACAGGTATCTTTCCTGAAATAGCCCAAAGCTAAGGTGGGGAGATGTGGAAGGCAGGAAATGCTCACCTTGTTCATATGGAGGATATGGTCTACTAGGACAGCACAACTGCTCTTAGCGCAAGTGAGCGAGCAGGTTAGAGGTGAGCAGCGCCTTAGAGCAACCTGGAGATGTAGAAATAAACAAATGGCAGCATTTGGCTGGGTGACAACAGAGATGCCAACTTGAGAAGCAGGAGGCAGGAACTGTGCTCAAATAGCTGGTATCGCCAGAGGCAGAGGCAGATTTGCAGTAAAAATAGCACTTCCCAGTAATGTAAATCAGTACTGCGGTATCCAATGACAACAAACCTCCTAAAAAGCAAGCGCTTTCCTTACAGCTGAGCTCAATATAAGGAGGTGCTCATGTAGTGGCAGTAAGTGTCAAGTCTTCACAAATTGCAACTGACCACAAAGAGGAAAAGCTGGTATTTTTCAACTGCACTTAAAACCTGAAAGAGCAGTTATTTATTCTGCTGTTGGAACTAAATTCTCAGAGACACCAGCACTGCTGATCAGACACTAGACTAAGGGCGGATTGCTAAATGCCCTACGGCACTGGTGTTGTCTACTACTGGTAGTAGATTTCATAAACATGCTGTATACCCATCTTCATTTGCTAAATAAATAAATGACATGCTGGAAAAAAGCATTCACTTCTCTCATGAAACGATCTGATTCATTCCCATTCCTTGTATGTTGTGTATTGACTTGGAAGTGACAGCAAGTACAGGTAAAACCACCTATCAGTACATTGTGCCTGCAGTCAGCCAACAAACCATAATTTTTACAAAATACCTCTGGAATTATTTAGATGTAGAAAGAGCTTATAAAGTGCACTCAAAAGAGAAAAAAAATCCAAAACATTTTCCATTGCTTCTCTTTGTGGAACAGTGATATCAGCCAGATATTTAGGCTCGATCCATCTTATCCAGGACTAACACTACTCTAATCAAAGCTTTTCAGCATCTTCATTCCCTCTGCTCAAAACCTGGCTGCAACAGCCTCAAGTCTCTGATTTTCTATCAGAGTCTTTGCACACAACATTAGCCACTTCTTGGTCATTATGCCTTTCTTCTTCCTTCACCTGAAAGCACAAAACTGACCAAAAGTAAGAATCTTGTAAAAAAAGTATGATATGTGAAGCCCCTCTTCCTCCTCCCAGGTAAACCAGTCTGTTTTAAGACTAGTTGCAACCATCCATCAGAACAGCTTACAAACAGTAGCAGACTGGAAGGGCTGCAGAGCAGCAGTCTGAAGAACACGGGCTGGTACTCAGCACAAAACCTACACAAGAAGAAAGACACGGCAGCATTCGCTTCCTGTTTGCACTGTAGATTTTCTCACATCAGTGTTATGACTCTGCATGTTTGCAGCGTAACACACAAACCCAAAAATACCCTGCAAGCTAGAAGACACAGAGAGAATCAGACATTAGACGGTGACTTCCGTTGAGAAATCCTGTAGTGGTTGGACCAGACATTTCAGCACAAATAGCAACAGGAGGTATGTGGTGCCCTGATGTAATTACATCCTGCTACAATCACAAACGTAGGGCTAATCGTGCTCAGATAGTCAATGAACTCAAAACTCCTAAGTTATTTTTAACAACAGAAAAACTAGTAAAACTTATTGACTGTTATCTACTTTGAAAGTTGCTTCTTTTTTCTTCTTTTTTTTTTTTATGTCAGGCAACAGGAACTAAACAGAGAAAGGAACTAAAAAGAGGAGAATTAGCCTGGTCTCTTTTTGTTCAAGAATCAGTGGAAATTCACCACAACTTTCCCTCATCATGGCCAAGTAATAGGTTTTCTGAATCAAAAAATCTGATTAGATTGTCACAGTTTCAGAGACATTTCTTCATATATTAGCACTTGACTTTCATATATGTTAAAAATAACGACAGTTCTTTAAATGATTGGGGATATAAAAGCAGAATAAAATCATTTAAGAGCTCAAAAGATAGTATTTCCATCAGGAATAAAGTCCACATTGAAACAGCCTGTCAATGAGTATTTTGAATACTGCATTTGGGTTTGGGAAGAGGGGAAGAGGGTACAGAAGGTATCTCTCCTGCAACCTTTTAAGTCGTTACCTCCCACAAGCCATTTGCAGGGGAATGTCTGGAAGAAAAAGCAGATTTGGTTATAAAATCCTGACTTTGGAAAACTTTCAGCTCCCATTTGCAGCTCCAAAATAGTCTGCTTAGAAAAGAAAACAAGAATCTGTAACACTGCACTTCAATCAGAGGCTAGCCTGCCTACAGCAGTGAAACACAGACCAGAAAACAAAACACGAATGCCATGTTATTTATAACACTGCACAAACCAAACAAAAATTAATAAATAGAGTATTTGTTCCTAACAAAATGCCATATGGCTTAACAAAAAAAGGAGTTCTCCTGATGCTAACCAAATTGTTTTAATCTGCCAAAAATTATTAAAAAAAGAAAAAAAAGATGAATAAGAAAACATTGGGATCGGATATCCAAATTGTCTGAAGCTTAAAAATCTGGAAACCCGAAGGCAAGTCTTTCTGCGTGCACAAGCATAGATCTTGTTTTAAATACTGCACAGCCAGCTGGGAATCCAAGCGTGAGACTGTTCACAAGTCCTACGTGCTCTACTCAGTGTGGGTGCCTTACCTCACTTCTCAACAATTCCTCTGAGGCTGGAGCAGCACCAACCACCTCAAGAGAAAGACATTTGTCCGGCCCCATGATACTAGCAGGAGTTAAGAAGAGCATGCAGGAAGAGAGATCCAGCATTTATTTTGGACCTCTGTAACCAAGCTAAAACAGTTGTTATCCATGAAGAATGGATACCACAGTGGGCTGCAATCCAAGAGCAAACTATCTGAAAGTTTCTGTCATTTTCAGGGACTGTACACATCACCGAGGAAAGATGAAATGGAGGATTTCACTCTGCAACATCATGAGGCAAACAACCCCAAAAAGATGTAGTTAAACAACAAAGTGTCATGGAAAAATAGGGTATGCGGGTATTTGCCAATTATTTCTCCTCATGAATATCTGTCTTCTAAACTCCCAAGAGTGGCAGCGTGTCACACATTTTGACCCCATGCAGCATACCCATCCAAACCCCAGTATTTGTGAGAACATGTCTGTGAAAGGATAGTCAAGGGGAAACTACAAGACATGCCACACAGGGGCTGGTGGATAGTCCAGGATCACTGGTATGGCCTCTGGCTATTTCAAGCACCTATACCTAAAGTTTAGTTTGTACGGGTACAAAAACTGGTACACCTTAACAGCTACAAAGTATTTCTAGTACTCTACAACTTATGCTGCTGAAAGAAGGGCAGCAGCTTGAAACACCCAAAGTTCTTGAACGCCCCAAGTTCCATGAAGCAGGTGTGAAAACAAATCTCTTTTGCAGATCAGAGGAAAGACTTGAACCACAAATCACACCAGTGCCCTTCCTACCAGGAGACATGGATGCTGGCCAGACTGTTAAGCTCAGGTCTGCTCAGACATGTGGTACAAACATGGATCAGTCAGGCTCTGCTTCTGCTGCTGGTGGACTGGGAAGCTTAGAGACCTGCTGCCATGGCAGGGAGGGGCTTTCCTCAAGTGCCAGGGCAGCAAATCATGCCCTGCACTGCTCACAGTAATACAGTCAGCTGCCAATGCACTTGGTAGTGTCAATTTAATGAAAATGTGCAGACCACACCTACACTATATCACCCTTCAATCTCACTCATGAAGTTGTTCTTGAGGATCTGTCCCCCCTTCCCTGTCTCTCACCTCCCACTCAAGGCACTACCATCAGTGGAGCTGTAGGCACAGCTGTTGGCTCATGCTGCTCTAGATGCTCTCATGCTGCCCATCTTCTCTCCAGCCACTTGGCACAGCCCATGCACTGAAAAGTGGGTGGTAAAAGGACCATCCCCATGCCCTTGCTGCCATGCAGCTGGCTGGAAGCAAATCCCAGGAAGCAGCACTCCTTACCATGGCTTGTTTCCCTGCTGGGTGAATTGGCCCTCCACATCCCAGCTGTTGCAGCCTGCCTACTGCCAGGAGGGACATCACTGCTATGTCCCGCAGGGCCAATGCCAAGAGATGGCAACATAATGCCCCCATGTAACACTATGTCCTAGTTAGGACAGCTGAGACCAGTTCATCATGGTATGGGTGTAACCCAAAACTGTGTATTCCATAGCCTTCCATGCCATTTCCCAGAAACTGTTGTCAATAGACTATTCGCACCCTCTGCCCATAGAGCCTGACTCCTCAGGCTATAAACTAGGTGTTAAGAGGCCTGTGAGATAGAAGGATGCTCTTGTCCTCACACCCTTTGTGGAACTCCCCGCCCTGAGGGAAGTACTGAGCATTCCTGCCTGAACTGGAGGATATATAATCTTGGAGTCTTGGAACATTTTCAACTACTCGTGGGATCCAGAGGAAGACTGCAGCTCATCGCTCTCAACCAGACTGAGACCACCACCCTCAACTGGACTGCAATCACCACTTTTGACCAGACTGCAACAGCTCTCCCACCAGTAGGTTTTTCCCCTCTCCCTTTACTTTGGACTCAGGTGGGGCCCAGGGAACACCACTTTGTTCATGCCCCGGGGTACTGGGTTATACATTTGGGTTTTGTGGGTTAAGACCAATTGTTTGTTTGTATGATTGTACTTACTGTATTATTTTAATAAATTGTTATTCTGACTTATAATCTTTCCTTTGAGTTGAGTTCATTTCCCCTGCTCGTTAACTCTTAAACCAGCACACACTATTCAGTGTATTTCCTTCTCTAGTTCTAAATAACTTGTGACACATTCGATTTGAAAGGTAATACAAAGATGTGATAGAATAGAGCTTTGCTTCAGCACAGCTGTGTATGCCAAGGCTCAAATCAACTCTTTTAAATCTTCCTTTCTGCCTTAAACAAAAAAGAAATCATCAGGCTCTTCATCCAACTTAACGTGAGGTAATTTGAGTGCATTTTCCCTTCATATGGTAACCAGTACATACCGTGAGCACACTTCTAGTATTCCAATTCAATAACTGCAATTATCACTTTGGTCAACACACACAAGATAGCAGCCCCAGCTCTAGCATTTACCTTGTTCTAGAGGACTAGTGTTCAGTTTTCTTCAAAGACAGTACCCCCAAGAACAAAACCTAATGATATTGCAGTCATCACTTTTCATGAAAAATCACATCCTTCAGTTAGCAAAATGCTCCTTACATTCTAAGAAAACACTGGAGAAATGAAAACCCCAAACACACTAGTGTGTAAAATAAGAGCGATCACTCAGGAATAAAGTCCTGCCTCCCAGTCAGTTTAATGCCTGAAAATAAGGTTAAGATTTTTGCAAGAAACAAAGCTTGTATTCTTCTCCAAAACACCTTAGCATTATAAGGAAATAATGGTGGACCTGGCAGTGTCAGGTTAACAGTTAGACTTGGTGATCTTAGAGGTCTTTTCCACTCTTACCGATTCTATGAAATAACCCCTTGCAAGTCCTATACGACAGAATGTTAGCAGCTAATTCTTCATATGAAATTCCAGGTTTCCCCTTTTCCTTCCACACGCACATGTGCACACAGAGGTACAGAGTTAAGTTAATGGTGACAGTGACACAGCACACACCTGTGTGCTGTTTCTCAAAGCAAGGCCCAGCTGGAAGGCTGTGCTTTATCAGCAGGTGCCACCATAAACCAACCCTTTCTGAGCCACTTCCCACAAGCAGTATTACCACTGACCCACAGTGGTTGCAGAACTTTAAAGTGCTTTAAAGCCATGCTGTAGACAGAACTGAACGCTGTAGGGAGGAAATAAAAGCATCACAATCACATCCCACACACAGTGGCATGAAACAAATCTTTAAATTTCAGCCCAAGCAGGGTCTTTGCAATTCTACAAGGATAGACATCCCCTAGCCTATCTTCATTGCCAAACTCTTGCAATCTGCCCCTTTGCACACTATGAAACCTGTTCTAGGAAATTCTCTAATACAAGACTTGGTATCTGAAGGGACAAGGCTTCTGCAACTACCCTGAAAGCTTCCCTGACAATGCCAGGACATCTGGCTTGGCATATAATTCCATTCCCTTATGTGATGTGGACATATACAATTCCCAGCCATCCTCCCCAGAACAAATTAAAACCCTACCTTTGAGCCTTGTCGAAACAGCTTTTTCTGACATCAAGTTTTATTTCTTTCTACATCCCACTCAAGAATGCTTACAAGCACTTCCTCCCCTGTCTCAGTTTCTGGGCAGATACTCAGTATGTCCGAGGAACAAGAGAACCAAATGCACCATTACAGGTCGCACCTGAAACAGAAAATCTCTGTGGCTGACCCACCCGTATCTGCCCATTTTCTATCCGATTCTTCCTACTAGTCTTTCTGGACCAAACTGCAAAGTCACTTTCTGGCCTAAGGTCCTTCAATCTCTTTCTCCTGCTGTTCTGGTTCATCTATTAATTACTTAAATTACTCACGACTCTGCTCATTTTCAGATCTTCATCACAGTCAGTATTACCATTATGAATATTTGCATCCTTGCATCTCAATCTACATTTCTTCAAACTCAAACCTCAGTTTACTTCCATTCCAAATTCCTAATCTCACTCAGTCCTACTGCACTGAGGGAGACAACTCTGCAACCACATAAGCAGGTACCTTATCCCACTTACACAACTGGTTGTCATGAATTCTGGCGAAACAAAACAGGTACTGGAATTTCAAGAACTGAGGCACTTTTGTTCCCAAATTTGTTAGGTAACAGAGAAAAAAGACATTTTTAGAAAACTTTCATCTCTCAGGTGCCTTCAAGACAAGCTCAACTCCGATCTTTTGTGCCTTGACCTGACCTTAACCATGCAAAATACCTGGCATGACACTTAATTGCCAGCAAAAAACGGAGTGCCCAACCTTAATGGAATGGCTTTGCAACAAAAGTACAACAAATTTTCTCTTCTAATTCAGATTTTTAGGGCACAGAGAAAGCACCAGCTGAAGAGAGCACTCATTAAACATGCTGGCAGAGCTTTATTCCCATTACTGTACAGAACCCTTGAACTATTTGTAAAAGATGAATGCTTTTAGTTTGAAGTCATTGGCTTTGAATTTATTTTTTGAACTGATGAGATGAGGTGCCAAGGGAAGAGAAATGAGAAAGAGGTTCAAATATGTGCAAGAGCTTTAGCAGTCCACACTGTGCTACAATCTTAGGGATGCTTAAGGGAAGTGGATACTGCTGCTCACACTGTCAGAAGTGCTGTGAGGGTGGGGGAAGGAAGGTCTCCCTCCTGGATTTTTCCACCTGCCTCTTCCTTCAGTTCCTGAAATTCTCAGATGTGTTGAGTGCACAGGGCACAAAGAACTGTCTTTGGAGCTTCATGCTGTGCTGCTCCAGGTCTTGAGAGAACAGCTCTGGGGAGACACAGCAGGTGAGCAGAGAGGTGAATGAAGTGCTGACCCCAGCAGAGCAACCCAGAGGCCACATATCAGCAGAAAGTCAAGCAGAAAGCACAGGTCCTTAAACCTGGGGCATCAGTCACAGGTCTGCTGTAAGTGAAAAGAGGGTCTGAAAAAGAGGAGAGAATCCATTTGCTTCCTGGGATCAGAACAAGATTGTTTCAGTCTATCTGTTCACATACTAACAGACTGTCCTCATCCTGAGTGCACTGACACCAAGTTTGTTTACTTTCCTGATGTAGTAACACTTCCAAGGGAGAAGAAACTAGAAATCTTCTGAGGACTACAGACTACTTTCTTCAGTCTCTTAACTTTGAAACAGGCAGATTCGGGAATGGAATCCGATCTTCCTGGTGTGTATTAGAATCACTAATTAAAAGGTAAGAGAGGAGAAGCTGTTAGCAGTTAAGCCTTACAGTTGTACAAAAACCCGGTCCATCCAGTCATGAAAATTGTTTACTAACTACTCCCCAAACTCTTGCAAACTTGCATGTGTATGCAAAGTCCAGAAATGAGAAATCTCAGAATATCTTATATAAAGGCTACAAAAAGGACAATATCAAGCAGCTAATTAGTGCCACAGTAGTGGAAAAAGGAAATGTCATCAAAGCAAAACAATAAAATAAGTATAACTTCCCCGAAAAATTGTATGAATGCTGCCTGGAGCCTCAGAAGCAATGACAACAATTTTTGTAGACCCACAGATAAAACTGAGGATGTGAGTAGAAAGAAAGAGTATTTAGGAAGACAAAAAAAGACAATCACAGCAGACAGGAATGTAAATGATAAGTATAGTTTAAAACAGGCAATTTGTAAGCACAGTGACAGACAGTTTTCATTAACTTAGTTCAATAGGAAAAGCAGTGAAAGGAAGTAATGGGCCATACAATGTAAAGTACAAACCCCTTTTAAGTAGTGCTAATAACTTTACATTTACCCATTACATTCTGGCTCACGCTTAAGACCTTGATTTTTCTATTTGCCAGGGTCCCAGATTTACCTTTTAGTTCCTAATTAGTCCCTTGAGAACTACTTTCGCTTTTATAAATTAGTCTCTTATGATTGTCTACACAATGCTTTCTGCAGTGAAAATCTGCTTCTTATTGGGTCAGATGATCTGAATCCACAAAGCTATTTTGGCAGGTTTTTGTTTGTTTGTTTGCTTTTAACTAAAATGGCCCTCAAGTCCAATACCCCTCTTCCACCTTCTCTGTTTTGTGTGTTTAATATATAAACCAGCTGCTATTTTAACAGTAGACACTGTTTAATCAGCACCTGGAGGCTACAACTCCAAAGTCTGCAAGAAACAGACTCTCTCTATTCAGCATCTTCCTTGATGTCCAGACTGGACACAATGTACCACTAACTCAGATCACCACTCTACTGTGTCTGTTTTGTGTATGTGGCATACTCAGAAAAAGAAATCTCTCACATAGGCATCCATTATCCCTACTCCTATTTCTTTTGGTCTGATCCATGCAATTTCTGAGGAAAAAACCCATACCATTCAATACTGCCATTATCTGCATCATCCTCTTTTAACTTTCCTTCTTTTTAGCATTTTTAAAGTCCTTTTCCAGTTATTTTCTCTCAGTCCTTTACTGAACCTCCCCAAAGCAGCACATATAGGTAACAAAGTTGCCGCAACGGATGTGGATTGTCTCTTAAAATCTCTTTTCAATGGAACTAAATTTATTCTTAAGAAGCTAATGCATAGTTGGTGCCTGAGCAGAAACATCCACAACTCTAGCTACTTCTCTCTAGCTGAGGGGTTTGTTTTCTTTTAAATAGCATTACTCCAAAGAAGTAACTCACTGGAGCTGTTTTACTTATTCACAAATAAAAAATTCCCTGAGGCTAAAAAATCCCAAGAAACCACAGCAGTGGCATTTCTAGAGCACTTGCCCAATCTCCTTAAACCTCAAATCTCACTAGAGGAGGTGGCCAGACATTGGTTAGCCAGTCCTGACTAAAGCCTTTTACATCTGTTCACCACAGCACCTGGCTAATTCAATAGAGGCAGAAAAATCTAGCAGCTTTCATTAATCTTCACAGTGTTGGAATAAAGCCAGGATTTTTCTCTGGAACAAACACTGTTCTCAGAAGTCAAAAGTTTCTCTAAAAAATAATATAAAGAGCTGCATGTGTCATAAAGGAAAAAGCTGCAGAGCAGTACTTAAATAAAAGACCCCCACAACAAAATTTTGTCTCCCTAAGAAATACTATCTTCTAGTATTTTTAATATTATCTATAGAGAGAAAGAGGAAATACTATATTAAATATAGATGTATAATAGAATACATTTAATATAATTTATTTCTTTCAAACTTCTTTACACCACACTCATTTCACTGGACACATTTCAGATAAACACTTTCTCAGAACTAGCTCACAGTGGCAGTGCACTTTGTAAAACATTTCTGAATGGAAAAAGCATTCTTAAAATTTGCAGCTCTGGACTCCAGCAGCTTCTGAGACAAAAAATGCTGACTGTTTCTCCTTTAGTGATTTGTGCTTTTTAAAACAGAATAATCAGTGTGACTGACCCAGTACTGCCACAGGAGGAAGTAAATTAATATTTTCTTTATTTCATAGCACAATAACCTGATTGAATTAAATACTGATTATCCTCATTCAGCCTTTTCAGGCTGGATTTCTCAAGACAGGCTCCTGTCAACACACAAGCAGAGTCACTGATTGTGCTGTCTCCAGGCAGTGAAATTTTGAGCCTCTGACCCAACATCAAACAAACATGACAGTGAAAGTTGTGCAGAAAGGAGGTTCCTTTCAAGCAGACTGAAAACTGTCCATGAGCTAGAAGAGAGACACGGAAAACAGCTCACAGAGGAACGACACAGCCCTTCCCTGGCTGCATCCTTATGACCCTGCAGCTGCACATGCAGCCCTGAGTCAAGCACAGCAAGTGCCCATCTCGTGCCCAGAGTGCAGTCAGAGAAGAGACAACAGTAGACATCAGGACCTCAACAACTGCTGTAAAAGGACCTCACTTTATTGAACCTATGTTTCCAAACTAACAATTGATGAGCACATCCAATGGACTGTGACTTCTGAAACTTCAAGATATGCAGCCCAGCTCAGGCCTACTGCCAGACCTCTTTCTTAGACCTGAGGAGATTCTGCCATGCAGCAGCTCTGAACTCCAGGCAGTGACTGAAAAGAAACCACTGCTCTATTGGGTTGGAGCAGCAGCTAGCAGTCCAAAAGGTTACTGCCAGGTGACTCTGACAAGCTTTTGCAAAAAACTTTCAATGAAGTTATTTTTTTTCTGGAGCAGGGCAGGGCAGCAGACAGGAATGCAATACAACAAACTGTCCTGGAGCAAATGGACCCTTGTGCAGTCCCAGGGTTAACTCATCTTTGTGTAGGACCACACACCTACAGCTTGGTCACAGACTTACAGAAGAACAACTTCCATCCTCCTCCTTTGGTGGAAGGAGGCCTGTTGGGATTATGATGAGTACATCATAACATGGTCTGCATGAGTCCAAGCCTCCCTCAGAGGCTCTCCCACCCCTGCATAAAAAGCACACACTCCCCCACTACAGGAGCTCCACAAAAGCTGTTGTCCTCACAAGGATGTGACTTTCCCAATGCACTGACCAGCAGGTGTGCACTGACCGCTGTGTGCAGCAATGCTGCTGCCAGATTCAGAGCCAACCTTCTTACCCTCTTCACTGCCTCATGTTAAACACTACCTTTTCTCATGATTGCAGTTTATTAGAAAGAGAAAGTGACTGGGAGTCAAGTATCTTAGAAGGAGTGAGGACACAAAGCTAAAATGACAGAATAAATTCTTGTTTTTTGTCACAAAGCAAAAGCAGTTAGTAATACGAGGAGCATCAGATTCCAGCTGTAGCAAAGTCAGCATCTGTGACTCCTGAAAGATGGGAGAGGGGATGCGTCAAATTTTGAAATATTTTACTACATAATATAAAGAAAATTTACAAGTAATGAGCAATTTTTTAACCTCATAATGCCTTTTTTTCTCATATAACAGGATGTCTCCTATATTCTAAAGCTCTTAAACTTTGGGGCTGCTTTTGTCTTTTTTCCAACATAATCATAATTCTAATCCACCCCAATAATTAAAGTCATTAAATTACTCTTTTACTAGGTGACTTGACAGAACTAGTTTAGTTCTTGAACAGAAATGAAGATTAAGTGATTATTTCTTTGATAGGTATTAACACAATTCATTACAAAAGCCCTTCTGTCAAGGTTAGTACCATAATTTATAGAACCATGACTATACTATTTAGGTTGCAACTTTTAAGAAGTACTTAAACACTTGAACAGAGCTCTAAGTTTCCATAAAGTACTAATTCCAAAGGTAATCAGGTGAATTGTCAAAGAGAACATAATGAAAATTTCTGTTCCTTTGACTAGCTTAGTTGTTTACTTAATCATAGGAAAATTTCCGCCTATCAATCATCAGCCCACCAGTACATACTACACGATCTTCCCTCTACAAAAGCTGTTACTCAGCTTGCATCCCCTTTCTGATTTTATTGTTTCCATCTCTTTCCAACTTCTCCTTTGGCCTCCACTCTCTCAGAACAGGGTAGGATGCTACAGGACCTAGTACCCATATTGCTACAAAAAGAGGGAAAATGAGAGAAGAAGGGAGAAATGAAGACATAAATAAAATAACATATGAGGAGCTCTGATCAGATGTGGCCACCTATTGTAACCTTATTCTCCATTTCTGTAAGTTTACATTTATTAAAGGAATTATTTGCTAAATAGACTTAACATATCAGCTGCTTTGTCCCATTCTGTCCCAGTTCAGAGACAGATGCACGTTACTGCTTTTCTCAGCCAAGCCATGAGGACCTTCAAACACCCCCTTCTCTGGCAGTAATAAAGGCTGTGATCTTTATCAGGGACACAGACCCCACTCGTGCACCACAAGTGACATAATTACTGTGGTTTAAGAAGTTACCACCTCCAACCAGGATGTGACGTTTGTCCAAAAGGTCATTAAATACAGCAGCTTAATTCTCATTGCTCTCCCCGTTAAGTTTAAAGTCACACAGACACTTGAAACTCATCTCCTTTATGCTGCCACTGAGGCTTGCTAAGAGCATGGCTGGCAGCCAGCCATTTTGGCCCAGCTGATGGGCAGAGGATCCCCAGTGTGATTGCTTCTGACAGTGTAACCATCCACATACATCTTATTTGTGCACTGAGCAGTAAATAACTGCACAGAGCAGTGGCCATCAGCTAGTCCCCATCTGGTAAACAGCCATGCAAGTTCACAAACTTAGTCCTAAGAGTTGCCTGGCTGGACTGTTACATGCTCCCTCAGTGCTTCCGTGACTGGGGTGTCTTCTCTGATGTGCTTTTAGACAGAGAAGCAGACACAGGAAGGGAAGTTCAGAGGAAGTTTTTCCAACAGCTCCTTCAACAGAAGGCAATACACCAGCGGAAATCACTCACTCTCACAGCAGGAATAGCCCAGTAATGCTTAAAGACAATCTAGTCAATTAACATTTGCACGGGACTAGAAACTGTATGTGGTACCTGCAACATATATAAAACTGCAATTTAGCCTGAAAAAAAGGAATAGCACTAACATTTGCATCTGCATTTGCATGAACATACTCCAACTGCAGTACATCAGCATAGACCTGTGTATTGTCCCTTCAGTCCCCAGACTCATCGGTGTCCAATGCCACAGGAAGTACTGTGTCAGGAATAGAACCGGAGAGGGGAATGCACTCTGGAAAACCTCTGGGCACAACCGATAAGGAGGGTGGCTATCCTTGACCTAGTTCCGTTCAACAGCAAGGGAACATAAGCTTTTATGCCATTTTATCTTGACTAAACACAGCACTCCTGCCAAGCAGTTTTAGATGAGAATTCTGCAATTCTGTGCTTAATGCTTTACAAAGAAACTGTTGTTCTGAAGAACAAGGGCTTTTTTTCTCCTTTTGCTAAGTAGCATATACAGGAAATTGGAAAACTGAAACTCAGGTCCCCAGAAAGCAGTTAAGGAAAAGCAAAACACTACCTGGCAGTGGTTATCATAATATGGCATTATGATTCACTGATAAAAAATAGAAAAGGAAAAGTCAAACCAGAGCATAAAGGAGGTCTAGTAGGTAAGTTGCCTTCTGGATAGCACAGGAACAGAATTTTCCAAGGCAGTGTGTGTATGAAATATATCCCAATATTTTGGAAGTAAATCCTGATTCATTCTGTACCAAAGGGGCTCCCACTCAGAAAATGCTTTAAGCATCAAAGTAAATTTCTGAACATTCCCTCAACAACATTTCAAGCTAGAAAAAAACTTCGAACAGCTAGTATAAGCATGCTCAAGCTAAACAAGTAAAGGGAACGATGTGAACAGAGGACAAAATTGCTTTGGTTTGGGTGTGAACTTGCTGTTGTACTTTTTCTACAGACCAGTGCACTTATGTACGTACCAAAGTGAAGGTTTTCTCTCTCAAAAAGCTTTACAAGTTGCCTTTGCAATTTGGAAATCTTAGTGTTATCACTGAGTTATCCAGTAAACAGTATGAAAAGATAATCTAACACTCCAAGAGTGGGCACAGGATTAAAGTTTTCTGTCCCACACTTTTTTATAAAGGGTTTCCTAGTAATGACTGTAAACATCTTCTTATTAGAGCTTTCTTAAATGTCAGTTTCAGGCTCTGACACAAAAATAAATACTCATGTTATTTGCTACAAATGTAATAATGGATTATGAAAAAGTGACGAGTAGATATGTGACAGAAAGTGACGAGCTAATATATGAGTTATACTGACAGTTATTTGCTGCAGGCTCAAAATATTTTCATCCTCTGTATTACTTTTGATATGCATGATCTCTTTAGTCCATTTCTAATTGCCAGTGTAGCACGGCTTGAACTGCACTATGTTGCTAATGGCAACAGCGGTAGTTTCACGTGTTTATTTCACTAAAACCTGTTTCACCTTGGAACTGTCCAGCTGGACTTGGATAATGGGTCAGACCTCAGAGCTGTAAGGGAGCTCCCACTGCCTTCAGCAGTGCTGCGCCAGGTCCTAGTGACAGAGTGCCTACTGTGACAGTTGCCATGTTTTCAAGTAAAAATAAGAGACATGACATTGGCCTTCCTGGAGAAGTATTCCAACACTACACAGATAACCTACACGAACACACACACACACACACGCACACTTACTTGCTATGTAAGACAAACACCATACCTCATTCCTTCTGTAGATCTGTTCTGGTAGTTGCGGTAGAGCTGGGGAACACCCAGCATGGCCTCGGTGAACACTGCAAGGAAGCCCAGCGTCTCCACAAAGAGAGATGAGTCCAGCCAGAGGTAAGTGATGTAACCAGTCACACCAGTGAAGGTGAGGACACACTGCAGATAGTCTGTAAACTTGCTCCAATGCCAAAAATAGTTCAAGTCAAAATCTGCAACAGAATAGGAATGGAAGAAGAATCAAACATGTTTTCTCAACCAACTCAAAGTTAATCGGGTGGAATTAAGAACAGGGAAGTATGAGGGAGCCACAGTCAGTCTTTGGCCATAGAGCATGGTAGAAAATGAGGGAAATAATTAAAAAAATAAAACCAAACCAACCAACCAACCAAACACGCTCACCAAAAAAAAATCAAACACAAAAACAACATGAAAAATATGTTTTGATTTCAAAATCAATGTTTTGATTTCAAAAACATTTTTTGGGGAGTGTTCAATAAGGAAACAATAAAACGAAGTCTTGCAAACCAACAAAATATTTATAAAAATAACTTTTTAAAAGGAAGCATTTTGAAAATACCTTCATGTATAAAACATGAAGGACTCTGGATACTAAGATCCAGATCTGGTTATTAAGGGGTCGGGCATCCACAACTGGATACTGGACTCTGGCATAAGAAATGTTTCACAAGAAACTTCACAATACCTAGAACAGGCCCCAAGCACAGCAATGTAAGTGTTCTCTCTCTTAGGTCATTATCTCTACCCTCAAACTGCCTCAATCCAAGTTCCTTAGAAGGTCACTTAGAAGTGACCTGAGAAGTTCGCAGTTCTGTTCCCTGGTGCTGTGCAGCTATGCAGCTGCCTGTGGTGAAGGGCAAGCTGCCATGTGCAGCTGGTACAGTTTTACTGAGACAGGTACAAGACTGAGGCAAGATTCCCCTCTGGAACAAGGCCTCCCACAGACATCACCAGTTTCCACTCCAAAGGCAAAATGTGCTTTGCTCTCACCTTTGCCATTACCAACGACTGCAGGGTGCACACTCATTTCTACATTCATCAGAACAAAATGTTGCACCACACGACTTCCTCTCTTGAGAGCAGGAGAGAAAAAATGAACCAACCATGGCATTTGCTTGGCACATTAACAGCATACCACTGGAAGATATACAGCTATCTTATTGATGACTAATAAAATATAAAACCCCATAACCATTGACTGTATCACAAAATAATAACATCATTTTTAATAATAAGAATGCAACAATAACTGTAGGTGCTGTTCCTGTCTTCCTTTCTTAAAAGCACTTTAAGTCAAAAATACCTACTTCAACCTACTGTTAACTACCAAGATGATGAACCACCGTCCTAACAGGGTTATAACAACCAGCCCAAATATGTGCAACACACATCCCTAGAAGATTTTTGTCGCTGCCACCTCAGAAGTAGTAAGAAAGCTACAAAAAAAAGTCCTATTTCTAATTCAGGCAATGAAGACACTGACCCCCATGGACTAACAGCAAATTCAGTGCAAATGGGAATACAGGCACTTAGCTGCCTAAGGATACATATACATGTCAAATAATAGTTTCATTCTCTGCATCTTTTCACACCTTCATATCATTATCAGTCTAGCCCTCAGACACTCCTTATTAACTCTTTTTAATACCTGGCAAACTCATTCCTGAGGACACCTATTGACTGCACCCTGCTGAATCATTTTACTTTGCCACACAAAGAGGAAGGCAAAACTGGCCAGGAGCCATACCCAACCTGTAGAATTGTCAGCCACCACCCAGACTGAATGAAAAAAACTGTGGCAAACCCACTGTAAATATAAATGTTGACTTCCAGTATTTTATGGTAGTGGCTCCTCGGCCTCAATAATTCAGGGACGCAAGACACATAGCACATGAGCATCATGCGTTTCTGGAGCTTTGTGAAGGTTTTCCTTTTTGGAGATGAAGAACAAAATAGAATGAAACAGAAAAAGGAACTACAACCATAAAGGCAGGAAAATCATTATTCAATTTATCTCTATTGCACTTTCTGGAGACAAGGAAAGTCAAGGAGAACCTCTGACAAAGCAGAAGGAGTAAGAAACATTCAAAACTCCCATTGCTTTCACTGTGCCTGAGCTACACCTGCACAACATAAAGTAGCAAGGGGTGTAACAGAGTAAATTTACACTACTTTTGCCGGCTTCACCAGCAATAGAAAGCAAACGGCCTGACACTATGCAACAAATCTGACAATATACAACCATTACATTTGCAAGAGATGCTGTCGGGGACAGAGGCCTTTGGGCATACAATGGGGCCAGAACAGTGAACAGCAGAAGAAAACGGGATTAAGAGAAAGAAAAGTTGGGGAGGTCTCAGGCCATTTAAAAAAGCAACCCCCAGTGTAGAAAAGGAGAGCTACTGATGACTTTTAAGACATAACTGCTTTTACCAGATTATTTCTTCAAACCTTTTGAGATGTGCTCACACAGTCTTTAGTTTCTTCACAGACAGCTAAAGCACTGGCTTTCAATCCTCAAGAAGACGTGTTTCATTTTACTTCAGAGCTCTCGCATTCAAACATGCTGAGTGTCAAACATGCTGAGTGGAAAATTTGCTTTTACTTTCCAGCAAGAGTCATTCAACATTGACACAATGTTCAACAGGTCCTACCCCAGACCAACATCTTAAAACCAGCAACCAGCAACCAGTGGCAGCCATAGGCAAGAACGCATAGAATCACAGAATGGCTTGGGTTGGAAGGGTCCTTAAAGATCTTCTAGTTCCAACCCCCTGCTATGGGCAGCAACACCTTCCACTAGACCAGTTTACTCAGAGGCCCACTCAACCTGGCCTTCAACACTTCTAGGGATGGGGCATCCACAGCTTCTCTGGGCAACCTGTTCCAGTGCTTCACCACCCTCACAGTAAAGATTTTTCCTAATATCCAATCTAAACCTATTCTCTTTCAATTTGAATCCACTCCCCATCTGTCCTATCACTACATGCCCTTGTAAAACGTCCCTCTCCATATTTCCTGTAGGCTCCCTTCAGGTACTGGAAGGCCACAATTAGTTCACCCCAAAGCCTCCTCTTTTCCAGGCTGAACAATCCCAATTCTCTCGGCCTTTCCTCATAGCGGATGTGCTCCATCCCTCTAACCATCTTGCTGGCCCTCTTCTGGACTTGCTCCACCAGGTCAATGTCCTTACTGTGCTGAGGGCACATCCTTTCAGACAGTTCCAGCCCTAGAAGAGACCACGTTGACTCTCGAGATGGCTATGCAGTCACTACACCTTGAATCCTGGGTTTAACAGAATTAGTTTGGATTTGGTTGCTGTGCTGCCATGGGCATGCAGGACCCTTGGTCCCTCACTCACTAAACCTTCCTACCAGCTGTCAGGTCTGCCCTGCATACACTGTGGTTTTCCTCCTGCATTCTCTACATGCTCAAGGCTCCTTTTTAAAATACCCATCCCTGGACACCAAATCCTTATTTCCCCAAGTTCATTTTCATAACAAAAATCAAAGAACTAAAACTACATGCGGGGAGCAGAAGTTTAGGAAGCTCATGAAGCAAAAAAAGTCAACATTCACATAGCTACCATGAGGCCAGCTACAAAATCCATGGATCCATGCAAACACTTGAACAGATGAGAAAACTGTCGTGTGAAACAGGACTTCAGCTGAAGCAGGAGAGATAATTACTAGCACAGGAAAGAGACTGAGATTCTCTTTTGCTCAAAACTGTCATGATGCTAGACAGTCTTTGTTGCACTGCACTAGTTTATTGAGTAAGCTCTAATTTCTGCTATAAATTTTCCTTGGTTATGTTTTCAGGGAAGAAGAGAAGACAAAAAGACGTAAGAACCATCACAACCAATAACCTTGGTAACAGCCTTGCAGAAAAGCATCTGAGTTATTTTAAAAACAACCCAATATATAATCACTAATTGCTCTACTTAACAGATGTATATTCCAGATGCAGAAGTCTATTTTAGGACACTACACATCACCCAAAAAACTGACCTTTCATATGGGTTTCTCTGGCCCTTACTTGAACTGTTAAAGTGTTTTGCCACATGATTGCTTCTTTTTTAATCGAGGCTAAAACTTATTTTCTTTGACAAATGGTTTCAAAAATTCAAAGGGAAAATAATCACATACCCATCACTTCAAGGTCTGAAAATAAACTATGACTCATTTTTCCAAGTTGCTCCCTTCTCAAGGGGGTCCAAACACATTATGGGAGTAATGGGAGCGATATACTTTCACAGAAAAAAAATGTTGGTTGTGCTGAGTACTGTGACAGGTACATACAAAAAAGGCTTTTAAATGCTAAAAAAAAGAGAATGAGTTAGTTTTAAGAACAGAACAAAATCCATATGTCTGTGCAGACTAGTCCTGTCCCAAGAAGATAATCAGAGAACACCAATCAGGGCTCCAGAACTGAATGAAGTTATAAATACTACTACAAACATTATTCATATATGAAGAAAATTATGAATAATAAATATGATATTGGGATTTTTGCCCCCCCCATCATCCCTTTTCTTTAAAAAGACAAAACAAGAAGTCCCACTGTACCACATTTCTTTTCTAGCAAACATCTTAAAAACTGTCCAAGTTAAATCTGGATGCACATCTTTCTACTCCCTGAAACAGGAAGGCGCTGCTTCCATAGCTCACTGCATACACTAGCTCCCCATCCTGCCCACAGAGAAATCCATGATGTGAGTTTGTGACCATACTCAGCCAACACTCCAAGCAGTAACTCCCAGTCACTACCATCCTGCATGGATCGGAATTGGCATTACTGCTGTGAAAGGTACTGTATCTTATTACCCATGCCTGAGCTCTTTAATCCACTCAGTGAGCTGCATTTTAAGTATGTTAATCCATTGATAGATGAGAGATTTATGTTGGAAAATCCTACTGATGCTGGGGGAAGTAGCAGCTCAGTAGGTTCTTTGTGCACTGACTGGAGAAAACTCTACACAGCTTGAGGGTGAAGAGGGATGAGATTAAAAGACCTCCTCTGGGAGGCACATTGCATGTCAGATATGAAAAACGTAAAGCAGGCAGAGACAGCATTGTAAATAATCATGGTTAGGACTAGTTGGGGCAAAATGTGAGTAGTAAATTCAAGATTCTGGTGTGGGATAAATGCCAAGCAACACAAAGAAGAGTTCTCACAGTATCAACTTTCACTTGAGGATGACACAGGGGTCCAAACAGTTACATTATTTTTAGTCAAGACACATTTTATACCAAGCCAGCTACCATGCTAGTTCCTTTTGGGAAAGTGAAGCAAAGACTTTGACATCCTAAAAATTATTTACTGTAGCTCTCAATTTCTCTTCCTAGTTGCATCTTATTTTGTGTCTTGACCTTTCTAATTCTGTACCTACATCCTTGTGCTACACTTACACTCATCCCTAGATATTTGACCCAGCTCTCAGTTTTTGGTTGGTTCGTTCCTGGGTTTGAGGTCAATGAAAAGCTCGCAATTTTACATTGCCTGTCTTTGCAAGGTGGGAGAGTTTGCATTTGAGCCCTTTCTATAGCTTCACCTAGGAAATGAACTCTTTCCTTGTTATGAAGGCTACTGGTTTTACTTTGCTTTCTCCCACTCCTTATTATACCATTAATTCAGTCATTCACCCAAACTGCCTCCCATAATTAAACTCTTGACCTCCAGTATGAAAAACACTGCTCACTAACTCATTCTAAGAGCACACTGGACACTCACTACCCCTGAGTGCCTTTCTAAACAGATGACTGTTTACCTCCTCCCCCCAGTATACAGCTAATAATTCTTATGTTTTGGGAGACTATGGTGCTGTCCAAAGAATGTCTAATTTCCATCATCTAACTGTGGACCACAGTGCCTGCCCACCTGACCTGTCTGTTCCCATCACATGATCAAAGGAGTCTAGCCTAAGAAGTCAGATGTCCAGCTCCTCCCTTAAAAACACTAGAATCCAAAACCTCAGGGCTTAGATGCTGTGAAGGAGCCTGATAATGGTAATTTAGCCAACCTGGAACTGTTACAAAATGCAGTCATGGATGAGAATTATTTCATGGTCTGTTTACTGTAAAATGTACACACTTTAAATATGCAGGAGCTGGAACCTGTAACTCTCCACTCTCCCTGTGGGTATTAGCTACTGGGCTACGGTGCAAGAGCCTCCTCCTCACTTGCTTTTTTTGCTTGTGTCAAGAACTTGTGGTCTCTGCTGTAAAAGAGGTTCAGTTCTGAGCAGCAGGCAAATATGAATGGCACTCCTCATCCAGCCTGGCAACAAGGGCAACTCTTTGGACAGTTGGAAGATGCAGACTTCTATCCCCAGGCTGACAAAAGAAATTAACTCAGACCTCTCACACCTCAAATGAGTGCTCTAAGCTATACACAGTTCCTGCACTCAGCAGTGGCATCTTAAAATAAATAAATATTGCCATGTTCTCTGAAGAGGACTTGGGAGGCACCTGCCAGAGAAGGTAGGGCCCAGGCAGTGGATTCTGAAAAGGAGACTTTTACACTTGCAGTCCTCCAGCTGCGGCAAATCCTCAGACATTTGCCTCAGGCATTAGCTGTCTGGCAATCCCGATTTCAGCTGTCTCATCTTAAAACAGCAGCAGGATTACAGAGAAGGACACTGGCTAGCACTTCTCATCTTGCTCATTCTGAGCAGCTCCCAGTCAGAAGGTGGGTTTCTCTGATCCTCTGTTCTGAAATTCCTGCATACCCGACAGGGCACCCAGGAAATAACTGGGGTGACAAGAGCAGCAAGGCTCTGTAGGACTGTTACCAGGTGATCCGTAACTTCTCTCTCTCTCATTATCTACATATCCAGCTAGGCACTTTCCTCTTTTCTTCCAGAAAGAAGGAAGGAAGCAGCATTAGACAGCGAGAATTGATAGATTTAGATTTTCTTTCTTCCTTTTTTAAGAAGTGATAGAAACCTGCAAATGCTGTCTGAAGCCAGCATTTCTTTTACACTCACTGGGACTGAAAAGGGACTTGTTATCTTTCACTCATGGTACAAAAGAGAAGTGAGAGCTTAGCACCAAAAACTTCTAGCTCTGATCCAAACCACTGTCCTTTGAAAAAAAGTTCAGGAATCCACCATCTTGCATCATCTCTATCAGGAGACAGTGTTCTTCATCTCCATTCCTTCAGGCCCATGAGCTAGTATCTCTGTGTACTTCTAAGTGTCTGCTCAGCCCTGTCACCACAGTACTTCAGCATCTCTCAAACCTTCTCTTCCACAGGCTGTTGTCATCTGGCCTTCACGCTGACTTGTAGGCAAACACTGCCCCTTTTTCCCTTTTAGCACATCTAAGATGGGAGTAAAATATTCCAGAGGGTCTTGAACCCTTTCTGAAAATATCACCCCAGCCTATACTAAACAAATTACTCCCATTCAGTGAAACTCATTTTTGACATCCCTTGGCCCCTAGAGAGCCTTGCCTTGGCCACATATAGACTAATGTCAATTTCCTTACAGCCAGTCCTCTTAGGATTTCACTCTCCTTAAAGGCCCCACACAAGTCCTTTAGTTAACAAAAAGTAACCAGCAGGTTTTCATGTGAGAGGGGGACAATGTCACATCTTAATTGCAGAGAAAAAGTCTGAAAGCCTCACCCACATAAAACTTGAAGATCAAAAAAAAAACAAAAAACTTTTGTTTTTAAAAGCTCACTGGAGGTTTCAGTACTTGATGGGAGGACAGAACACCTGATAGTAGAAGTTCAAGTCTGATGAAACCTCCTCTATATCAACATTACCCCTATCTCCCCTCAGTCATCTCCTCTAGTCTGAAGGCAAATACTTGACTTGATTTTCTTTGCTTCATTTTATGTGTTGTCATCATCTCCTAAAATCTTTTATGCTGGGTCTCTGTTTTGTCACATCAAGTTCATGCTTTTTCCCTCCCATCAGGTTTATTACCCGCTCTTCTTCCTCCTTCTCAAAAAAAATTACACATAAGTGGCCTGACATTTTTTCAGCACTGTCTCCCCCATTCAGGGCTTTACATTCATTTTTCATACTGTCTCCCAGCACAACATACCTACAAGCATTAGCAACTGCTCCGCCTTTCCCCTTCAGAAGCTATGAGATCCACTCTACCTCCTCACCAAAGGGAATTATAAATACCACACTAATGCACTGGTACATATGAAGAAGTCAAACAATCCACATTCTATTTCATAACACCCTGCCTTTTCCCATTAATGTGCTACTTCCCTGATTTTACAGCCTTTGGTTTAAGGGAAGCCTCTGAATACCACTTAGTACAGTGGTCTTCACCAGAGATAATTAGCAGTGACACCTATATTGACCATTTTGTGACCCTTAAAGAACAGCAATTTAAAAGTTACACTTTAGTCTGAAAGTTTTAACCCTGCTGCTAACAACACACAGGAGAAGTAAGAATTAAAAGCTAAATGAAAATATTCATACCCTGAGCAAATCCTGTGCAGCTTTTGCTGTGCTATCTGCAGTGTAATTTACTTTGTACAGAGCTTCAGTTTATAGGAGTCTCATTGTGAAGAGGAAAAACAAAAATTTAGAGAAAAATGCAGTTATATAAAGCCACAAAATTAGGTTGACCTTTAACTCATCTTTGAGATTTTCCACTGTCTTACAAGAGGATGCAAAATTGTTTACATCACTTGTGCTGCACTGTTATCAGCCCTGTCAAAATTTTAATTTGTTTGTCTATATATACACCTAAATATGCCTGCATACAAATACATACCTCTTCCTCACATTACAACTGCTAATCTTATAAGCACTGAAAATAAAGCAAAATTATAAAAGCAATCAGGGAAGAACAAAGGAGGTTTTGTTCTAATACAGAGGAAGGTTTAGCAAGTATGGTATCTGTGAAGAAGGCTGCAGCTGTTGGGCTCAGAAACTGGTGGTGAATGACAGCTAAGCTGGGAAATCCACATGGAGCAGCACAGCACAGCCATCTCTGCACATCACTGTGAGTAACCAAGTTTGGGGAAGCCAGAAGCAAACTCCTACCCCAGTCCCTCCAACAAAAAGCCTGCAGAAAAGTACTGGTCTAGTCTCTTCCAAAGCAAGGACATTTCTTGGAGTTCTCCAGATGGAAGATCCTTTCGAGGCAATCTTGCAGCAGGTACACTTGCAACCCCGTACCAATCCACCTCGTGCAACATATGCTAACCAAACTCTGTCTGATTCCCAAGTTCAGAGAGAGAAAACACCAGGTCTGTACTCTTGGAGTATTAGTAGACCACGCTTAATTAGTAAGATTAGGAGAAGAAAAATTACAGAGAACCACCACCACAGATACATACATGCCAATATTGCTACTAGGGCAAGGCACTTAAGCCTAGATATATCTAAATCAAGGTAGTTATAGGACTGTATTTCCTCTGTGGAGACTGGCTTCCCCAGCAGCATCACTACGGAAATTACCTACTGTGTTATTGCTACTTTTGCCTGTTCAGTACAGAACTCTCTCCTCTTTCTATTCTAACGTATTGACGTTCTTAGTCACTGTGTCCAGGACATTGTCTCAACAGCTGGCAAAAGCAGCAATTAGCTGACGTACAAGCTGACTGACAAAGGAAAGCAGCCTAATAACTAGGCAGATCATGGGGCTTGGAAAGCCACCGGCCTGAGATAACTGTGGCCCAAAGGAATTAGTGCTATGGAAAATAAGCCAGGTACTTGAAAGGTGGAGTGAAAGCAGCAAAAACAGCTTCAGAAACCATGCGACTCAGAGAGATGATGAAGTTCAGGAGGAAATCCTCCTCTAAAGGTGCAGCATGGCAGTGAAATGGGAAGCCACAAAATGGGAAGCACAGTTTTGATGATTCTGGGCAGCAAATGTTTTCAACGCTCCTGATTCTGCTCACCTCCTATACCAAGAGCATCAAAAATCCCACTGCCAGATAAAATTAAAGCAGTAAGTCCCCTAACCCTTCATCTGCAAGTACAGCTGTGAAGTAAGGCCTTTGCTCCACGCTGTGCTGATGGTGGAGGCGGCAGATAAGAGCTAAGCTCACTCTTCTTTTGGTCAGATACGCCTTCCTATGCTAACTATAGAAAGAGACTTCTGACAGCAAGATAAGCAGGGATAATGAGAACATCAGAGCAAGAAGAACGTGTAGTACCAGGTTACTATTTTTACAGTAATTTTAACAATATTTTACACTATCCTCAGCATGGTTTATCTCAGCTATCACCCACAGCGCTACCAGGCAGTACACAAAGGTCTCTAAAAAAGACTAAAATGGAGCAGGCAGCCTTTGCTCTAAAATTCTAGTAGTTGGGAGTTATAAACCCTCTATGAAAACAGTTTAATTCATTTGAATAGTACTGAAACTGATTTTTTGCAGTTTAATAATAATAATGGCCAGTCTTCGCGAGCGAAGATTTGGGAAAGGTCATTAACCCTTCGAGCCTGTGCAGTGGATTTTTTAGGTGAGACCCAGTGTGCGCTGAACTGAGCCCACAGTTTAAGTCTCAGAAAATATCAAGACTACTATAATATTAGAAACAATGTGCATTTATCATACCCCCTCTCATTCAAAGACCGTAATTAAAGAGATGAGTATTTAGAGAGATTTAAGAATTACAAAGCCAAGCTGTGCATGAGGCCAGATGTAGGTTGCCTCAGATACCACCATGCCAGGGATTACAATGCCAGGATGCATGTACAACACAGCAACTCTGGAAGTAACTGTCAGGTAATACTTCTCCACCTTTTGAACTGCAGAACTCTGGGGAGAATGCCGAGTAGCCAGTAACATGCCTAAAGATAAATGATCCCTCTCTTTTTCAGTCTTGTCTGACCTTGACTTGCCTGAGACCCTATCTCCTCTACTGTAAAGACACCACAAAAAGAAGATATTTATGTTATTTTTTTTTCAGATACTGAAGTCGGGCACTCTTTTGTCCATGTGTAAGTATGTCTACAACACAAAGCTAAACACTCTTCCTAAAAATATAAAGTCGTCTCCTCATTTAGGACTTTTGGGGGAAAGTTTAAACCTAGTTTCCTAGGTAACCCACCACCAGCCAAGACAAATTCTAGCCCCAAAACTGGCCCTACTAATTTAGCATCCAAACGGAATAATGCCTTGTGCAGCTGACTCCTTTGCTAAAATAATGTGACGTGACCTGCTAAACATCTCTTGGCAACTGCCTCAGTTAACCTCAGAATAACTCATTTTAGTATCAATAGTTTAACGCTTCAAAATTACTACAAGCATGTAGGAAATTGTAGGAAGCTTTTGGTTCTTTTTTTCCCTCGCCTCTCTCCTCTGCCCAGTCCCTGCTACACACACAGAAATGTCAGACGTGTTTTCTTCAATTACCTGAACTGCATTACAAAGATGCTTATATCCCAAAAAGACAGCACAATCTACTCCATTTCATAGGGCTTTCTTTCAAATGTCTATTGTAGTTGATAATAATAGCGTAGGCTGGTGAAAAAGAATCCTGTTTCACAAAAAAATTCTGTATTTCTGGATTTTTATTTTATGCTGGAATAAAAAGAAAGACTTTGGGAAATCTGGGGGAGGATGAAGGGAGAGGCAAACATAAAGATGGGATTTAGGAAATAAGTTAAAATTTTTAACATCTCTGATTTGAATTAAAGACCTTCCACCTAGATTTTTCCATGTCCTGAGGGAGCACCTGGTCATGAGCCTAATGCCCATTCAGGTCTGGAAGCATCTCCTGTCAGCAAAAATTCTGACCAATTTTGACCAAACAAATTAATTGAAATAATTTATGTGCATGTGTTTGTGAAGACATGACAATTCACCAGTGACAACCAAAAATCAGTTCACAAATTTCAGGCCAGCAGTAGCAGAAAAATCTCAACTTATAACTTCTCATTTGCTACCATAAACATAATTTAAGTACACCGAAATTTGTAAGGTTGACTATGGAAATTCACCTACTGTGTTTTTTTAAAAAATGTAGGTAGATAAAGCTGGCAATAATTTTGAACTCCATGTGACTTTCTAGGGAAAGGGGAGTAAAAAAGGACTTCTTGTAGCACGTTTTCCAGAACCTGCATACCTGCAGTCTTCCCTCATGACCTTTAAACCAAAACTCACTCTATTTTACAGCAGCAAGTCTGCACATATCTAAGTTACTGTATACTGACCCCAAACAGTAGGAATTTCCACCCAAATTACTTCATTGCATTAGCAGAAAGAATTTAAAGGAAGGGAGACCAGTAGAGTTTCACTTCAGTGCTTGCAAACTGCCTTATTGATTACAGCACTTGTAACTGGAAGAGCTGAGACAGAGCTACCCTGAAACAGAATTTTTCTTTCAACTTCCCAGCTATTTGGTCTGACCACAGATAAATCCCTGTTTTGACAAGAGCAGTGGTTGTTATGCAAGATGCCACTTCTGAATACCACAGTTTCTGAACACCTTGTGCCTGCGGTTTAATACTCCATAGTTAACAAATCTTCAAGATCTGATTAGAAAGGCAATGGTAGCAGATTTAAGTAAGCGGCTCTGTCATGAAGAGTTTGGTGATGACACAGGTGTGCATTCACAAATTGTGCACATTTCGCAGCAGAATTTTAAGCCCTTCTCATCCCCCTCAAGCTGTAACAGGACAAATGTTTAGCTCCTTGAAGCATTTCGCACTGAAACCACAAAAAGTGGGCTTTTCTCTTTTAAGATTTTACACAAAAAAAAAAGAACAAGCCTGTATTTTAACCAGATCTATTCACTTATTTAGTTCAAAACATAATTCCACAAACTGTTCTGTCAGTACAACTGAGGGGGCAAGAATGAGTGGGGGGGGAAAAGAAAAAAGAGGATCAAGAATATCTTCAGCATTGCTGCTAAGCATCCTGGCACCCAGCCATTGCTGGAGGCAAAAGACTTTGGCTGTTATGCCCTTTTATAAATAATTTTACTTTCAAAAAGGACAATAAAAAATCTTCACACCAAAACAGGCAGAAGACAGTGAACTGGCAGTGTTGATCAGTGAGATGACTTTGCCACCACAGGGCATCATCCTTTTATCCCTGGCCAAGTGGTACAGGGATTTGCCCTCCATGCTGTGTCCCTTACGCACTGTGTACTCAGGAGTGCAGGGGATGCAGAGAATGATGACAATGTAGTGAACCATAAACAACGAGCTGTCAAACAACAGTCCTATCCACAAATCCCTCATTAAATTTCTGAGTTCTGCTGTGAAGAAACAGTGAATCTCTTCAAAGATTCTTTGACATCTACTGTACACAGAAATTTAATGAAGAACTTGTGGATAAGACTATTTTAAGCCATTTCAATATTAAGTTTGCTCTATTCCCTGAGTGCAGTTACTTGTTCTACTACAACCTACTCTCAACAGGGGGTGAAGAAAGGCATTAGGGAGTAAAGAGTGTCTCTGAAGACACAGTAAAAATTCTAAGGCAAAAGACATTTTCTTAAAATAACTGCTCCTGATTTTCACATGCAAAGACAAGAAAGGGCAGCAGTGGAAAACCTCAACATAAGCAAGGAATCATTGCAAGTTTTTCGTGGTTTGTATACATGGCCAAAAAAATGAGGGTGATGGGAAGCAGAGAATTTCAAGACCAGCAGCTGTTTTTTTCCAAGGCTATACAAACTGGAGACAAAGAGGTGAAAAAATTTTTACCTAGCAACAACTGCAGTTTGTGACATTGAAAAAGCAACCTACTAAAAAGTCACTTTAAGTAAGGAGGGGATGGCATAATTTTTATTATCATGAATATAAATGTCAAGTTTTAAAGATTAACTACACACAGAGGCACACACAAAAAACGCAGCAAGCTTGTAAAAGCTACTGAAGTGTGTGTAAAACCAAAGTAGTCTATGTATTTTAGAAACAGCAGCACCGGTCCTTATTTTGATGGGAAAAAAATTCTGACACTCGTATACCTTAAGCGAAGAAACAGAGATGTTCCGAATATTTAAAATGTTGCATCTCCCAAATTCTCTTCAGACTTTTTAGTTGCAATGGGTTATAGTAAAAAAGACAGCTTTAAGCAGCTATTAAAAATAAAAAAACATTTCTCTGAAAACTCAGGATCTGTCTTCCTTTCACTGGTTTCTATGTCTTGCTGGAATCGGACATGATGAACAAGACCATTTTTTTTAAACGTACAATGCAAGTAAAAATAAATCTGTCAGAAAGGAATTCTGGGATTTGGATTTTTTTCCCCTACCCATGGGAGGGGACATAGGATTCTGATGCAGTAGATGTAATGCATACTGATCATGGAGCAGAGCAAACAGAAAGTAGGGCACATATTAAATGCATCTGAAAGGAGACCTTCATAACTTCAGGAATAATGGTGGTACAGCTGTTCCCCCCACAAGGAGGGAAACATGCTGATTACTAGTAATCTAAGTGTTTGGAGGGAGAGTGTGTACACTCTGACTCTCACCATAAATTTCACCAAAAAATAGCACCTTTTCTGCTGTTGATTCAAGAGGATACAGGAAGCAGCTTCTCACGAGGAGCTAAGTTACATCCTTTCTTCCTCAGCCTCACTCAGTATTATGCTACCTCCTCCTACAGAGACTGCACACCATGCTCTTAGTTACAAGACAAAGTAACATTCTGAAGATAAAAACATTTGCTCTGAAGCATAAAACAAAATAAATTTTTGAAATGTGATTATGCACACTTCTAATGAGGCCTATGTTTGCCAACCTATTATTATCATTTAACTCATTACTGCACAGTTTTAACAAGTCAAACACTACATCTAAAGAATTAATGGTTGGTGCACTGGAACCAGAGCTTAGTAAGCTTTGTCTGCTTCTGCAAGAACAATTTTTTACTTTTTCAGTTTAGCCTAAAAAAAATCTCATTTATTCTAACAACAAGAAACTGATTGGAGCTGAATAACACCTGCTTTGTTCCATGTTTTTGAATAGTAAATGAGAGTAAAAAAAGGATGAGGAAAAAAGAGTAAATTAATTCTACTAAAAACCTATTTAAAAATAATATCCATTTCATTTGTTTGGGTTTTTTTTTAAAGCATTTCCACAAAATAAACCTTCAGAACAAACACTGGGGTTCATTTACATTTTTTAAATTTCAATTATTTCATATTTGTTTTCAATCAATTTTCAACCCAAATGGCTTGTTATAAGTTACAAGTAAAAGTAATGCAATATGTGACCACTTAATGCATTTTTAACATGATAGAAAATGTAATTTGAATGGATCATTACTAAAACACAGAGGTATTACATTTATACATATTCACCACATGAACCAAGCTTTCTTTAGTCAAGACTCAAAATAATTTATTTTATTCCCATATTTCTTGCTTGGTAATTTAAATCATTATTTGCAAAGACAGCTCCAACACCAAATATAAGACTTCCTCGTCACAGCTTCAATGAATTAGAGCCTGTGGAAATCAAAGGGAGAGGATTTGGGCCTTAAAGCAGGAAGAAGTGTTTGTGGGAGAAGTCTCTGAAGTGAACTCAGAAACTGATACGACTTAGAAAAAAATTCTTCCACCTGAATTTTCTCTCTTCCTTGACACAATGTCCTGTACGACCCTCCAGCAGTCCAGGTTGCGATCTGGAATGTAGCTGTAAACCAGCACTGCTTATGGACACTCTGCGCTTTCACACCAGTAAATGGCTACATAATTTGTCCCAAAATCTAACACAATAACCCCTTCTGAGTGCACACAAGAGTAAGGAGTATCAAGCGGGAGGGCAGGGGAGAAGATGATGTACTGCCTGGCTTTGAAAGTTGACTGCCACGTCTCAGTGAAGATGAGCTAGAGCAGAGTCAATAGTGGTGTTATTAACTTCTATAAGTAGGCCAAGTCTGCGCTACTGCAGCATTCCCCTCAAATAGCCTTCACACTTAATCCCAAGGTCTGTGCCATTTTCCACAGCGATGCCCATCTCCCCAACACACAGGAACACAACCGACAGATAATTCATACACAAATTTCTTCTTTTTAGCATTTCTAAGTCACCTCTTTGGGCACCTGTTAACTGGCCAATCATCAGAAGTGACAACTTGGTATCCATACCAGAAGGGCGTTTGTTTTGGTTTCTGTTCTTCAGCATGCCTTGGGCCTGCAGGTTCATAAAAAATGATACAGAAAAATAAACATCGATAAATGTGACTGTGAACTTACTATTGCCAAAGAAAATCAATAAGAAAAACTTAATATGGCAGCAGGCAGTTTTCCCTGACGCAGTGTTGATCTCAGCACCACAGAACGCAGTATTTATCTCACCAGACTTGACATATTGGAGTCCAACCCACCAGCCTGAGCTAGGGATTCAGGCCCTTTGCAATTCATGGAGAAAGACTGACTTGCCTTCAGCTTCTGCAGGCCACTGGGGGAGTCAAGGGTAGATACCAGACAGGATGCTGCCTTCTTTTACAGGAAACACTGAGATTCCAGATGTTTCTCCATCCCAAGTCAGGAGCAAATCACACTGTCAGATACACACATTAAAAGACAGGGGACTGTTTAGCAGTACCTAAACAGCCTAAGGGCCAGGATGCCGGCTTCAGGTTCCCACTGAGGGCTCTCTTTCCTGCCTGCAGCCTGGCTTACCGGGGAACCGTCAGAGCCACTTTGCTCACACTGATACACTCTGGGTTATTTGTGCAAGCAGGAGCCTCCACTTCAGTCTGTCATACCCCAGGTGAGTGCCATGACACTGGCTTACAGCCTGTATGACTGGACTGTTCAGCTCCAGCCTTTACAGGGCTAAAGTCATTCAGGGGCAGAGGCAGACACAAACTAAATGGGCGGTGAGGGCTAAACGCAGCTGATTGCAGGCATCCTTTTTATGGTGGTAACAGGGGATCAAGAACATATAGGACAGCGGGAGCATCTAAACCCTCTGCCTTAATTCATCCTTGCTTAGCATTCCCATGGGATACAGATATAGAGCACCTAGTTTCCACTGCTTAATTTTACTGCTTCAGAGTTGGGACACAAACTGGAATTTCCTATGTCATCTCTCAAAAGCAAAGAGTCAAGGGAGACTGACTAAGATCTCTCTTCTTTCTCACTTGAAATATCCTCCTAGGGTTTGAAAACCCATTTCCAATAAATAATCTTTGGTGCATCACTGCTTGCAAAGTGGCAACATGGAAGGGGGGGGGGAATGGAAATCTTTCAGTAAAACAAAGCTATTCCCAATTGTTTTTGTTCCAGGATGGTCAGTATACTACATTACAGATTAAAGCATGACATTTGTGTCTAAATAGAAAAGGTTTATTTTGTTTTCCCTTGATACAGCAATGAAGATGGCAAGGCACTGATGTTTCAGTGTTAAGTGCCTTTCAATATCCAGCAGAAACATTTATTTATTAAATTATTCCCTATTTTTTAGTAGAAACTAGTAACTTCATACTCCCAGTGTACTTTAAATAATTAAAGAAAGCTAGTAAAACACACAAGACATAAAAGGTAGGGAAAAAATAAATCAGGCTGTGTACAATAATCAGGTTGCACCTTGAGCATTACCTCCACATACAGTTCATGGAGCATATTATGTTAGCTTAGACATCCTACTGTCACACCAGCTCCTCGTAGCACCATTTTAATTGGGACCAAGTGAGTGCCGCCACCCAGCTCAGCACTTTGGGTCACCTCACAGTCCATTCCTCCCACTCCATACACTGCAGTGGGTATGGTTATCTCAGTAGGCTCATTTCCAACAGATTAAGACAAACTGCAAACAGAAGCAAAAGTCCTGAGCAAATGATGCCCTCAAGGCCACATGTATCAACTGAGCAGCTTTTCAGAGTGACATGCCTGCCTTTCATATGGAGTCTATGTTTGAGGGTCAGCAGCAGAAACCGAACGCAAGCTGTGCCGCCATCTCCTGTACAGGACATAAGTTTGATTTAACAGATGTTGACTCTGATGATGAGTTCATGTGTTGAACTGTTGATTCTATACCGCTTACATAAATGCAAAGATAAGGTTCTTTAAAAATACATGAAATCTACAAAATGTAGATGTACCAGAATCTATAACAAGATCTTAAAAACATGCTGCAACCAGAATTTTTTTTCCTAGCAAGCTGTCTAGACAATCCATTATGTCTGGGCAGCCAGCACTGGGCAACAGTGCTTCTTTAATCACACACCACGTCATACAGACTTACAAACCACTTCGGAAAATAAAAAAGTGAGCTATCTATGCATTTGTACTAACAACTAAAACCCCCTCAACTTGAAAGTTTATTCTGAACTCTGTGGAAAGTTGAGTTACCCTTTAAATATTTCTTTACTTATATCTTTTGCACTGAATTGGCAACTTGGCAATCATCTAGAAAATCATTGTTTCTCTTCTCACTTTTTTGCTTACAGAAACTGGAAGAGATCAGACAAGCAGCAAAGCAGGCTATCACAGTGAAAGCTAGATAACTAACTGTCACCATGGCTCTAAACTTGCCTCTTGCCTTCTTGCATTAATAATGCTTTAATGTGCTTTCACTGGTGAGGGAGGTCTGCCCCCTACAGCTCCTCAGCCCTGCCAGCAAAGCTGAGGGAGTGAAGCAGTACCCACAGAACAGGAAAGCAGGAATTTGGGAGTACCCAAATTTATGCAAGCCATCTGACACAGATGGGATGCATGTGAGGGTGTTGAGGGTACAGGCTGGTGTCTTTGCAAGGCTAGTCTACCGTCTCTGATAGGTCATGGTATTGGGAGAGATTTTTCTATGACTGGGAAAAAATTTTTAAAAAAATCACACCTATCTTCAAGGAGGAGATCCAAGGAACCACAGGCCAGTCAGGATAACCTCATCCCTGGCACGGTTATGGAAGAAGTCCTCATGGAAGTCATTTCAAAGCACATGAAGCACAAGAAGGTGACTAGGGCAGCCTGTGGGGCTTTACCAAGGGCAAACTGCATCGGACCAACCTGACTGACTTCTGAGATGACTGGCTTTAAGGGCAAGAGGAGAGCAGTGGGTGTTGTTTACAGTGCCTTTAACAAGGCTGCTGACAGTCTTCTACAGTATCTTTATTAACAAAATATTGATTGGTAAGTGGACAATAAGAAAGGTAGAAAATTGGCTGGATCATCAGGCTCAAAGAATTTTCCCTCTCAAAGGAAAAACATATAATTTATGACCAGTTACAAAGCAGCCCACAGTGATCAATACTAAGGCTTACACTCTTCAATATATTTTATTAACAACCTGGACGATGATGAGTTCATGAATACCAAATCAGGGAGAGTGTGCAATAAACAACTTCCTCACAAGGGGAAGTGAAGGGGTAGGCACTGATCTCTTCTCTCTGCTGACCAGTGACAGGACCAAAGGGGAAGTTTAGGTTGGATATTAGGAAAAGGTTTTTCACCCAGAGGGTGGTTGGGTACTGGAACAGGCTTCCCAGGGAAGTGATCACAGCACTAAGCCTGACAGAGCTCAAGAAGCATTACTCCATGATCTTGCTTAAAGAATAAATCTCACCATTCGGATCTAGACGTGACAATGGCATGTGACAAGCTCAACAAGTAGGTAACTGCAAAAACTTCTCACATCTGTCAAACTGAAGCAGCATCTTTGCTGTATGTGTATACATGTTCCCTGATCTGCAGAACAAGCAGACAAAGCAATTTATTTGAACATTGAGATGTATTGTTGCTGTTGTCATTAAGGCATGTAAATATTCTGGGTCCCACCATGAAGGAAAAGATTTTTGCAAAATCTCTGTTTATAAACTATTTCTACAGTTACAACCACAGCCCTGAAAGCAACATCAGACTCCTCTCTCCAGCTGAGTGGCTCAGCAGGCAAGTTGTGGAAACCCCAGAGCACCCTCATGTGGCTAGATGTTGCTAGAAGCTCTCCTTCTTCCACCTAAATTGCATGCAACACAAGCAAAACTCACATTTTATTCACAGTAAATAGAATAAATAAACACATAAACTCTCCTCGCCACACCACCAACTGGAAGTGCTGCTTGTGCCAGAAGTAGTATTTCTGCTGCCGCACAGCTCTTCCAACAGACCTTGTTTCAGTCTCCTTCCCACCACACTACAGGTGGACAACAGGCCTCACAGGGACTGCTGGAGGGCCAGGCAGGGGCACCAGCAGCCAGAGTGAAAGTCCCAGGCACCACACTTCAGAAACACAGCGCTGAACCTCCTGTGATACCTCTATGTATTACTGCTCACTCCCAGATGGAGAGCAACCTTCACTACCTCTCCCTTTTCTCCCCGTGTTAAAGGACAGATTTCCTTCAATTTAAGGCAACACTGAAATTTCCTGGCAGCAGATAATGATTTTTTTCTTTCCTCTGCTCACCTTTTTTTTTTTAATAAACACAGGCTGGGAGAACAACAGCTGTACTTCTCCTTTCCAGCTCTCCCAGCCACTGCAGTGTGCTCTTTATGCTGCACAGCAAAGGAAGGGCGCCGCCACTGCACGAGCCTCTCTCACTCCATCTAATCTGTGCCCTGCCTGTCCATTCCCTTTCTCTTTGTAGCAGGTAGGCTTTTGGAATAGACACAGGCCCTTCACATGTTACATTGAACCTGGCAGACCTTCTTAAACTGCACTGTAAACTGCATTAGAAGTAACTAAAAGAACAGCCTGCTTTCAATTTCACATTGAAGCCATTCAAGAGCAGTAACAAGGTTGGTGTACGAGAAGGAGTCAAAAGGCTCAAGTCTGAACCTACTGCTCTACCACAAAAAAACATCTTACTGAAACCATTCTGACTCTGAAGAGATTTTACGAGTCCGTGGTTGGCTGTTTTCCCTACTGCCTGTCAGCTCAAAACTTAAATAATACTTTCAAAATGTGGTAGCAGCAAAAACAGAACACCATTCTCCAGGTTCTCTACTCTGATCATAAGTAAACACATGTAACATTATCTCCTCAACTCCCTGTTTTGGGGATAGAGAAGATGCACATTTTTTACCACCAATGACCAGAGTCAAATGAATTAATATGTGATACAAAACATTATAATGCTCATACGGCTGACAAAGGAAACTACAAACATTTTATTTAAAGTCTCACAGTACTTTGGATTGGAAGAGCCTTCTGCAGGACATCTAGTCCTGTCAGTTCAAAAGTAACCTGTTAAAAATTTAAAAACAGAGGACATTTCACTTTACAAAGTGGTACTTTGAACCTTTCAGATTAAGAATCAGTAAATTTTTAAACTATCATGAAGAACCAGTTTGACTACAAGTTACTGTGTGCACTACAATAAAATATAAGCAAAATGTTATTGTCCACATTACAAGAGATCAGAATAACACCTTAAGGCTTTGGAGTTTTCAGTTTAAGAACCAAAAGAAGTTGTGGGTAGCAGCTCCAATTTCTCAAGTCTTTTGAAAGAATACTTTCTACAATACAGCCCTCAAAGCACAAAGATGCTATCTGTACTTCTCACTGAATGTAAAATATTTCATTTAGTGTAGCAACCGGGCTGGTGAAAAACGTATGTGCATGAAACAATCAGCAGTCACCAACTCCCACATACAAACTCAAAGAAAGAAGCATTACTGGTCAGATAAGGTTTTTGTTGTCAAAGATGCCATCTCTGAGTAAAGTCTCAAAGAACTTTTTTTGTCAAGTTGCCAAACAAGAAGTCTGGAAACTAAAATTCATTCAATGGTTATTAAAAATTATAGACACTCTAGAACTGATGGCTTCACTGCATGCTAAAAATATAACCTGAAATGCAACTCACCCATCCACATTCCACGGTGGGTGTTTATTCCATTCTCAGCCCCACAGGGAACAATGACCTGACGATTCTTCTCACTTAACTGGTCTTGTAAACAGGCTAAACTTGGGGAAAACGTAGCTTCCCAACTGAACAGAGCTTGAAGCTCACTGCTTCTACTTCAGACCTGCACAATGCACACTTTGTCCCCAAGTTGTCTGTCAAAGGCCATCACCTCTCTGCCTACCAATTCAAGTTTCAACCTAAATGAAGGTATTAAGTTTCAATCCAAAGCCTGAAATCAGCAGGAGCCTGTTCCACCAACACTGTGCTAACTAAAATCCTGGAAAAACTATTAAGTGTTACCACCCAAACAAGACCCCTCTCCTCTCTGAGTTACACTACCTACACAAAGAAAATGGCAGGTCAACAGTCAAAAAAGCTATTTACCTGGCAGATCCAGGTCACTCCACTTTCAGATGAGTCAGACCCAGTAAGATTTCAGCAGGAAGCATATTGACTAAGAACATAAGACTGCAACTTGAAAAAAAGGACCCATACACTAACATGACATAACAGGCATTCCACAGATTTCACATACTAATAAACCAGCAAGCAGAATTAAGACATAAGCCCTCGGCATTTCTTGGACTCTGAAAAAATACTGCCTTATTTTTGGATATAAACCACATTTCATCACCTTACCTTTCTCCAAGAGGAAACTCAAACATCTGAAAAAATACTGCCTTATTTTTGGATATAAACCACATTTCATCACCTTACCTTTCTCCAAGAGGAAACTCAAACATCTGTGTTTAGATAACATAGGCCTGTGGTATGAGGCACCCTATCAAACATGCCTGCCCTGCTCTGGAGTAGATCAAAACACAGTAGATCCTGTCTGTGCTGGCTCACACATTCATCAAGTGATCACAGAAAGTGTAAGCAGCAGGCTCAAGAGGAGGAAGCGGGGATGCCTGGAATTACAGAGTTCGTCTAGCCATGATGAAGCCCTACTTTCCCGGAAACGTCTGAATATTTGCCTGCCGATGGGAAGTAGTGAATTAAATCCTTATTTTGATTTGCCTACGTGCACAGCTTCTGCTTTACCTATGAAAGTGTCTTTATCTCAACCCAGGAGTTTTCTGACTTTTACCCTTCTGATTCTCCCCTCCAACCCACTGCAAGGGAGTGAGTGAGCAGCTGTGTTGTGCTGAGCTGCCTACTGGGGTAAGCCCATAACACAGGGACAGAAGCATGATTCTTTGTGGCTTTACTACAACTACTGATGTTATGTCTGCAGTTCATAAATGGAACAATATATCTGAAATCAGTTTAAGACTTGGAAGCTATTGCCTCATACTTTATGCATCACTCATGCAGGTAATGTCAGTCTCTTCTACTTCTATTGCCAAGGTCATCCATGTCTCCCACAAACAGAAAACACCTTTAGCCTTTCTTAAAGTGGCCACCTTTATTCTCATGCAAGTCACCACTTACCTCTCAGGTATAAATCTCCTAGATGCCAGGCATTCCCAGAGTGACCTGCCCACCTGGATCCCTTACCACAGTATCTCTAAGTCTGTGGACATATTTACCGCAAGCCTCCCTCTCCCATCCTGCTCCTCCCTCCATAGCCACGTGGTCCAGTTGCCTCCAGCACATGGAAATGGGAGAATAAAAGCAAATCCATTCCTTGACCACCATGGTCAGGAATGTGCTTTTACACAGAGCTGTATGTTCCACCGGGTAACAAGCATGCAGGAAACAGACTGCCCTTATGCCACCACCTCACTGAGGGGTGTGTGTTTCTGGGTCTCACCTTAAGGAAACTGCAAAATGCCAGAGGGAGGGGTCATAGCTGCTCAGAGGCCTCAGCAATCATCACACATTCTTTGGATTTCTCCCTTTACAGCTGTCTTTTCTGAAAGGAATGTGTCTCGCTGGAATACAGGATTTAATTAGATAAACATATAATCCTGGGTAGAAGGGATCTAAACCCTTCCATGATCACTTCCATGTTCAATCGTGACAGAGGTGTGACAGCTGCAGCCCAGCAACAACTATGCTTTTTGTTATGTATTTAAATATCCACTGTACAGGGAATTCAACTACTGGGCATCATGGTATCAAAGTCACATACTTTCAATGAAACCAAAATGCTGCCCACAACCACCGGAGGAAAACTGTGTCTGCTCTATCCTCAGCTCTGCTCAGGTTGTTGGGGCCTGGACAGAGAAGCACATCGTGCATGTTACTTACAGAGCACCCATGGAATATCACAGCCTCCAAGCCCAGTGCCCCTGCTGAAGCCAAGCAGACCAAACACTCTGAACAGAAGAACCCAGAGAGCTGATTAAATAAAGTTCACATCTTTCATGGCACATGTACTATATTAGTGCTGTTCTAGAATATGTCAACACGTATTTTATCACATGCTAACTGATGCCCTGAGTTAACTAAAGAGTGTGGACAAAAGGAGAGGTGAAAGCATGAGTTATTCACCAGGCTGTCACACTGCCAGTGGAAACTAAGTAGCAGATGCCTGCATCTGCTAAATTCACATTACTGTTTCCTCCTCATTATTATGTAGATACTAAGTCTGTGAAGTCAACTACACAGGCACTTTACATTTTTCCAGCTCTAAAAAAAGTAGTTGAAAATATTTTGCAACAGATATTTGGTGAATCTAAGTTTTTGTCATTTTATTACTACTGTTTTAAAATTTAATGTTACTTGATGAGTTTTTGTTTGGGTTAAAAGCCAGGTTCAGGGTTCGGTAATATGTAAAGTTTTAAAACCACCTTCAGAGAAAGGAGAACCCTTTAGAAGTGTCTTCCAAAACGTTTAACCACCTACCTGGGGAAAAAAAAAAAAATCAAACAAGTCACATCCACTTTGTGTCTCCCCTGCCACACCAATGAGACCACTCACATCAACTCCTAAGGCACAGCCTGTTTAGAGCAATGTTTAGTGTTTTGTTATTTAGTGTTTCTGTTACCCCAACTATCTCCAATACTTACAGGGCTCAATTATTCACATTTGTTTTAAGACACCTCATCAAGTAAATAAAACAAAAAAAATCAAACCACTCAACTGCAGCTTTGCTCAGCCTCAGCAGTTACTTTGCTAACAGGCACTAGGTAGAACTAGATACCTGCATCAGAAAACATAGGGAATAAAGCATTATTCCTTCAGAACTAGAGCTACAAGTTTCTTCTTAATCTGCCCTTTGTCCAGGAAAAAAGGGGGAAGAATTTTATTTCTGTATGAAATCAGGAAACCCTACACTCTGGGGCCATCCTGTAAGCTTTAATAAATTTACTTAGGTCACTCAAACTGCATCAACCCTCTCCCACATCCTTAACTCTCCTCAGTACAGACTGCTAGAAAGTCACTTTTCAGAGTCATGTGCCAGAGATAAAGGCTTTTTCAGATAGCATGTGGAAAAACAGTGGCATTAAGTGGTTTGTTGGATTACTGACAATAAAACTAACCTAAAAGCAGTCTCGGGGAGCACAGCAGGAGTTCAGTTGCTATCCAAAGGGAGGCATCAAACAAACACCTCAGCACTTATCTAACAAGTTCACCTGAAATTCTCTGGTAGACCAGTACATTTTCAGATTAATCATTCAACAGCTCTGTAATGAAAATAGTGTTCATAGATAATCTTCAACTAGAAACACAATATACAGAGCGTTTACTACATAACCAAAAAAAGAAAGTAATATAATAATTTCTGAAGCCTAAAAATATACTGAACAACATTTTTTACACCACTGAAATAAACAAGGGAAATTTAAAAAAAATAATCTGTTTTTCTAGAACAAAAGTTTTAATTAAAACTGACTAAAGGACACAGTGAGAATGCACTAGCATATGAAAGAATGGCAAATATTCCCCTTACCTAATCTCTAAGTGAGCTTCCCTAGAGCTGTAGCAAAACACAGCACTGCAGGATATAGCTCAGTTAAGCCCTCTGTAAATTGAAGTCTGACATAAAGTATCATGCATCCCACTTTTTAAAGCACCAGCACATACTTCTGTATGTACATTATACACAAACACCTCAAAACATTTCTAATTTATTTACACCAGTAAGAATTATCACATTTCAGACTTGCCCACCCCACTCTTTAAACTTCTGAGAGCAGTAGCATAAGACTGTTTTGTTCCTTAGCGATAATTCCATTCATCCCATTTTCCTAAGCAATTTCAAAATGAACTTCAAGTAACACCTATTAACCAAATGTTTCAGACTTAAATCCGATGGATTAAGAGGTATGCTGCTTTACTCTACAACCCTCATCTTTTTAAGCTATCAAACCACCAAATTTTTAATCCAAAAGACAAGAAAAAATAATCTGAAACAAACAGAAGGTCATATTAAGTTACTTATTTCTGTTTAATTTTAACTACTTGAAGCAGACAGCTGTTTCTAGCTCTGACACTGTAAATAAAGCACTGCTGAATACTAGTAAAAGACAAAAGGAATGCAGGCACAAGGAAGACAAGACTGCTTAAACAGGACGGCTTAAACATTACATTCCATTGGTTAGTGTTGCAAGCCAGCGAGAATGACTACAAACTAGAATTAAAGACAAACAGAAAAACCAAACAGCTTGATACCAAATCCAGAAAAAAATGTTTTGAAAACATAAAAGGAAAAGGTGCTTTGCAAAATACTGGTATCAGACCAAAAAAAAAGATAAATTTCCCAAAGCATGCATTTTGCCCTTAAATGTCAAAGGGAGGATCCAAAAGATGAATCATTAAAAGAGAGTCTATGGAACCTTAAGAGATATGGTCTTATGGCTTCGAAAAAGCTTTCAGGTTAATATCACTCCTCAGTAGTGTTTCTCAGAGCTAACTCCAGTTTAATTAACTGTATGTTGAGAAATATAGAAGTAGAGCTTCTCCTTTTGCAGCAGTAATGTTCTTCTTTGCCCTGTACATTTTCAGTTGACTACTTACTAATTCAAGAATTCCAACGAGCACAACTGGTACCAATGTGAGATTCTGAATCAACTGAATTAAAATCAACTTTGGGGAACTTCTGTGTCTCTAGTCAGTATAACTTCTTCGATGCAACACCCCAACTTATTTAGAACAAAATTACCATGACTTGACTAAAACTACTAAGAGTTGAAAAATACTGCAAAGCTGGTTTGCACCTAATATTTCCTCTTCCTTAGGGAAATCAAACAACATAGATTCCAACTCTGAAATCAAAGCTCTCACCTTAAGTGTTACTAGTTCTCAAATAACAATTTTGAATCTGCTCTAATGAAAGAGAGGAACAGGCAAATTTCACAAGGATTCAGGCATTTTGCTTGAACATAAGTGTTGTGTGAAATTTCTTGTCTCGCATTCTGAACAATGGTGAAAGATATTTCTGTATTTTTCATAATTTCCTCCAGAGTTAGAACTGAAGGAAGATGACTGAGTCTGAAGAGGTGGATCTCTGCATCATGTAATATTTTGTTTGTCCAGCTTGGGAAGGAATAAGGAAGATACCACTGAGACACACAGTGTAGTCAATTCAACTGCCTTCAAAGACTTGGTTTCTGAAATAGAGCTGAAAGCATCTTTTCCTCTTTGAATATTAAAAGTGGGCAAGGGAAAATTAAAAAAAAAAAATGAGACACCAGGTTTTAGTATGTCAAGAAAAGGTAATGCAAACGTTCTCTAAAGAAATGATCATGCAATCATTTCCAAAACTGGTCACAAAAAGTAGCAAATCATGAACTATGTAGTTAAGAGGACAACTTCATGCAGAATGGGTTTGTACAGTACATACCCAGATAGGATCTCTTGGGAGGTGCTTTGATTTCTTCATCCTTACTATCTGCAGCTACATAAAAAATAATTGAGGGGGGAAAAAAAGAAAGGAAAGACAAACAGACTTTTATAATTAAATGCAACAGAGGTTATTTTAGTTTAGTCAGTTAGTACACTTTACTTATTAAAATAATAGCCAAACCAAACCATGTTAGAAATTTTAGTCCCCATGCTTTCTAGAAGGCTCCCACCCCATGATGTTAAGATAGGGTCAAGCAGTAGGAAGTCCCAGAAGAGTCTCAATGCACAAACCTACAACAATGTACCTAGGAGGGGCAAATAAAGGCTTAAAAAACAATGTAACAGATAGCTTGATTCTTACTTTAGACCATATAAACTCTTACTTTTCATGATCAGAGAAAACAAGCTGTTATCTCAGCAACACTGAGTGTGTAGGCATGTATGTATAAACAGCTGAGACAATACAGTTGCCCTGTCTCCAGTGGAAAATGCTATTCTAAAATACTTTCACAAAGCCCATCATCAAGAATAGAACAGACCTCATCTGCTCCCGTGCTGCATGCTAAACTTTCACTCTAACCCTCCTCCTCTGCCAGTTGAAAACCGTGTATTACACAAGAGTGTTTTCCAGTGCCAAAAACAGAGCTCTTCAAGGGATCAGAGTGCTATAATAAGATACAAGTTATAAAGCAGATTAGGACAACTAGCAGTTGGAAGGAAGACAAAACTGGAAGAACAATCAGAGGAAATCATCTTCATGTAAAAACACAAGAGCCCATGTTCTGCTTACAGAGCCTGGGCTGCAGTACAGTAAGGAGAGTCTGTTTTTAACAAATGCTGTCCACTAGTTTTCAGTATAGTTCATACACTCAGGGGATTCAAAATCTGACACAATGTCTTGGGTATGACTGAAATCTTTGTTGAAGAGATGTGGAAGGATTATTCATGGAAAGAGAGAAAAGGTTCTTCATAGAGTGTCTGTCTCCATGAATATGGAGAGACTGCTCTGGCCTGCCAACATTCTCAAAACTGACCAGATGTTTGCAGCTCTCTGTATCTATGACCACCTTGCTTCAGCCACCTCTTGATTCTCAAGTCAAAACATAGCACATGCACATTTTGCTTTTCAATATTCAGCTCTTTAGCATACCCCAGAAATAAAACACTTCGAATAAAAACAACAAAAAAAACCCTGCCACTGAACCCTGAATCTTTCTGCACTGAACAATCAACCCAGCATACATACAGATGCACAGACATCAATTTAAAAGTTGGGAACAAATAAGGAAAGCTATTGTTACCACAACAATGGTACCAGAAGATCTCCATTAAAGCAGTTAAAATGCAATTAAACTAATGTTAAATACAGGAAAAAAGATGAGAGGTATTGTTCATGCCTGCTGATTTTATCTGAAGACTCCTTCTTGTAGCTTTCAAAGCATTCATACCCAGGAGAGAGAACAATCCTATCACTCGAGGTTTTAAAATCAAGTTGGGGGTATTTGTTGTTTTCATATTTTGCTTGTTTGGGGTGTTGTCTTTTTCCCAATCCGAACTGTTAAAAACAGGTTACACAGTCCAAGTTTTAAAAAAATAATAAAATAGCTGGATATATAAACAGGACTTACTCTATTTTCGATCAGTACTTGTACTAGAAGGATAAAGTTTATGTATCCAAAACAAAAAATCAGAGAAGGCTGCAGCAGCACAAGATGAGCTCCATCATTCTCAACTTACTTTTACTTTGTAATACTAAAAGTGCAGAGGGGGAATCCCATAATTGAGAAATAACTGAGAAAAGGAAAAAAATTAAGAAAACTTGGATAATCTTTTTAAGTTCTCTATATAGAGTCTACAAAAAAATAATCAAACATTACTAGAAGGCATCTAAGAAGACTGCATTGTTCGTGCTATGATAGTTACCCTACAAATGAAAGCACAAGCATTTTGACTGAATGGCTTTATGCCTATATTTGAATTGCTGTTGATACGTATTTTAACCCAGTTACACCACAAAACAGGTTAGAGAATACAGAATAAGCTTGCTAGGATTTGAAGAGACTGCTTCGGAATGCTTCAAGATAGGAACCAGATTCCCTCTGAACTAGTTATTACTTAAGGGACTTTATTTGTGAGAATAATAAAACAAAAGAAAAAAAAGGCAACTCCCAGATCATTCAAAACACACTCGTAAACATATACTTCTGTGACTTGGAGGAAGTATCACATTTAACAGTAATTTAAGAAAACAGCAAACTCCCTTCCACTGAAATATTCTTTCTAAATATTTTAGATTATTTTGCAGAAACATTCAAAGGGAAGATAGAACTTAAAGAAGAAAAATGTTTAAAATTAAGGCCAGCCATGTGAGAAATAATACATTACATTATCATACAGAAATGGTGTACCTTCACCTCAGGATTCTGCAAGGTTAAACAGAAACACTGACTTCAAACATAGCTTTTCACTGCCCCAGTAAGCTATGAGGAAAGAAAGTAAGTATACAGATTTATGAGCTTGCCTGAAACACCATAAAATTTAAGAGATAAGATATGTGTAGGACTAGAAACACAGATCTCACTCCTACTCATACTGTGCATGAAACATATCATTCTATGTAGCTTGAAAGGAGCTTTGTACACATCTATATTTTTATTGTGAGCCATCATATAGTTGTCCTTACTAAAAATCAATCCCAGGTAAGAAAAATAATTTAACTGTTCTCAAAGTTTGTGGGAGGAGGCAAGCCTTTCAATGAAAACAAATAATGAAGGTCCACAAATAGGTAAAATCCGTCTCTCTAGCAAATTCCACGTGACAATCTGAGTTTCTGGAAAAAGGACCAAATGACACAATGGAACCTTAAGGAGTTTCTATCATCTGGCAAGGGAAAGACTGATTATCCTTTAGAAGACTGTATGTCTTTCAGGGAGAGTTGTTTAAAGAGTGCTATATACTAAACTGAAAAGCCTCCCTTTTTGTCCAAAGGTTACCGAAGCAGCCTGCTACAGTGTGCCTGTGTAAATACGCACAAGGATAATTTCCTCTCAGAAAAGGCAAACGGAGAAACCTCTCTGTCACTCCACTAGCACAGACAGCAAAGGAGGAAGAAAGCATACATGCCCCTCCTAAGTGTTTCCCGGATTTTAACTGCTGCTAAATCTGGCTGAAAGTAGATTTTAAGTCATTCATCTTGCCAGACTGACAACCCCTGTGAACACAGCAGCTTGTGTCTGGAAGCTGGAGTACAGCTCCTCTTCTATATGAATTCACTTACCTGAATAGTTTCACGCTACACTCCACAATGAGCAGGAATGGGAGTAGCTTCCTTAGCTATTAGATAAATTACCCTACTGCACAGCAAGTAGCTGCTGCCTTCTAATGATGGCTATGGATATCTGGAATTGGATCAGACCCTCAATTATTAGGGAGTGTGGAAGAGAACAGATGGAGAGCGTAAATTATACATCCATAATGGCAAAACAACTGACAAAAAGTTGACAGTGTTAATTCCGTTCTTGTTGGTAATAAGCTGTTATACAAAATGTTGTAAGTCAAAGTCAACAAAGAGAAACCAAAACCTACCCCTCTCACATTTCTTATCTGGGGGTTAAAAAACAGGTACTTTCTACAAAGCCTGAACATTTTATTAAATAAAGAATAATACTCTGGCCTGACTGAAGTTATCAATGCCTAAAAATTAACAAATAACCGAAATAAAAAATATGTGAAAATTCCCATAAATCCCAACTAATCTCACACTAAAGCCTCAGGGTACACAAAAAGACATAGTTTTGCAACTATATGACAGCACCTCCTCTTTTGACAGTCAATAACTCAAGTCAGTAGAAAATTAGTTTCAAAAGCAAATGTTTGCAATAAGTTGCAATAAAATAAAATTTCAGATGATAAAGTATAATCATAACTATGAACTTAGTACAAATTACAGCTAAAAAACAACCCAGGTTAGCACAATGGCATAACAACCAGCTCTATATTCAGAGTATGATGTGAAATATTAAGGAAAACTCCAATTTCTAGACTGAACTGAGACCCATCTATACACATTTACCTGAAAAAAAAGCTGTTTCAAAAAAGATGTTTAGAAAGCACTACACTGAATTAACAAGAAAAGAGACTGGATTGCAATTCAGATAGAACTTTTGTACAAAATACAGCGCACTATACTTTCAAAAACATTTATCCTGCAAAAGCCAGCTCCCGTCACTGACCTGCAAAAGAGCGGCGTTTTATGTTTAGCTCATTGGACACTCGTACTTCAGTGCACAGCTTCAGCATCAGTAACATTGTAAAGATCATGATAATGCTTTGCCATAAAAGAGGGGATTCAAAACGCCTTCCAAACCTAAAAAAAAAAGAAAAGAAAATACATAAAACATTTAAGCGTGTGGAAAGGGAAATGCTAACAGCAACAGGTATGAAAGGCTGAGGAAGTTGAAGTCACCAGCCAAACCTAGATGAACATACAGTAGCTCAGAGCAGGAGTATCTGAGAATCTTATTTCAACTGATCCTAGAGATTCTGAAGCCAGAAGCTTAAGACTTTGTTTCCAAAGCCAGTAGTAAGTCTGTTATTTTGAAAGGAGAACCACATTCATGAAGGAGTCAAGTCAGTACAGAGAGACCACAGGGTTATGCCACATTAAAACCAATTATGTGTGCTCTCCACATACACACTTGGTAGATTCCACATGGACTTCTGTGCAAAACTTACCTTCCTCAATTTTTAATGTGAAGTCACAAAGACAATAGCACTTTCCTTATAAAGAAATAAATACCTACAGCCCTGTCTGCCTCTAGTCATCTGAGTGGAAAGACCAGGTCTGCAGAATACACAAATTATTTCATCAATTTTTGTCTTATTTGGACCAAGACTGGTGGAAGTAAGGAAGTACAAATGATGTTTGATGGGGGTTTCTGAGCACTTCCTGTACAAAACTGAGAGGTAAACTTGTATTGTGGCCAGTCTTGACTGAAGAGCTTACTCTTATGTGATTGCACAAGATCCTGCAACAGGAAAATGAGAACTCTTCACTGAAGATCAGTGATGCACCAAGCTCCTCCTTCTACATTACTTGATGAAAGCTCAGCAATCCTCACCACACACTCAGTAAGTGCATTATAGTTAAAGGGTGGAAGCTTTTCATACCTAGCCCTCAAAATATAGTGCATTACAACAGGAAAGTTGCACCCACATCACAGTGAGCTGCTTCTCTGTGCTTATTTCTGCCAGGTATTATGCCTAGAACACAGAGGTGCTGAGGAAGTGATTTGGTGAAAACACATTGCTACGCTCCTTCAGCCAGCACCGTGAGGCATGCAGGCTTTCTAAATTTCCTAACAGCACAGTTACTATGGTCACTTTCTGACCACATCATGCTGAGTCCTAAGCCTCACAGGCATGGCAACTATTGCCCTCTACAGATCAACAAAACATACTCATATGAAATATATCTTCCCAAACACCAAGCCCCAAAACAAGTCTTGCAGGCAACACAACCCTTTAAACTAGGTCACATATACAGGAAAACAAACAGCTGCCAGCTGCAGAGCAAACACGACATGGCCTTCACCACACTACCTGGATAACAAGACTAGAGGGAATACCAGCGTCAAGGACCACTGTTGGGTTCTTGAAGCTGTAAAAGCAAAGCCAGAACACTCATTTTGCTCTGGGTCATGGACACAAACGCCACTCCAAGCTGCTTACCCTACTTTGCATTGATATTAGGGCCTGCCGAAGCAATACTAATCCAGTTTAAGACTCCTCAGGCCAGCCTGAGCCAGGAGCACTGTGAGATGTAAGCCCTGCAGGGAGAGCGTGCTATTCCATGTTCTCCTTACTTTCCGCCTTGCAGACATTATTCCTGTCTTTGCCTAAGCAAGAGCTGGGAGAGGAGGAACATCAAAGTAATTAAAGTATGTTACTAGAGAGAGATGAAGAGCCTTAGGATACTATAACAGGTTCGCAGAAATTTGAAGCTTTGAAGTGCTGGGGTGAGGGGGTCACCACTATTATTCTGCATTTTCACCCCATAACTACAATGTTGTGTCATAAAGTGAACAGTGACACTTGGAGTATACAGGGAACTCAAGACTTCATATGTCAGACTACACTGTTTACTTTGTTTGTAAAAACAAAAGAACTCTTTATTTCCTGTACTAGTCAAACGCACAAATAAAGGGAGGGAGGGGCTTACATTTTATCAGTATTTCCACAGCCTTAAAATGACTAATGCATATTCAGGGTGATGAAGACAAGAGAAGTGAACATTCAAGCCAGAGCAGAGACTAACTAGTCATTTAGAAAACTACTTAATTCCATTGGTACAATTCAATCCTGTTGCAATAATCCTGCTATTCCAGTCCTGGGCCTACTCAAAACAGCAAATGCCAATTGTGCAAAAGAAGCCTAAACTAGACCAAACACAAAAGACTTGCTTATCTCTTTTCCTAAGACATCTCTGAAAAGAAACTGACTGTTGTTGGTGCAAACAGTTCACACATTCCTCCTGCACTCCCGGATGCTGTTTCAACTTCCACCCATTGGATGCTATAGACTTTTCCTGGTCTTTGGGAAATTACAGATTCTAGGCAACATGGAAAGCACACAGGATATTCCACACACCACCAGAACCATGACAGACAGCCCACGGTAGCAGCATGGCAGCTGTCATGAAAGACGTCCAATGGAATTACAGAATTTCATCAGCAGGAAGAACAAGAAACAAACTAGTTTTGCAACAGGATCTTTTTGTATGAGGTTCTTCTTGATATGTAAACTTCCAAGACTTTATGGTAAACATCCCAAGCTCTTCACTTGGACATACAAAATTCCACTTTACTTTCTGCACAGAAGAGCAATGCATTTTATCCCTGCTCTCCAGCACTTATAAAAAAGGAGGAGGAATTGAATAACACTTTTGCCCTCAATATCTGAGCAAGATTCCACCAGCAGGCCATATATATAAGGTAATCTTTCAAAGTTCTAGTCACACTGTCAGCTTGATTTATACCATCATCCCACATTCCCCACATGGTAAAAGCTGGCAAGATCCATTTTAGTAACAGAAGCCTTAAAAGCAAAAGTTTCTCTTTTTCACAGAAAGTCCTACAGACAGACATCATTGCTACACCTTCTGAAGCCAAAGCAACACCAGACAGCAGAGACCTGATCCACACGTGGCACTGTAGGTGTTACAGCAATTCCATAGTTCTCATCTTTTCCCTGACTGTCAGAACTTCTTCCCACAGTTTGTCTTAAGGCAACTGTTTTGTGAGAAAAACTGCAAAGTTGGACGGTTTTATTTTCTGTTGTTTGGATTTCTGTGGCATTGCTGTATGAGGATTAGGACAGTGGCCTGTAGAATTGCATCTCAAAACCTTTGGAAAGAATGTTGTCTTCTTGGAAAATATACAAACCATATTATACTATGACATCCATTTTATGAAATGCAAAACTGAAAAAAAAGTCCAAAAACTTCTGAGAATAGCAGGGAGCATAAGTACTTTTGGCTGCGCTCACTCAAGATACAAATAAAAATGCCTACTGCTGATTTCTAAGAAATCTGCAGTTCCTTTTCCTCTAGCTATTTACTCTGATTTTAATATTAAAAGAAATCATAATTTATCTCATCATAAGCTCCATTTTAAAAAAGAAAGGGCGAAGAGAGGGGGAAGAGACAGAGAACTCACAAGTAAGTTCTTCTGCATCCTCCACCCCCAACTGATTATACAACTCTCACCCGCCTTCTTGTTCCTGTTCTTGATCATGACAATGCAAAGCTACTCAGCTGGTAGACTGTAGGCCACAGGAACCCAGAAGGTATGTCCATCTTGGTCACAACTGAGCTCATGTGCCACAAAGGAACTCTGAAGCCATCCCACAACTTCAAAAACAGCCTAGGACAGCTTAAACAGATAATTAATCACCTCAAAGCTAAAGCATCAGGTTATCCCTTGAGCAAGAAAACGGAGCTAATTCAGGGAGTACAGTAAGACATATGCTAACAAAAATGTTAATGAAGAGTTTAATTAAAAATGCAGAGGGAAAAAAATCGCTCTCAGATTTTTTTGGAGCAGGCCATATACCTTCACATGTACCAGAATTACAAGGGCATTGAGTTCTGCACTGCCTCTCACTCTCTATCCAGAGCGCACACCTTCTCCAGGCTGACCAGTCCAGAGAAACTCTGACTGTGGGGCTGGAGAAGACAGACAGGAGCAGTACTGACAGTGGCAGAAGGACTAGAACAAAGGAACAGCTGATGCAATAATAAATCATGTCCAGCAGCTATACTGGCACCCCAAAATAAACATTGCTTTGATGTGTTATATAAAATTGTAACAAAAGATTACCACTAAAAATAAAGTTAACTTCGTATCAAGTTTAGTACAGCACAAAATCTACTTTTCACACTGGTAAACAGACCCCGCTGTGTGATGCTGTGAGAACAAACTGCCTACTTTTCAATTTTTTTTTTTTTTAATTTTTTTTTTTTTTAAGAATCCTCTTTAAAAGGGCCCAAGACTTCATCAAGGTCAAACTTCTAGTTTCTTTTTCCTAAACAAAAGCTATGTATGCATAAACAAAATGAAGTAGAATCATGCCCATTGCTATACATACATAGATTTTGTTCTTGCAGACCAGCCTTCTCCCAATGTCGTTACACACAGTTCTGGCATGTAACTCATTGCTGGAACACAGTAAGGCCAAACAAACATAAGTGAAAGCAAAAATGTCTCTTTAAAGATGACATTTTGAGACATCATGTAAAAGAGAAGCATGAAAAATTCCTTAATGGGTAATGTGTTACTGTCATCACTGGCAAACTAATGTTCTTTGAGCACACCCTGAAACTAAGGGATTAGATGGAAGAAAGGCAAGGAGAAGAGGCATTTCACTGAGACTTCTTGACTTTAAAAGATGGCTTACCATTGGAGACAGTCTAATTGGAGGAACCGAATTTGTGAAAACAGGTAAGTCAAAACAGAATTGTTATCCTTGATCTTACTTTGTTCATTGACTATTGTAACAGTGCAACACACCAGATGCAAGTCTATTGACACGTAAAATACGTCAGAAGATTAGGAAGTAAATACTCTATTTGGAGGGGACACAAAAGGTCAAACTTCACCCACTGCAAAACCAGATGTTAAAACAAAAAAAAAAAACCTCTGAGATAAACAAGTACAGTTATAGGAACATGTGGAGTATGTCATTTCACAACTTGAAAGTGAGGGAATTGCCCTCATAGCTGAGATTAACAAGTAGGGACATAGGGCAAGGGTGGGACTGGGTCTGTTCTGAGTGACAAAAATACAGAGAGACCAGCACTACTCAAGAGTGAAAATACAGAGGCAACCTGGCATAAAAGGCAGGAACTGTCTGTTCTGTAAGCCTCAAATTCAATATACAAAATTCAGGGAAAATCTCAAAGTAACAACAGAAATGAATTATAGAAGTGTCTTTGAAGTGAAAAATAAAACAAACAAAAAACTCACCACAAACATCAGCCATCCTAAGAAATAATTAAGCCCTGAAAAGCAACTTTATTAAAACTTAAAAAGTTTTTAAGGTCTACCACTTTAAGTATTTATTTTTGGATCAGGGTGGAGGGGAAGTCAAGAAGCATGACTGGCTCAAATCATGTGCTTAATAACCAGGGGTAATGAAGAGAAACTAAACCCAATTGAAAACAGCAGCTATATGGCAGCAAAGTTTTCAGAAGTGAGACATAGATTAAGACTTGGTTTGCTGAAGGGAAGGAAATGCCAACTAGTAAAAAAATAATACAGAGAACAGAGTTGCTTGTAGGAGCGGTTCTATTCTGGCATCAGAATGGATTTAAATGACTTTATAAATTTAAAACAAAATAAACAAAAACCTTTTCATTCCCTCCAATAAATATTACATACACAACTAATATAATTCTGCTGTTTTATCATACGATCGAGAGATTGTGTACGAAATAATGCATCAGCCATAGCTGACATTAACCAATTAATGCAAAAATGGAATTGCCAAGCTGTTCTATGGATGCATTTTAACCATGTTCACAGAAATCAGAGGCTCTTGCTCTATTATCTTTCTTTAATCATCCATATGCCCAAGGATAACATCCAACCTCAGTGCTGCTTTCCTGACTTACTGCTGTTTATAATTAACTACCAGGGATGCCCAATTTTTTTAAGTAGACAAGCAAAATATTCTCTCTCAGGGAACATTTAATTATCATTATGCAAATACTCTTTTCTCTTTTAGTTTCTGCAAGTACAGACAGCAAGGCTTCTGCAGGCTCATGCCTACATTTCCCCACAGAATGGGCATGTGCTGGGTGAAACCATTCCCTGCCAAGCTCCAAGATGACCAGAGCTTACATAATGCTTATACATGCCAGGAAGTGATACTATTATGTGGCTTAAATACTCACAGTAAAAAAATCACATACTCCTATCAATATAACTGCATTCTCTCTCTTTTGAAGTGTTGACAAATCTTTTAACATTGACATAAATTACAACTTTTCATTACTCGCAGTATTTATTCTTCCGCACACCTCCTAACCAGGTGTACTTAAAATCAATTCATACTGAAGATTTTTCATAGTCTTCCACAGTCTGCCTCCCTTAAGAGATGCATTCACCTGGGTTACCTAGAAACTACCAGCATCTCCATTCAGACATAAGTACTTTGCATATTTTGCCTACCTCTGGTGGAACAAAATATTAGACAATTTCTATTTCTCAAACTGTTAACTCAGGCTTTTCACTTCTCCTCCCCCTGACAGTTCCTCTACTTCCCTTCCACTCTCTGCTTTCTCCAAGAGCTGCTTTTCTCCCCAGGAAAACACAGGTCCAATGCAACAAGTAGCTCTGATCTAGCGATGACTTCTTCGTTTGATTGCCAGCTTGTGGTGCCAAGAAAGGCCCCTTGTTTTCCCACTCCAGGACAGCACTTACGTGTCACATTTGGCTGTAGAAGAACCCAAGAAGCCATTACACAGAAGGAGGGGAGCTTTAGAAAGAAACTGGAAACCTAACTGATAGCCTGTCACCTATCAGTTCTTCGTGGATTACAAAGCAGTATTTTGTAGCCAAAATAGAATCACAGAATAACTGTTCTTAATTGCAGTAACTTCCCAGACCATTTCATCTTTGGTTTTCCATGTACATTCCCAGTGTTGTATCATCTCTATTATTAGAGGTAATAAGGAAGATGTTAATAGAATTAATTCATAGAAATCATACCCTAATAACATTTTCTTTGTCCAGCAGCTAAATATGGAAACAAACTTGCTTTTTTAAATACTGAAACTGGTGTTGAAAACAAAAGAAACTTGCTTTGAAAGGCAGCCCACCTTTTGCCTGCTTATCCAAGAATTAATATTTTCATCTGTAGTTTTGCATCGGAGCTCTACAAGTGAACCCCCTCTGAAGCCAGCTGGCATCCCGGGAAAACGCAAGAACATATGGCAAGTGTTCCAGTGACGTTAATGCCAACTAGACACTAGAATAAGCATGCGGGGACCGAGGCTTTCACTCTGAGAATGGAGCTAGAGGGGCAGGGGAAATGTACAACACAGTCAGCAAGAAAAAAGACCTGACTTAGCATAAACCTCTTTACCAACAAGTTAAAAAGTTACATCTTGGAAATCACTGCACTGATAATCAGATTTGGCAAGGGGAACAGACCGTGCTCCCGAGCCCAATTCATTCTACTTAAAACAGACTGACAAACTGATGGAAAGACAGCATTTTGATCTTCAAAAGAGGGGGAGAAGTATGTAAAATACATTGTTTCCTCAAATGTTCTAATCAAAGCTTTACAGCTAGCAACCAAGCAAGAATCTTTAGAACTGAGCAGACACACATCAGCTTACCAAAAAAGTATCCGCAGAATGTTGGCGACCAGCAGCACCAGGCAGACGTAGGTGGAGAAGCCCTCGGCGTTCTGTGTCCGGCGGATGTCCCGGTACTGGGGGATGTAGGGCACCACGCCGCCGAACACCATGGCCCCCGCGGCGCCCCACGACACCAGCTGCTGCATGGGCACCAGCAGCCACTCCAGGCCGCCCGGCTCCATGCCGGGGGGGCGCGGGGAGGCGCTCAGACTGAGGGATGCCCCGCCGCAGCTCTCCGGCCGGGGCCGGCTCTAGCCGCGGACGGGCTCCTGGCCGGGATGCGGCACCATGGCTGCGCCCTCTCCCGCGGCGCCCGGACCTGGGGAAAGGAACGGGGCGTCAGTCTGGCTCTGCCAGGGGCTGCTCCGGCCGCTGCCGAGCCGGCACCACCGCCCTGCCGCGGGCGGGTGGGGGCCGCCGCCGCCCACCGCCCCAGCCCGGCGCCGCACAGGGGAAACCCGACTCTGGCACGGCAGCCAGCGCCGAGGAGACCCGCCAGCGGCCGGGGAGGGCACGGACACACGGCGCCGCCGCCACCCCCGCCCAGCCGCCCGGTCGGTTCTCCGAGGGGGCTTCCCCGCCTCCATAACCCACCCGCGCGCTCCCCGCCCCGTGCATCCCGAGCCGCGCGAACATGCGCGTCCGTCTGTCCACCCGGCTGTCCATCCATCCATCCATCCGTCCGTCCCGCCAGTCCGCCCGCCCCGCACCTGCTCCCCCTGCCCCGTCCGCAGCCTCCATCCCCACAGCGCTCCGCGGGCGGGCAGTGCCGTCCCCGGGCGGCCCGTGACGCCACCGCGACCGGCCGCGCCGCCGCCAATGAGCGCCGGGGCCGCCCCTTCCTCCGGCGGGGAGCGGCGGCGAGCTCGGCCCTGCCGCGCTCCCTTTCCTCCTCTCCTGCCGGCACCGTGCCGCCCCCCGCCGCTGCCTGGGGCACCTCTGCCTGGGGCACCGCTGCCTGGCCTCCGCACCGGGATGGGCCCTGGACACGCACCGGGACAGGGCGGGCGGCTCGGCCCGGCAGGGATGGGGTGCCGAGCTCCCCCGGCCACACCTGGGCGCCCTCCCCGCCGCGGGCCTCCCTGAGCCGCCGCCCCGGATCCTGCTCCCTGCCTCGGGCTTTTTCCTTCTACCCAGGAGTTACGGAAAACTCCGTCACGCCTCACAGACAAAGGGGCAATGGCTTTAAAATTAAAGAGGATTGATTTAGACCAGATATGAGCAAGAAATTCTTTACTGTGAGGATGGTAAGGCACTGGAAGAGGTTGCTCAGAAAAGCTGTAGATGACCCATCCCTGAAGTATTCAAGGCCAGGTTGGATAGGGCTCTGTGCTACCTGCTCTACTGTAGGGTGTTCTCGATGGTGGCGGGGGGGTGGGGTGTGGAACTAGATGATCTTTAAGGTCCCTTCCAACTCAAACTATTCTGTGATTCTATTACAGTTCTGTGATTTCCATGGCTCTCAGAACCGTAGTCATTACTTAACTACACACAATTCAACTAACCAGCACATCTTCTGTACCGGAGAGGGGGTTTTCCCTCAGTGGTATAGATAAAAGGTGGTGGTGGAGGGAAAACGTTGCATCTTCTACCCGAAGTGACCAGTGAGTCTGTACTGCTGGTTGCAGTGGGCCAGCTGCACACAGATGTTGCAAGGAGATTGACTGCATGGACGCTGCATCACTGAGGTGATGGCAAACTTCAGCCACACTAAAAAGGATGTATCATCCACTGCGCATCCAAGTGGCTGCACAGCTGTCCTCAAAGCTTGTTCCCTGGGTTCCCCATAATACTTTCATGGGCATGCTGCCTCCTACCTTTTAAGTACCCCTGCTTCTCATCCAATAGGTGGGAAATGAGATGGGGTTTCCTGCAAATGTGTGATGTATTATTTTGTGTCCTGTAGCAGCAACTGCAAATGTTTGTTGTGAGTCTTGAAGGGGAAAAGGAGCCGAATTAAAAATAGAAATGTCTGTTTCAAGGCTTTTGGAAGCCTTTTGTTTACTTCCTGCATAGCAGCACCTTGCTCAACTGCAACCATTTCTGCCACCAGGCACATTCTTGCAGTATACATGCAGCACATGAACCTACACATTACCGCAGAGTGTATTTTTCAAAGACCATTCTTCGGGTACCATCACAAAAATATCCAAAACACCCTCCTACACAGATGAAGTGACCAGTGATAACATTAGGACTCACCTTTCCTACAGGGAAGCAGTAGCTCTGCTACTCAAACAAAGCTGTATTCCACTCTATAGACCTGAAAGTTTGATTGCCAAGGTTAAAAATACACAGTGGAGGTTTTGAATTCTAATTTTTGGATGAGAAGCCTGATGTTCCTCACTTCAGAGCATCTGACTGACTCAGACTATAACAATCAAATTATGTAAACTGCATTATTTAAAACATATTTTATTATTTAATGGCTCACTTTTTTAATGGCACATATCACTTGTGCACTGTTATCATCAGACAGTTACGCCAATTTCTTTCCACACTTTTCTTGGAAGCCCTTGCCACATTATTTTTTCTTAAGCACAAAGGTCTGAACAAGCCTCAAGCCTGTAAATAAGAGTAGCTCAGACTAGGAAGGCAACTTTTGTTCATGTCAACATGTATTTTGAGAAATCATTGAGAAATTATCTTGAGAAAATAGGTATTTTGAAGTAATGGTTACCTACATAGAAGAAACTGCCCAGGCTGACATTAGATCTCCAGGTAGCTTCCAGAATAATTCCAGGATGCTGTTAAGCCTAGGTAATAACAAATCGCATACAATATTAAGATTCTAAATATCAACTGGAAACAGACAACCACTTTAACTTAAGTTGTTCACCCTTACTTGAAACTCTAAGGGTAAAAACTCTGAATTACAGCATGTTGCTGTGTGAACCTAACTCAGTTTTGGTCACTGAAAAATGTCCTGGTTGTTTAGTAGTTAATCCATGGATGTAAGGCAAACTGATCAGTGACACCAGACGCTAGGTAAGGGGAGGAATAACAGGTTGGCTCAAACTCCTCAAGATGAGCAGCTGCACAAAAGCTTATGCCAGGATCAGGGGGGGGACCCTTCAGGTCTCAGGATATTCTAAGCAGCCAGGGGCAACTTTCTTTGGCAATGGTGCCATCCCAAGGTGCTTGCTGATTCCTTTATACCATCCTACCCAGCACATGGAACATCCAATCACAGCAGACCCAGCAAGCCTCCGGAAGGAGAGTGCCTTTGAGGAGCTTTATCTAAAGCTTGGGTGATAACAGGTGTTTGAAGAGAGTCTTGCTTCATCAAGGAAAAGTTCAGCAACCTGCAGGTCTGAGTGCAGTCACATGAGAATGCTCAGCCTTGTGAGGCTTCATATCAAACTAGATTTCTTTATCTGGTAGATAGTGACTGAGAGGGAGCTGAGAAGGACCGCTTTCTTGGTATAAAAGCAGAGCCTACCGTAGCAACAGTACTGCTTAACTGCCAGACAGCAATCTTCTGTTTCCAAGTGAGGAGAAAGAGAACAGGTGCGTTTATTTTTCCACACTGACTGGCAAAATTCCACCATTAAAAAAAAATAATCTCTATTTGCTAAAACTACATTACCCATTCAGACAACAGAAGCAGACAGAAAGTTTCATATTAGGTCTTTGAAGACTAATATTAATCTTTTTAGGACAACTGCTGTAGGAGAATTGAAATTGAGTATGTGAGCAGCTCTAGCCACCTAGTTATGAAATAGCTTGTAGCAGTTAACATTTTGGTGACAACGTAATTGCCAAACCTCCAAACATAACAAGAATTTATATTTATTCCAGACTAAGAAATCTGATTAAAAAAAAGTATCTTTGGATACAGTTTAAGCAAGCCGAAAGTAGTGAACAGACATGGCATGTTTACAAAGGGATTTTAACATTGGTAGAGGTGGTAAAAATTATTATATAAGGTTTAGTTTTGCAAATAGGTCCACTGACTTAAAAGACTAAGCAAAGCACCATTTCTACAGTTGGCTCCAGGTGGCCATATTCCTAGCAGGACAACATTGAGGCAAACAGGATTCAGGAATCAACCACCCAAGTTGGACCAGTTTCACAAGATTTAGCTACCTCTGCAGTTTTTTACAGGAGGAGGAGGAGGACAGCTGTTGGTGCTTCACTTGTAGTTACTGCAATAGCAAAAATAGCAAATTGCTGCAAGTCTCCTAACCAGTCTGTTGTTCTGTCAATTGATTTTGAAAGATGACTATTAAAATTATTTTGTAGTCTGCGTTACAGGAATGCTGTTGCACTGAAGCAAGCACAGCAAGTCCCTGCAAGATGTCAGCTCAAGTGCAGATAAGCTCTAAGTCACTACTTGAACACGTTGCACAATAAATGTTTTCATAAGGATTATGTGAGTTCCTGCAGTAGCCAAATTTCCTTCAATTATCACATTATATCTCATTCTACAACTTCAGCCATGGGGAGATTAAAAAGAAATATTCACTGTACTGTTCATAAAACAAGTAAATGGGTCTTAAGTGCCTTGAAACTGGCCATTCCTACCATGATGCATTATCACTAAATCAGCTGCCCTCGTCCCTCCATTTTTTTATTTTCTACAGCAACCCTACTGCAACTGCTGGCAGAAGCTACCTCCTGACCCCTTTTAACACTGGTAAGCCTCTGTTTTGGTAACTGATGGACAGAATCAAGCTAGCATTAATAAGAGATACTGTTTTATTGCACATCTTCACCACTTTTTATTTCTCCTTCTGTGCTGGTCTTTGTAAACAGAGCAGTGAATATAAGCATGATGTGGAACACCCACCAGTATGCAAAGGAACAACCTCTTCACCTCCAAGGAGGACCTGTGACAAACATGCCCAGCCTACAAGCTCCTCTCTGGACAGTAGTGACATGCTTTGCACGGGGGAGCAGGAACCAGGGCTGTGCAGGCCGAGATAATTAGACTCCTCTCAGTACTTGGACTGCTACCATCTCCACAGACAAGCAAACATGCCAGAGCAGAAATCAACCTGAAAGCTGGCAGAAATACATGAACCCCTCTTCAAACCATTACAGCTTTGAAACAATGGGCAAAGTGCAGGTGAGTGGAGAAATAAACAAACAGCAGTCCCAGTTCAACTTCTTACCTGTGTAATACAAATTACTGCTTAACCCACAGCCTGCTCTTCTGTCAAACAGGTCCAGCTGATGACAATCATTTCTTCCTCACCTGCTCTTCATATGCCTTTGGCATGTCCCATGTCCTCAGGGTCACCTCAGCAGCTGGTTGCAGCAGAGGAGACCACAGGCAGCTCCTGCTCAGCACCAGCCATAGAACCAACCTGCGCATCCTTTCCCAGAAGTGAAGCCAAAAGTTCTCACCTCAACAACCTTTAGGAGTGGAATTGTTTTCTCTTAAGAAAATACGTAATAGCTCAAAGGACCAGAAGCAAGGAACATCTCCACAGATGGGATCTGCACAGTGTGTCTGGGTAAAATACTATGCAGGCTCCATTCACTGCTGAACCAATGCATCGTGCTCAGCATCAGAAGGAACATAAGGTCTATTCACGATCTAGATTCCTCTTTTTATTCTATCTTATTAAAATGCCTACTTTATTAAGCCATTTCTTGTTGGACCTTTCTTGACACAATGCAGAAAGAGCCCTTCAGCATCTCCCTCTCTCTTGCACTTCACCCCTCCCTGGGGCAAAATACTTACTAATTACAGAATCAGTGTGTTTAGCAAGAAGTGGCTGATATTGGAGAGTGAGATGGGAAAGAGGGAGTGTGGTGGGATGACCCCAAGCACCATTGAAGGCCCCCCACCACCTTGCTCACTTGCTCTTCCCAGCAGGATGAAGGAGACAATCAGGAGGGTGAAACCATGGGAAAAACACTCATGGATTGACATAAAAGTCTAACAGGGAATAAAAAGAATAAAAATAATTGATGCAAAGAAAACCAATCATCAACTCCCACTAACAGACCGATGCCCAGAGAGTCTCCCAGCAACAGCTACTTTGGAAGAAACTTCCCGCCCCCACCCTGGTTTTATTGCTGAGTGTGATGCTATGTGGTCCAACATGTCCTTTGGTCAGTTGGGGTCAGCTGTCCTGGCTGTTTCCTCTCTCACCACCCCCAGCCTATTTGCTGGAGTGGGGGCAAAGTGAGAAACAGAAGGCCCTGAGAAGGCTGTGCAGAAGGGTGTGAGAAGGCCCTGATGCTGTGCAAGCACTGTTCAGTGACAGCTAAACCACTGGCGTGCTGCCAACACTGTTTTGGTCACAAAAACAGTGTGGATAAAGTCAACTTCATCCCAGCCAGAGCCAGCACAGGGCGTGAAACGCAATTTGGGAAATCCTTAAACTGGCTATATCTCTGAAGAACAAGTGAGGGTGCAAATACAGTGTCTAAAGTTTCACAAGAACTATCCCTAGCCTGCTCTGACTCATTTTCTCTCCCTTTTGATGAAGCTGTGGAGTAGCTTGGATACAGAGAGATATAAGAAAAAGGACAGAGAAACTATAGCTTCATCAGGATTCAAAATATCACCATATGACCCGGAGTCAGTAGCATTACAGCACCCAAGCTATTCTTTCTTTCTCTGTTCTAGGACAAGGACAAAAGTGTTTCTGGTGGCATTTACACACTTTAACACAGTCATAGTTTGTTTCTGCTGAGATAAGCTCAGCATCTCTGGTACACATAAGAACATCTTCTACACATAAGAACAGAACAAAACGAAATTTATGCTGCCCTTATCAGGAGCAAAGAGTGCAGAAGGGAGGAAAAAAAAACTAAAGACCAACATTATTGCATGAATAACACTTGAGTCCAAGACAATAATCTAGATGAGACAGATACAAACAATGCAGTTTCTGAAACACCAAGGAGATGCAGCTACAGGTCCTTTTTCACTAATGCAGCATTTATCCCAGAAAGAAAATTAACATCCTCACATGTCCTCTGAGCCCCTCTGGCTAGCCTCAAAAGTGGGGACAGGCTTGGGGGCCCATGCCACTGCACCCCTTCCCCTAGCTCTGCAGGGCCAAGTCTCCAACACTCTTCTGCTCAGCTGACACTTGTGCTAGCCTGTGCTGACAGTGTCCCTTGGCACCCTCCGGTCCCTCTGTGTCCTTGTAATTTCAGACGCCTTTTGCCAGGCATGCTTGAAATATGCACCCACAAGTCTCCTGCTGGCAAACAGCCCTGTGGAGCACTAAATGGAGCAGGGGTGGGAGGGCTCCTATAGCACCAAAGCTGCATAAAATACCTGTCATACTCCTAGCAGCCTCCCCTCTGCCACAAATGTCTTGCAGAAGAAGCAGACAGGCCACTGTCAGTCAAGGTTTCAATCCTAAGAGCACATTTGCAACAGTTCTTTGTTTCATATGAGAAGGGGCAAGCCTTTCTCTCAAAAAAAAAAAAAAGCCAAATAATCAGATTTCTACACCCTTTGGTTTTTTATTACCCAAACCTTGCTGTTAGAGCACGTGTCCTACACCTGATGTTACCCAGTGTTATTCTCCATATTTTTCCAAATCCACCCATGTTTTATGCAACCATATGAAGTGCTTTCCAACAATTTGAGGCTAATTTAAACTGCCTGAACCAGTTATCTTCTCTGGGAAAAATTATCTCTGAAGCTGTAAGGAAACATGACCATAGCTGCAGTTTGCTCACAGGGAATTTTACCCATGGTACTTCACAGCTTCTGGAAAAGCAAAATGTGCATCTTCAAATCATAGAATCATAGAATCAGCTGGGTTGGAAGGGACCTCCGATCAAGTCCAACCCTTGATCCACTACCGCTGCGGTTACTAGACCATGGCACTGATGCCACATCCAGTCTCTTTTTTAAAATCTCCAGGGATTGAGAATCCACTACTTCCCTGGGCAGCCCATTCCAATGTCTGACCACCCTCTCCATAAAGAAATTCTTTCTAATATCTAACCTAAACCTCCCCTGGCACAACTTGAGACCATGCCCTCTTGTCTTGCTGATTGTTGCCTGGGAAAAGAGACCAACCCCCACCTGGCTACAACCTCCTTTCAGGGAGTTGTAGAGAGTGATGAGGTCTGAGCCTCCTCTTCTCCAGGCTGAACAGCTCCAGCTCCCTCAGCCTCTCCTCATAGGACTTGTGCTTGAGGCCCTTCACCAGCCTATTTGCCCTCCTCTGGATCTGCTCCAGCACCTCAATATCCTTCCTGAACTGAGGGGCCTCAAACTGGACACAGTACTCCAGGTGTGGCCTCACCAGTGCTGAGTACAGGGGAAGAATCACTTCCTTGGACCTGCTGGCCACACCTGTTCCTGATCCAGGCCAGGATGCCATTGGC
>NW_016690183.1:1444372-1446347 GCF_001604755.1 Lepidothrix coronata
AAAAGGCAGACGGAAAATTATTGAAGTGTGCCTTGGATGAGCAAGGAAGGCTCATCAAGTCACCCAGCGCTGTTTTGCTTATTTGAATTTTTTTATATCTATAATAAAACTTTTTTTTATTACGATACTTAAGCCTGGTACTGATTTTACTTATAACAATTTTGGTGCCGCGGCTCGGATCAGGGTTCCTGGGCAGCGGAGCTACTACCCGGGACGGGTACCCCCGTCCTTGTTTTTGGACGGTCCTGGAGAGAGGTTCCGCAGCACAGACTCTGAAATTCCGACCGAGAAGATTTAGAAAAAAGCAAATAAGCAAATAAAATTACTGCAGTTCCCTGTAATTCTTATGCATAAGCCCGGGCGAAGACTAACTCCAGGAAAAAGTGAGTAGTGAAACCTCCTCAGTCGGGAGGGACCGTTCGACAGGAGTTCGGACGGGGACTTACTCCAGGGGGAGTAAGTGTCTTACTCCAGGAGAGAGTAAGAGTACCAGGTGCCGCTCGGTTTGGGAAGGGACCATCCAGCGAGGAGTTGGATGAAGACTTACCCAGGAGAGGTAAGTATTTGCGAACCCCTCTCGGTGGGGAGGGAACCCCAGAGTGCGAGAGATTGAGAAGTTCAGCAGGACAAGCGATTGAGACCTCCCGGTAGTGCGGTTCTGGTATCTCCAGAGGAGACAAGTCACGAAAGGAGGGAAGTGACTGAAGTGAATTTGTGTGTGAAAGCATTCTGGAAGATGGGACAGAAGAAAAGTAAATCTTCTACTCCCATGGGTGGCTGTGAATTAGTGCAGGACAGCCCTAAGAGTGAGGAAAAACCCAAAGGGAAGGGTGAAATGGGGGATCATAAGGAGAAGCTGCAGGATACCCCACAGGAGAGGGAGAAACTCGAGAATGAGTTCGTGGTGGGGTTACCAACCATACCCCTAGACAGTCCTTTAGGAGTTATGATCAAGTGTTGGAATGATTATCACTCTAGAGGAGGATGAAATCAAGGGGATAAGATAGGGTTTATATCAGTTCCCTTGAATTCAGGAGATGTTAGAGCATTTAAGAAAGAGATGGGAAATCTCTTAGAGGATCCTTTGGGAGTGGCTGAGAGGTTTGACCAGTTTTTAAGTCCTAATATATACTTGGGAGGAAATGCAGTCAATTTTAGGAATATTATTCACTGTAGAAGAAAGGGGAATGATTGGAAAAGCGGGAATGAAAAACTGGGACCAAAGGCACCGGCAAGGTCCAGATGCAGATGTTAAATGACCTTTAGAAAACCCTAATTGGAACCATAATGAGCCAAATCATAGAAGAAATATGAGTGACCTGAGAGAAATAATTGTCCAGGGGATAAAGGAATCTGTTCCTAGAGGGCAGAATGTTACGAGGGCTTCCAGTGGATGTCAGGGGAAAGAAGAAATTCCAACTGAATGGTTGGAGAGACTCAGAAGAACTTCCCAACTTTATTCTAGTATGGATCCAGGTGATGGAATGGGACAGCAGGTGCTTAAGATGCGGTTTGTGGGTGGAGCATGGGCAGATATTAAAGAGAAGCTGGAAGACATGGATGATTGGCAGTGTAAGGAAATGGATGAATTGTTGAGGACTGCGCAGAGGGTATATGTGTGGAGAGAGGAAGAGAGTCAAAAGGAACGAGAGGAGAGACAGGAAGAATTACAGAAGAGAGAAGAAGAGAGGCAGAAAAGGCAGGAAGAGATGCAGAGGAAGCGGACGAAATTTTAGTGGCAGCTATAAAGGGAAGACAAGGAGGGGACAGAGAACAGAGACGAAGGATCCCTTGTGGACCTGATAAACGTGAACCATTAAGAGGACGTGTGCGGTTAGACTTAAGTGACCTATCTGGTTAGTTAGCCACTACAGAAAAGTTTTGTGTCCCGGGATAGGGGGCACGGATTCCTGAAAATTTTGACTTGGGCCCTCGGAACAGTCTAGAGAGTCAATTTTCAGGGGAGGCGAACGGG
>NW_016690183.1:1448156-1451568 GCF_001604755.1 Lepidothrix coronata
AACCCTTGCATCCCCTGTCTTTTAAAACTGCCGCAAGCTCATAACCTGTGAAAGAATATTTCCTACCCTAACTCAGAAAAGGGTTTTTGTCTAAAATGAATTGGGTAAAGTCTTTGCCATTGACCTTATTATATATACGGACCCAACCACGTACTGACACAGGAATTTCACCATTTGAAATGCTGTATGGAATGCCATATGATTTTGGAATCCCGATTGAAAATCCCAAGGTGGAAGATACCCTCTTAAGAGAATATATAATTGAGTTGATGAAAAGGAAACAGGAAAAAAAAAAAAAAAAAAAAAAAAAAAAAAAAAAAAAAAAAGATTAGTAACTCAGAGACCCCCGTTGGATATGGCAATACACAAAATTCAACCTGGAGACAGGGTGTTAATTAAAACATGGAAAAATCTTCATTAACCCCTCGTTGGGAAGGACCTTTTGTTGTTCTTCTCACTACAGATACAGCCATTCCTACCGTTGAAAGAGGATGGACTCACGCATCTCGTGTTAAAGGGCCAGTCAACACTCCTGAATGGACTGTAACCTCTCAACCTGGGAATCTCCGAATGACGTTCAGAAAAACAAGACTGGTAAATGAATCACTTTGAACTAGACGTAAGACCCAGTCTATACTCCTGGTTTGGAGTACCTCGAGACCTAACCTTAATAAGAGTTCGGTATAGCCATTGGCTGAGTGGACCAATCCCCTACCAGACTGGGGGAAGTGGATTATACCAAATTGCTGAAAAAGGGAGACCTTTTCCTCATTGTTGTGAATTTGAGACTGAAATTACTTTGCCAGAAAGACCTGTACGAAAGATACCATGTATAAAACACCCAGATTCAGGACATCAGAGCTGGGTCAGTTGTAAATGTACAGTATGTGGTATAGAGTGGTATTGTGCAGCAAGTAGACGGGACACACATTGTATGAATTGTCGAGAGTTCTTTATTGCTTCTGATGAGCAACTGAGTGTTCTGGAAATTGATAAGTTATTCTGTGGATGGGAGTGGTTAGTACCAGAGAACTGGGAAGTCTACAAAAAAGATTGGTACAAAACTCTAGAACAATGTGCCATTAAATTTGCCTGGAAAACAAATTTCACAACCGACCAACTTTTAGAAATACTAGAAAGGCATATGAAACAAATAGGTCTAGAGAAATAAAGGAAAAGGTCATAAGAACCTATAAAAAAAAAAAAAAAAAAAAAAAAAAAAAAAAAAAAAAAAAAACAAAAAAAAAACACCCATACTCTCCTGAAGAATATTGACTGCTGCCGAGAAGACATAAAACCCCGTTGCTCCCGGCAAAGGAGTAGACGGAGGAGGCAGAGCAATAATACGGTGGAGAACAGATATGGGAAATTATATATGGATTGTGGTACTTTTGTGGCAGCTTTCCCCAAGCAGGGAAAGCCCACATCGGCCGTACAAATGGACTCTGAACAGATGGGACGATCTAAAAACAATTAGGACTAATCTTACAGTAGGATCTCCCAGTTTCTCTGCTACCCTGTGTCAAATAGCTCCTTTACCACGTTGTTCAAATTTGAACCCTTATTATCTTTGTCCTGCATCTAATCCAGGAAAAAGATATTGTAACTATCCTGGTCAATATTATTGTGCACACTGGGATTGTGCCACTATTGCTTCTGCCTGGACTCCTAATTCTCGAGATAAGTACCTAACAGCGACATGGGGACCACCTGGCTGTAGACCTTCACAATTTGTTTTGTCTAAAAGAGCAAGGAGGTACAGCAATTGTGAGTATATAACCCTCCAGGTAATGCAACCAGAGGATCCAGGATGGTTAATAGGGAGAACTTGGGAAATCAGATACTGGGAACCAGGTACAGACAGGGGAGGGCTGATATTCATAAAAAAACAAGAAATCATCCACCGCCCTCTGGCAGTAGGACCCAATAAAGTCATAAAGAAAAAAGAGGATAATTTAAATCAGAAGGAGAGTAGAAAAAGAAAAACTTCCACAGTTTCAACTGCCCTGACTGTAAGTTTCAATGACTCTAGTAGAACCTCAACCTCCACTAAAGTAGATGAGAAAGCAGAACCATTGTTAAAATTGATGCAAGCGGCCTATTACACACTTAACCACACCAACTCTAACTTAACTAATTCCTGTTGGTTGTGTTATGACATCAAACCTCCATTCTACGAGGGGATAGCTCTGAACACTTCAGTTAAAATATCCAATCAGGGCAACCCTGAGCAATGTAATTGGAGGGAAAAACAGATAGGAATCACTCTCCGGCAAGTGAGAGGACAGGGAGTGTGCATAGGAAATGTTCCTCCAACGAAAAGAAACTTATGCAGCTATACCATCAAGAAACTTGATAAAACCAAGAAATGGGTTATACCTGGCAGAGAAGGATGGTGGATATGCTCCAAGACGGGTGTCACTCCTTGCTTGTCTTTACAAATATTTAACGAAAGTAAAGACTTTTGTGTTCAAATAACGATAATACCCCGAATTCTTTACTATTCGAAGGAATCGATTCTTGACCAATGGGATGATAATAAACACAGGATACAAAAAAGGGAACCATTTACTGCCATAACTATTGCCATGCTCCTTGGGCTGGGAACAGCGGGAGCAGCAACAGGAATTACATCCCTCGTTGAACAAAATAAAGGGATTACATTTCTAAGAACAGCAGTCGATGAAGACTTAGTGAGAATTGAAAAATCAATATCATACTTAGAGAAGTCTCTTACTTCACTTTCTGAAGTAGTTCTACGAAATAGGAGAAGATTAGATTTATTATTCTTACAACAAGGGGGGCTATGTGTTGCGTTAAGAGAAGAATGTTGCTTTTATGCAGATCATTCAGGAGTAGTTCGTGAATCTATGACTAAATTACGTGAAGGAATTTTTCAAAGGAAAAGGGAAAGAGAAACTCAACAAAGTTGGTTTAAATTATGGTTTAACAAATCACCCTGGTTAACTACTTTAATTTCTACCCTAATAGGCCCCTCTAATAATGTTGTTAATTACTTTGACATTTGGCCCTTGTATTTTGAATAAATTTGTAACTTTTGTTAAAGGTAAGATGGAAACGGTACAACTTATAGTAATGAGACAGCCATATTCCAAATCGAGCGAAGAAACATCTAAGGCTGAACCATTTCCTACCTTGAGGGCAGCCCGAGAAGCTGTAATAAGGTTTGATAAGCAAATTAATGATAAATAGAAAAGGGGGAAATTGTGATAGCCAATAAAGACCAAAAGAGAGATAATTTGCTTATCAAATTATATTTGCAACACTGTAATTACGAACTGTGATAAACAAAGTCTCAAGTCTCTATAAGTTTCAAGTAATAGTCTCATTTAGTGTTTGTCTTGACTACCTCATGCATATTGATTGTATCCTAAACATGTATATTCTGTGG
>NW_016690183.1:1454157-1578303 GCF_001604755.1 Lepidothrix coronata
TCTTGGACAAACAGGCGCCTAAAAGATTTAAAGTTCTACCATATTTTATTCTTAGGATAGTAGGGAAGTTTTAGGGCCCCTTGACCTTGTAAGGGTCTGTTTTATTTCTTTATGGGGGTGTAATTAAGTTTTACAATCCGCTTGTTTTATTTTGATGTAATCACCCATTTGTTTCACGAATCACAATTATTTATTTATCACAACCACCGAATAATTCAGTCAACAACAACAGCAGCTAGGCGAGTGATTTCACACAGCCAAGAATTACACAAAACCAGTCTCTGTAGTCACCTTTCTGCTGCTCCTCTCCTCATTAAAAGGGAAAACTCTACCCTGTTTTCTGTTACAGCTACATGATGCCCATAGTACACACTGGACTTCTGATAAAGATTATCCTTAACCTTGCCAGTTTTCAGGAGAAACTTGCAGAAAAGGGCTGACTGCAAAATTTCTCAGTAAGGGGATTTGTGAGCGGCAGTCCAAAAACTGAACACTTTTGTTAAGAGCAGAACACCTCCATCAGGGATCAGGTTTCTCAACTGCTGGAATTACCCTTTTCAAAGATACAGAACCTGAAATTTGAACCCTGAGCAAACATCCAATCTTTTAATATTCATCCCAAATGTCTTGTCTTTCAAAGGAGCACCAGAGCTGTCTGACACCACTGACCCGAATGCCTTTTCCTCTGCCTGAGGCATTTGCACTTCACTCAGCACATCTTTCCACGCTTTTAAATAACAACAACTTGTTGCTTCTACTGATGTTACCATATGAAAGAAAAGTGGTGTCTTCACCAGGAAGTATTCCAGTGGAACAAGCTTCCAGTGAAGTGCATCATACTGACTCAAGAGATCAGGTAAATCTTAGTAGTTTGCTGCAAGAACTATCAGCACCATTTGGGATTTCAGAATATAAAAGCTGATGACCTAGCAAAGCCAGACGTTTTTTGTTGCACATTGTGTCCCTCTGAATCACAACTGTGAAGTGACACAAGAGAAGCTACCCGAGAGTGATGACTCAAAGATCCAGCCCTACAATTTGTTAGCAGAAACACCGTGACTGTGGTGCAAGAACTAGCTTGTACCTAGCCCTGTTCTCTGCAGAGGAAACTTTTACAACTGACCACGACTCTGCCAGGAACCAAAAAAAAGCAAACTCCCAAAATTTGCAGTGCCTTCTGATCTACAGCTAAACAAGCTACCATCATGATCCATGAACACTTCTCTTCTTGTCTCATTGCAGGACTAAATTTCCTGTTTTCTTTCTTAACACACATGTAAAATTAGGCTTCTCTTTGAGACATCCTCTCTCTGTCTTCACCTCCATTTCAAAGCAACCCTTAGCCAATCATGCTTGGAGTATATGACCAGAGGATTCCCAACCCCGAGGTATAAAATCTAATTTGTAAGCAAAGAGGAAGGGGAGGGATTTTATGTAACATCCAAACAACAAGAGTAATGCATTTATACAAAACAATTCCTTTATCGCTCCACACCACAGGCTTTTACAGCTGGCATCATATAGTAGTGGCATTGAACTTGGAGTTTAGGACTATAAATGTTTACACATGCTTTTATTTCCTATCCTGCTACCCTGACTTCTCGTTCCAGCAGTGGAGGGACTGGAATTTCCCTAGGAAAGAGCACGAGAAACATACTTTGGATACCATTTCAGTGAACACTGTAAAGAGTTCACAGCACAGGCCTGCAATTCTGAAATAGGATGGAAGCAGATGGCACCACAGCCTCTAGGTCACCTTATTTTTTATTTTTACTTCATGTGCTTCATACCAAGAAGACATATTTAAACTGAAAGCTACTAAAGTCTAAGGTTTTTACTGAAAGAAAGTAGCACAGAGCATATTTAGGCATGGAAAAAGAATTTCTGTTGTCAAATCTCTTTTGTTCCTTTCTCAAACCCCCTCAATACCTGTTTTTGTATTCATTGCCAAAATGAACTTGTTGTTATCCTTTTAGTAAATTAGGCATTCTTTACTAATTGCAGTACATACTCTTGTGAGCACTGGTAGTACTGGTGGCTGACTGGTTCTCAGCTAACCCTTTGCTTTTGAAACAAAAAGTTTTTGCGCAGCTTCCCTTAGTCCGTGAGTGCACGTCTAACACGGACTACGGCTTTTAAAATATGACTCATCTTATATTTCCAGATTTCAAACCCTGGAAGTGTATGCAACAGCCCAACTCTGAACTACCAAGCCCTCTGAGGAGGGAGAGACAAGAATACAGCAGAGCAAAAGCAAGCAGGCTAATTCTATTGTAAGTAAATTCATTGTTAAGCAGTCTGTTTGGCCCTGCCATTTGTCTCCTCTATTCTTAGGCTTTCTGAACTTTAGAACTTTTCCACAACCATTTTTAGCTTTACAGACACTTCCATTTTTATTTCATAAACCCAGCTGTGCACTATTGGCCTAATTCAGCGCAAGATCTGAAGTAGGAGGGATATTCAAATCAGCCACCGAGCCCACAAAGTAAACGAACCAGACCTTTGGAAAAGGAAATGCATGGTGAAATATTTCCTTCAGTCTCTTTTAACACTTTTAATTGCCCATCCTCCATAGCTGTGCCACCTGGATACTATATTTTTTTATGTTCTGACTCCACTGACCTGCCTCACAAAAACAAAAAGCTAGTTACCGAAAGCCTTTATAAAATCATGTTTGTTTTCAGTTGAACTATAACCTGGCCATTGCTAAAATGTGGCCCCACAAGGATTTAGTGGAATTCCTCCAAATTGGTTGGATGTATACCGCTTGCTCCTTTGCATTTCCAGCTGGCTCTTTATCCCGGCAAGCTCTTCACTGCAAATGGGACTCTATGGCTTTGTTCAAGATAACTGGACACAAGCAGATAGAGCCTCTTCGACTGCCTCTGGGGGAATATACTGCTACCTACGAGGAAAGCTTTTGTAGCTGTTCTGGAAGGAGGGAAAACCAGGAAGACTATGGCTGTTATCAGAAACAGAAATGCAAAAATAGTATAGCTACTACCTAACCCTAAGGGAAAGAAAATTAGCAACGAATAAACAGGTAAGAAACAACAACTGTTTCTCATTACTTATGCAACAGAACAAAAAAGCTATCTGGTTTCAGCTAGTGGCTACGTACAAAAGCAAAGCATATCTATATGCATAATATTTTTCAAATTGTTTTATCTAGAAGTTTGCTAGAGCAGTAATGCTGCTAGAGCACTCAAGCTCTGCAAAACTTTTTCAAGCTCTGCAAAATTTTTCTTTCTACAACAAGGCAAAGAGGAGAACCTGCAAGAGTGGAAAGGTAAGGGTGTAGAGAGGAGAAGCCACAATTATGGGAAGCACACAGCAATGCGGAGGTTGGCTTTGATGCCAGAATTTAACACACTCTCCCAAATGAGGTGGGGAAGTTCAAGAAGGAAAATAATTAAGTTTATGAAGAAAGATTCTAAGTGGTAGGCTTACAGGAGATAATCTTTCCAGCAACTGAGGTCACTCCTAACTCAGAAGATTTTTGTGGATGAAGGCGCATGTTTGGCATACCTATAAAGTAATCGACTAAGGAAATCTATTGCCCAACAGTGATATGCTCCTAACCATACAGGCACAGTAAATTGAAAACCTCTTAATTTACATCAGGCAACAGTTCCAGCACTCGGGTCATCTGCATAAACAACAATACACCTCTGCAATAGATGCACCAGGAGATTTTTATGCTGTGCAGCCCAAAAGTGCAGGGATGACCTACATGCTGTAAGAGGTGATTCTTGCCGATGCCTTCGGTGTTTACTCCTTCGACATTGGAGGAACTTCAAAGAACTTCAACCACCACGATATTTTTACCGTATTTACTCCGTATTACAAGACGAGTTACACGGGGGAAAGGAAACAAACCTTATTAGAAAAAACAAACAAACAAAAAAAACACTAGACCTATGAAACCATAAGGCCTCTGCAGATTAAACCTCGGCATCCTTACTTGGTTATTGCCGTGCGGAATTCCGATCTCTTCGGCAAATACAGGAACGGTTATTTAAGGATTCCCCAGCTCTCCCCGAAGCGCCGCGGGGCTCTCCCCGCCCGCCTTTCCCGTGAGGCGGCGTCGGGCGGGACCGAGCGCTCGCTGCCCGCCCCGTCCTGTCCCACCGCGCCCGGGGAGGCGGGCCGAGGGTCGCGGCTCGGAGCCGGGGGCGGAGGCGATGGCGGCGGAGGCCGCCGACCCACGGAGAGCCGGAGACCTGCCGCAGCTGGTGAGCGGGGCCGGCTCTGGCTCTGGTGGGGAGCGGGGCCGAGCTGGGGCTGCCCTGGCTGGGGGTCGCGGCCTGGCCATGGGTCTGCTCGCACGGCCGGGCGGGAGGGGCGGGCAGCCGGGCGGGCCCCCCCTTCTCCCTTTCCTGTCTTTATTTCCACACACCCACCCCCCTGCAGGCGGAAAATCTGCTGTGTCGGCTGCAGGAGAATTTTCAGGCTCTGACGGAAAAGTTAACGCTGAGAAATATCCTCTTTGGAACGCGGTGTAGTTGCACCGCCGGAAAGACTGCGGCTCCTGCGGCTGGGGTCCCGTATGGGGCGAGCTTTGCTTCTAACATCGGGATGGGCTTCTTTCCTAAACATCAAATTAACGTGTAATGATTGACGTTGCTAAACACCTATGATGTAAAAACAGCTGAATTGCCCCCCCCAAGCCCATTTATTTATCCCTTTTCTAAAGAAAGAAATCCCAAAAAAGGTTTTACTACAAGTAGCGAAGTAGTCTCTGTGCGGCAGTTGTTTCAAATAAGCATCAAATTATATGTAAAGATTCTGAAGGTACATTAAAAAAACCCCACAAGCATCTTCAAAAATGCAACTCAAATTAGCCATGTGGTGTTGGTTTGAAAACAGCTGTTGGCCTCCTGAGTGTGGCAAGGTGAGCCCTCAAAAAGAGAAATTAAGACCTGAAGGGGCTCTGCGCTTTTTCATTTGATATACTATACTTACAGAAACTATCTCTGCTTTCTGAAACTGCACATTTATTACATTTTTTCTGAAACTCGGCATTTCAGGAAGCAGCTGTTTTAGTGTAAGAGAAAAATAATGTTTTAGCAGCACTCGTATTCTGATTGTGTAGGTTGACGGTATGGTATCACCTAAAATAGTTCCTCAGAAAGAAAACAGTCTTTTAGACAGAAAATACTCCACTCCTGGATATACACAAAGGCTTTTGGTATTAAGAACTTGAGTGCTTGTCTGTTGCAAGAAAGTGGGATTGTCTTGTAACAATACAATCTTGAGCATAGTTCATCGGGCATTAAACGTGGATAAGTTAAGATGCTGAGACATCTGAAAAAAAGGTGCTTGTTTTTCTTACAGAAAAAAACCCTGTAAAATTATAGAATTCTTATTTATAAATAAGTTATCTTTAACTTTTTACTGGAAGAAATGGGTGAGCGCATCAATGACCTTGAGAAGCGTGTTGCTGACCTGATGACAGAGGCTGGGATAGAAGAGAACACTGATGAAGACTTGAGAGTAAAGAAACTTAATTAAGTGTTTATGTATTTTATATATTTCCACTTAATTTTGAATGATGGGCAAGAATTAGCATGAAAATAACGTTTACATATTTACATATTCAAAAGTGTACTTTTTAAAAACATATTTAAAATTATCTTGGATTTCTGTTTGCCAAGAGCCAAAGAATGCTACCAGTTTTACAAAAGAAAAGCTGCATCTTGCTGCGTCTCTTTCAGCTGAGTGCCATGTATGAGGGTGGTAGTGCAAACTAATCCCAAGTACGTAAATTGAGGCTGTACATTTGTAATGAAATGTAGTGGCTTAAAGTGCTCCTGCCCACCATTCCTGTCCCTCAGGTATGCTAACCTAGCTGACTGAGGATTCTCACTGGTATAAATTTATGTACATGTGCTTTTAAACCTGCTTCAGCTTCCCAGCATGGCTCAGAGCACACCTCTTACATGCACTCTTAGTATTTATGAGACGGCCTTGCTTCCCTGTTCTGTGGATGCAGGTGATGTTGTCTTCCTGTTGTTGCACACTTTCCTGATTCAAATTGAGACACATCAATTATTCTTGTGATTGAGACTGCTTACCCAGTGAAAGACAGAAACGTCTGTAAATATTCTGAAGTAATTTCGGCCTCTATTCATTGTGATGCCTTTTTTGTGATAAGCTATGAAATAATTTTCAGAAACACAGAAAGACAATCTACAAAGTTGTATTTAACTGTATAGAGATCTCCATATTTTCATGCTGAATCACATTCATGAATAATTAAATAACCTACTTACTCACTGTTTCTTTGCAGCATTGAAAGGAGGATGTGTTCAAGAAACACAAAAGCAGAACAGCACTGCATTGACTCCAGGAGTTTACAATCAGTGTCACATTGACAAAAAATGTAAAGAGAAAACAAACATGTTTGCATCATGTCATGACAGAATCTCAATTTTTTTTTTAAACTATTGCCCCAGGAAAAAAAAGTAGAATGATGGGTTTACTTATCTAAATGTGGCACTGTATTTCCTGGAGCTGAAAAAAGAACTGTTACTTTCAGAGAAGGCAAATCCACTATTTTGGATAAAGAACTAAATCCTATATAGTGAACTTATCCAATCACAAATTTTTGTAATCTATGAAAATGTATTTCATTTATTTTAATAATATTAAAATAATAAGTTTTCTTTGTTGCCTTTTTACCTGTAATGTTCCAGAATAACAAGATCCTTCTAGGACAAAAATTTTTATTTGCATGTGCCATCTTCTTGCTTCTTTAAATGTTTTACATCACAAAATGCACCTTATTTGATGTTACTACAAAGGTGCCTCAGAGGTCAAATGAATATAAACCATTCTGCACTAAAAGAAATGGCAGTATTTGCACAGAGTACAGATGCTCAGTTGTTACTCTTTTCACAAGCCCACCCAAAGCCACACACCAATGCAGATAACATCACCTAGGTATGCAGATTGTGCCCAATTTCAGTGCTTTCATGTCAGCTGTTTTAATGAAAGTTTATTTTATAAACTTTGAGGTAATGAGGAATTCTAGTTGTCAGATAATTCCTGAACACAACGTGGTAGAGTCAGAGAAAATAGGACATCTGCATTAATTTTAAACTTCTTGTACACCAAAACATTGCCACTCTGCAGGAAAGATTTAGCTTGAAAGGCAGTGGGAACCTTTTACCATAAATGCAGAAACTGAAGCATTGCCAGGTGAATATCTAATGAGGAATAAATGCATCTATTAGAGTCTTCATTAATATCAAGAAATCATTCCAATCAATGCTTTAGTCAGTGTAGACTTGCAAGTATTGTCACACTGGGGCTGATGTGCTGGAGGACAGGCTGGAGAAATAAGCCATCAGGAACCTCATGAAGTTCAAAGGCATGTGCTAAGCTGGGCTCTGGGACACAGCAGTTGTGAGGGGCTGGCTGGCACACTGCTTTGCAGGAAAGGAGTGGGGTCTGGGGGGTGACTGTGAGTCAGCAGGGTGCCCTGGCAGCAAAGGCTGCAGCCACTTGCTGGTCAGCATTAGCATAAGCTGAACCAGCAGGTCCTTCCCCTCATTCAGTTGCCATGAGACCACACCTAGAGCATTGTGTCGATCTGGGGGCTCACCAGGTCAAGATATCTGTTGTGAGGGAGTTACAAAAGAAAGCCACCAAGATACGGTGGAGTACAAAGCATACAAGGGTTTGAGAGAATTCTGAAATTCTGTTAGTTCAGCCTTTAGAAAAAACTACTGTTTCCTGCTGCCAACAACTGCCCCCTAATAAAGCATGGGGAAAACTTAGAGGACTCTTGGAGGTGTTTTACACCAGAGAGTAATTTGAGACAAGCTGAAACACAGAAAATGCCAGCTAGATACAAGGAACGTTTTTCTACTAGGAAGGCGCACTGGCAGCAGAACAGGCCTTCCGGAAAGGCTGAGGAATCTCCATCCTTAAAAGATCACAGAATCATCGGGTTGGAAGAGACCTTCAAGACCATTTAGTTCAAACAAGATACTTAACACTGGACACAGTCCTGGGCAACCTAAGCAAGTGGGACCTACTATGATTTGAGTTTGGTGGTCCCTCCCAACATAAATGATTGCAGAATTACCACTGTTGTATTGGGTCTAGCTGAGATAGAGTTCATTTCCCCATAGCAGCCCTCACAGTGCTGTGCTTTGCAATGGTAGCCAGAAAGGTGTTGGTAACACACCAGTGGGTGTTATAGGGTCAGCACTGTAACATTCCTTCCCCAATTGAGAGCAAGATCCTGGGAGGGGACATAAGTAGGCCAGCTGACCCATACTAACCAAAGGGATATTCTATACCATATGACATCAGCTCAGTTATAAAGGCTAAGGAAAAGAAGAAGGGGGGGCATCCATTATTTTACAAATATTGCCTTCCTGAGCAACCCCTCCGCATGCTGAAGCCCTGCTTCCCAGAAAGTGGCTGAATACTTGCTAATGGGAAGTAGAGAATACATTTTTTTTTCCCTCTTGGCTCATGTGCACACAAACTTTCACCTTTGCTTTACTAAACTGCCTTATCTCAACTTACGAGTTGTTTTCCATCTTGTTTTTTCTCCCCAGTCCAGCTGAGAAGGGGAGAGATAGAGTGGCTCAGTGGGCACCTGGCATCCAGCCAAGGGCAACCCACCACAACTGTAAACCAGATTAACTCCAGCAGGAATTGGGACCCTTGTGTTTTACTTCTGTGACTCATTCTAAATCCTCTAAAAATACGCTTGATGGTAAAAAAGCATATTCTGCTTTGTCTTGTGACAAACTGGACCAAAAAGTACAGGTATCTCATTTCTGCGTAGGCTGGTTTGTTTTTTAATTAATCCTGTAAATATGCATGTATCATGTTGAAAAACAAACTCCCACAGAACGCCAACTCCAGAAGTTGGCAGAAATGCAAATAGAAATTTCAAGAGTCATGCCACAGTGGAATCCAGTCCAAGTCTCCCAAGTATATATGCATTTTAGTATATCATTAGACAAACTGGAGATCAAGTGACAGAAAGCATGGCTCGTGGTTTCTTCAGCTGGTGGCTGTGCAGCCAGCTCCAGAACAGCAATTATGCTTTGGCTCTGTAGAATCTACTGAGTACTTTAAACTGCCTCCTCTGTGCACAACCACCATGTAAAAGGAGTCTGTCACCACAAGTCAATTAAGCTGATGGGGAGAGGGTTGTGTGCAAAGTCATGGAAGATGTTTTCTCTGAGTTGTGTCAAATATTAATTATCTGATCTTTGCTAAATATTAATCAACGCACCTTAGAGTTTTATTCCCATTTTTAGTGGAAACATAAGGCTAATATTCTACACAAGTAAATCCTGAGAAAACTGATAAGCCTTCATCTTCCAACATAATGGATTTGCATCCAATTACATCTGTGTTCATTCACAAATTTAATTAGCTGAAAAAAATTAAAGTGAATATGTGGAACTCTCACTTTATTCTTTTAAAAAGCTATCGTTTTCCCAGATATTTTTGTAACAAAAGCAGACAAAAACAGTCAAAATGTTTTTCTCCAAACAGGCTTTCTGTGTACAAAAATACATAATACCAAAAGGAGAACAAAGAGTAAAGTCTTTAAAAAATAAAACCCCAAAGTTCAGCTACAATAGTACTGCAGTCAAGACAGTCACAGGCTTTGAGTCTTCTACTTTTTAAACAGATTTTAAACCTTTTAAATAATTCAAATTATGCTCAAAGTTCAAGGATTTGTAGGGTTTTTTTTAATATACATATATGTACACACGCAATAATAAATTCAAGTGGATGTAGAGTTGAGAGAAAAGGCAGCCCAAAGAAACGTCAGTATCTGTATTTAGTAGAATAATCTTTTGGCGACACCACCAAACCTCGACCTTTGCGGGCTCCTCTATAAACAGTTTCTATAATGTCAATCATCTCTTGCTTATCTTCCATTGCCCAGTTGATCTTGTTGTTATTACCTGTACCTAAATCAATCATGATGTGTTTGTTCCTTTAAAGAGAAAGAAAAAAACCTCAAAGTTAATATGGCATTATATTTCAGAAATAAACTTTATATGTCTCTAAAATGCTTTGTAGGATTCAAAAGAAGCCTTTATAACATAAACAGGCTTTCAAAATAAGGATCCAAGAGAGAGTATCCACTCCTGTCAGTCAAGCTCACATTTTACTGCCAATTCCTAAAGCAACAATAAGGACAGCAATCATGCCGGCAAAAATGGCTACTCAGTGCAATTATCCTTCAGCATATTCCTCCTTGTTTGTATATTTCTTTCCCACTACTGTCTATCTCCAGAGAGACTTCTACGCTTGTCAGTAGGACATTTTATCTCATCACTGTAGATGCCTTAGCTCAAAAAAACCTTCATACTTTGGATTTATCTTTAAAGCAAATTTGACAAGCTTGACTGCCATACTACTACAACATTCTGTACGTGTTCTGAGATTTAAAACTAAAACCAATGGATAATAAAACCAGCTTTCACTAATCACTTATCACTAATTTGTACTCTTATCAACCACTGTTACTAGGCTAATTGAAAAACAAGCCATTTTCCTATTTAATCAGTTGACTCTTTTGTAAAGCAATGAAAATATAAGCATCAGTATGCTAATATACATTTAGAAATTATTTACTGAGATACTGTATTTGACAAACAAAAATGAGTTACATTCTAGAACCATTGTGTACCTGAAGAAAAACATGACAGTACAGGGATCGTACAACTCGTACATCTTGTTGAAGTCTGGTACTTCAGTGATATCCACAAGATAAATAACAGCAAAGTTTTTAACCTAAACAGAAGAAAAAGGAAATACAAAAGCAATATATATTACCAAACCTTTCATTATTGGTAGTACCGATTTAAACACATAAGCTTTCGTTATTGTAACGTTAATTTTCTAAATTATTAAGTCATAAAATGACAATAAACAGCCTTGCTTTTATTTTTAACCACTACAACCAATTAACATGGGAAATATTTTTAAATATAGACAAGATGCTCATTTCACATCCAGTATCAAGTGGAAAAATACTATGCTAAATCAACATCCAGAGAAACAAATGCCCTTTATATAGAGCTGAGACCTCACAGTGACATGCACAGCTGTAAACACATAGAATAACTGCTTTGTGCAAGCCGACACATTTTGCCTCTGTCATCAGCTGCTTATAGACTTCAGAAAATTAATGATGTACAAAGCCCTAGTGCCTGCCTCCAAGCATTTTTCCCCCTCTATAACATCAAGACTCGTTAAATATAACAAAACTCATTAAATTTAAATTAAAATAAAACTGATAATTTAATAAAAAAACCTGGTAGCTTTTTTTGAGAGGTGCAAAGCTAAAACAGGAGCTTAAAAGTGTAATTGCTAATGAAAAAAAGACCTTGATGAGAAGCTATTCTCTGGGCAATTCTGGCAAAACCAGCTTTCATTTTGCAGAGTTACTCAGTTAAATGCACAAGAATCCCTCCCCTTTAATGCCATAGTTAATGCCTTCATTCCTGCAAGAAAACCACATCACATTTTTGTTTCCTAGGTGTAGCATATGTAACCTTAAGTGGAATTAGGGGAAGTTTTGGTTTCTAAGCTTAGCTCATATATGTACAGCAGAAATTAATACACTCATACGCATTAAGTTATAAGTCAGCAGTCACCTAAATTACACAAACCTTTAACTGTAAGGTATATTATCAAATCTCGTGCATTATACCCTGACTGCACAACTGTGCCTCCCCATTCTTAATTACATGCTAACACAATTTTGGTCCTTCCCATTTGACTACACAGAATTACCAAGCTGGGGTTAAACACACATGGTCTAAGATCTATGGCAAACTTACTGTGACAGTTCATTTTCCTATCAAAAGTCTGGAAATGCAGTGATGAGTACAATATCTGCTTGATATAACAGTGTTTTAGTTCACAAAACAGGATTAGATTGTATGAGAAAAATATGATACACTGTGTACCCTGTACTTAGACATCTTAGCAGGCACTTTACCTGAGGAAGTATGGGGATGTTTGTTTGCAAAAAAACACAGAAGCACATAGTAAATAAATTTTTATGGACTTCCGCTTCAAGATGGTTTCAAAAGTATAAACAATAATCACACTTCAAAGATGTAAGTAAGTATTGCCAGCAAAGAAAGTAAAATCTCTCCTGAAGTGAAACAGCATTTAAATAGTTTTTACTGTGCTTTTATGGAGCCAGTTGTAGTCCTAGGTTCAGTCAGTAATCTAATGAAAACATCCATTTAAGCCACATTCTAAATCTAAGGCAAGAGGTAAAGCCTTATAAACTCAAGTTAGTCATAACATCAAACCTTCTGAAGGAATCCTTCAAGCCCATTTCAATTTTATATTAAAGGCTTCTAAGAAGCTTAATGGGATGTTCAGAGAAGTGACTGAAGTTACTCCCTGGTTCGCCTTAGCAGGCAAAAGGCAGTTGTGGGGTTTTTGGTACTTTTTTAAAAAATAAAACACCCGAAGAGCTGTTTTCATTTTATCCTATCATTTCTTCTTCCACACTTCTGGATTTTTAGCATCAGCAGCACATCTTTGCCACAGGGGAAATTTCTACAACATATTCAGCAATTTTGACAAAGCAAACAATCTTTGAAAAATTATTTATTTTGGCAATTAGAAAATATTTTTAGGTAAATCTATCATTAACAAAACATTCTTAAGACCTGTTTTGTTCACTGAAAGATTAGTCCAAGGAGATTTACATGTTGCACCAGACTACCACTACAAAAGCACTCTTAAACCAAAATTTTACTTCAAAGAACTGTGTACGCCAGATAGTACTGCAACAAAGAACCTTTAAAGTTAGTTTTATATTATACACATTTAATTTAGTTGAGCTGTTGGTGAACCAGAAATGCTTGTCTATAGCAGTGAACATCAACAGCCTAAGATTTCATAAGAGAAACAGACTATCCAAGTCTTAAACAAGTTATTATATAAATCTTACTGAAAAGGACTGGATCACTCAAATCACCTTTGCACAGGCTATGTCCAAGTTATCACCATAATCCAAATATCTAAGACATTAACTGAATCTTCCTTCTCTCCTACCTACTTTTATAGAAGTGAAACTGATGACAGTCGCCTGCTGAAAAGCTCGTAGCCTAAAGCAGACCTTAAAGCTGGACTCCGAACTTTAGAAGTGGCTCCATTCTTTACCACTCGCTTTCTTAATTTCAAATCTGACAAGATTACCACTCCAAAATGACTTAACTTGCAAGCCCATTGAATAAGGGTGTGTTTTGTTGAGTTTGGACACTGGCTGCCAAGGTTGCTCATGACATGGGCCTTGCACTCCAGTGCGTGTAGCAGCAGGAGGTTGGGATTCAGGCCTAAGAAGGAAGTAGATAAAAACATGGGCAAGAGGCTAAATATGGAGAAGGTGATGCAGAAGTGCTGCAATGGCCGCATCTACAATTTGGAGGCCATGCCAGACTAGGCAAGCTTGTCACCAAGAGGCATTTATTTCAACATGAGACAAGCCCTGCAGAATTACTCAAATGTCTCTCTCTGCACGGTTTTGACAAGTTTTACAGCCTGAAGCAGCACTTACTGTCTCAGACACAATACTGGAGACAAGATAGGAGCAGTACACAGCAGCATCTGAGCTGGCTTCACACACAGTCAGCTCTAATTCACAAAGCTTTAGTTTAGGCTTCAATTTAAGCAAAAGATATTGAAGTATTTATGGATTCAGGCTGGTATGGATGCAGGAGTTGATCCATACTTGAGCTACTAAGCATGTGGAGACAAACAAGGTTAACCACTCCCTGTTGGGACTTGAATCCATCGCTCAGAGAGAGTTGTCAGTTCAAAAACTACATTCCTATACAGAACATGCTTTGCTGTCCTGTCAAGGCAGTGGTTGCTAACAAGTTTTCTTTCTGATTTATGTTGTGACTGAGGATATGGTATGGAGACCTTAGAACAAGAATTAAATGCAACTCTGAGCAAGCAAACCTCAATAAATAAAAGCAGTTGCAGTTGTAAGAATGAAGACTACACTGAGGTTGTTAATGTAAACCAAAACTTTACTGTACAGACAATATGCAAAAAACTTTGTGGTATTTTAGAAGTTGAACATGTAATAACACAATTTTATTCTGAAAGTACTTAACCTCATAACATACACTAAATATAGTAAATTTTTTACAGTTAAGTATGCTACATTCTGAAACAAACAAAACCAGAACCTCTAGTGAGAGACCTCCTTTTGGACACCACCACCACCACCTGAAGATAAAACCATTTTCAGCAGCAAAAAAGAGACAGGTACTAACTATGTCTGATACTCTGACCTCCTTTATCTGTTTTTCAATTCAAAACTTTCTTTGTCTTTCCAGGCCATTGTAGCTGCTGTTCATGGGGACAGGATAGAGTAGGAAATTAAGTCAGAGTGGGAAACTAAGTCAAAGAGCAATACAGATTCAAAATTTTATTACTTCCTTTCAAGGGTTTGGGTTCAATTTTGCTGGTTGGGGTTTTTTCTCCCTCTAGTTACAGTAGCTTCATAGATCAGTCTACATTACTCATCGTCATGGCTGGGCTTCGCGAATGAAGATTTGAGAAGGACTCTACCCACGCTTGCTGCAAACGCGCTGGTGGCTAAAAAGGCCAATGCGAGATAGACAAGTCCAGTTGCAAAAGGCACAGCAGAAAGTCTCCTTAGGCGGTATTGGCAAGACAGGATTCTTTCTGCATTGTCTTTTCTCCTCAAGAGTGATTCTGCGTGTGTTCTCAAAAGAAGCAGCAGCGTTACGTATAATGTCTCCGTGTCTCCCAATTGGAGGCCAGAGTAGACCAGTTATGATGATCAATATGGCCAAGGCTGAGATGTTGTTTCAGGGAGTCCTTGTATCTCCTCTTCAGGGCTCCTCTCTTGCAGCAGCCGGTGGCAAGTTCACCATAAAGCAGGATCTTAGGGAGGCGGTGGTCCTTCATCCTTGAGACGTGTCCTGCCCAACACAGCTGTGTTCTCAGTAACATGGCCTCAATACTTGTGATTGCTGCCTGTTCTAGAACAGACGCATTAGTCACATAATCTGACCAGTGGATGTTTAGGATTGAACGGAGGCAGCGTTGACAGAAGCGTTCTAGGAGATGCAGGTGGTGGCGGTAGATGACCCATGATTCAGCCTCATATAAAAGAGTAGACAGCACAATGGCTCTATAAACGCTAATCTTTGTACTTTTCTTCAGGTGTTTATTACACCAAACTCTTTTATGGAGTTTTCCAAAAGCTCTATAAGCCTTTGCTAACCTGTTGTTTATCTCTCCGTCGATCTTACCGTCCGAGGAGATGATGCTCCCCAGATAATTAAACTGCTGGACTGACTTGAGCTCTGATTTGCCAATGATGATATGGGGATGATGGAAAACTTCCTGAGGTGCAGGTTGGGAGAAAACTTCTGTCTTCTTCAAGCTGACTTCCAGTCCAAAAAGCTCAGCAGCCTCTGCAAAGTAGGATGTTAAACGCTGCAGAGCTGCTTCTGTGTGAGCCACAAGGACGGCATCATCAGCAAAAAGCAGCTTCCAGAAAAGATGGTTTAAACTTTTCAGTCACCTTAGGTTGAATAGGCTTCCATCAGTACAATATCGAATGTAGATAACGTTTTCTTCATCGAAGTCCGCCGTGGCCCTTTGGAGCATCACACTGAAGAAGACTGTGAATAGAGCTGGTGCAAGAATGCAACGTTGTTTCACATCATTGGTTATTAGAAAGGGCTCAGAAAGTGCATTGCCATATCTGACTTGGCTGCACTGATCCTCATGAAGCACAGTGATCATTTTGAGGAACTTGGGGACATTACTCAACACACATATAGAAAAACCAAAAGTACATTATTGCCTAGCCACAGTTACAGGCTATTTTAATACTTCACAGAACTGTATCTGCTTGGGGACTACTATTAAATATTTAAACTGAATGGCTCAAGACTATACAGCAGAGGAATCTATAGGACCTTTAACATCAGGTACAGATTCTGTATCCTATCTTGTTGAAGACCACACACTTTGCTGGTATACAGGAAACACTGATGTAGGAAAAATCATATGCCAGTATTATCTGTCCTCTGAAGTTCTCCCTCCTGACTTTCTTCAATAATTATATCATTCTAAAAAAATATTTATGCATTCCTACGAGATGACATTGACATGGAAATCATTAATGACTGGGATGAACAGCAAAAATCATGAAGTTTTCTGAAATTTCTGTCAGAGGTAAGTAATACTCTTCTTTTTTTTTTTTGGTTAAGATTTAAGCTGCCCTTGCAAAGCAAACCTTACATCCCAAACCGCATACAGCAAATATCTCAGAAAAACTGAAACAAGATTCCATCTTTTCATTTTCCTAACCAGTTTCCAGACAATGTTTTTTTCTGTTTACATATTTTATGGACAAGGAACTTACAGGAAAAAAATACAGGAACTGAGACTAGCTTTTGCAACATATCATTCAAGTTGAAGGCAACTAGCAGACTAGCATTACTGAACTCAACAGAGTAAGTACAAACTTAAAAGTCTGTATTGAATCTTTTTTTCTTGCTAATTATGCTGTAAGTTTAGGTGATAAATTGCTACAGGAAAAGAGAAAGACATTATACCGCCAAGAGCAACACTTACAGCAAATAATTTTGAAAACTACGGACATCAGTAAATGGATTAGCCTTGCTCAACTTTAATTACAAAATCACCAGTAACTACAATACCGATATGCTTTTTTTATAGCTCCCTCTTTCCCTGCCCCACATTGTTTTCCTCTCTCACTTTCCATGTAACCTTAGCAGAAATGCAGAGGTACAATTAATGTCTGAGAAAAAGCCACAGCTTCTCACACTTCTGATTATGGTTAAATAAATGCTCAACATTTGAATAATCCTCCCTAAACCCACACTGACCCAATAAAACAGTTATCTGATTTACAGTATTCAGTCATAGATAAATCATGGCTTATCACTTAAACAAGGGGTATTAATTTAGCGAACAAAGCCCTGTATTTCAGGGGATGGGTTTTTATAATTGTGAGTTTCCTTTAAAGAAAAAAAAAAAAGTATATTTTGAAAAAAAGTGTTCAAGAGGAAACTTGTGGAACTCAATTCATACATGTTTGGTTGAAACCCTGACAAGGCAAAAAATCTAACATCTTACAATTACTGTTTGTTTTGACATTCAGTGAAACCTTGCTTCTTCTTCATGTAACACTGGGGGGAAAAACAGTCAACGGCAAGTGGAGTACATTTCAGTGAATATAATCTACTTTGTATTTTCATACAGCATTCCAGTTTCCTCCTCCCCAAAAGGATTCCCGTTTTCCTATCATAAAGTACAGATAAATATTACTGCTACCCAAAAATATGCTGCACTCTAAAAGAATAATGCACCATGGTAACAAATGTAAAATATGACTACATTGGCTTTGAATTTCTACTGCAATTACAGCACGTTAACATTCTGAATTATTCTCCAGTATAAACACCTGTACAATTGGAACTTTTACTCACTCTTTAAAACAGCAGAGATCCAAACATGGCTTGTAAGCAAGAGGATGAGGAAGGATCTCCCCCTTTAATTTGCCATTTCTGCAGAGGGAGATTTTTAAATAAGAAGTTACATTGTTCTTTCTTCCCCCAGTCACCCCTAACTGCCAGCATGTCTGCCAAATTGCCAAGCATCCTGCCACAAGTCCATACTAACAGTATCTGAGCATAAAACACCCCCACCACACTGAACACAAAACAACTAAACCAAAACATGTCACAACTCCTTAGTGTATTCTATTATGTCTTAACACATGGCTGGAGGTATAGATCTTTCATTGTGGGGAGTTTCAAGACACAAGCTAATTTATTTAAAAATAACATCAGAAGACAGTGGAGTACACCACAAAAAGAATACCATATCAAGCTATGCAGCATGCCTAGAATTTTATATGAAGGCAGCAAAGTTGTGGATGTCCTATGCTGAGAAGTGTTCAAGGCCAGGTTGGATGGAGGCCTGAGCAACCTGGTCTAGTGGAAGGTGTCCCTGCCCAGGGCAGGGAGGTTGGAACAAGATCTTTAAGGTCCCTTCCAACCCAAACCATTCCATGATTTCTATGATAGCTGACATCTTTTCCTACCCAAGTTACCATTTATGGCTCAGATTTTTTTGCTCCTTTTTTTCATGTGGTTCAGTTATAGAGTTATAATTTTCTACATCTATCGCTATGCAAAACCTTTAGCAAATATATGAAAAGGTAACTTCTAGCTGATTGTGTATTTTAACAGTCTAATTTTTCTTCAGTATCTTTAAGTGACCAACCAGCTGTCAGCAAGCATTCAGTTTCCATCTGAAAACAGCTTTAGAGTTTGGCTCCTAAAATTTAATTCACTTCATGCAACTCAAGAGGAATGCTATCTGTCTCCACAAATATCACTGATGGATTAATCAGAATAATAACACTGACAAATTAATCAACACTATCCTGTAAAGTTTAGCACCTCACCATTTTTAAGAGCCAAAATGAAAGTAGCTTTCCAAGTTATTCAAATGGAAACTTGAAGCTGCTATATATTTTCATTGCAAGTGAGAGCGCCGCCTTACCTAGAGCCACAGCCCTACCATCGAGCACCTGTTCTCGCTTGAATGCTGTCGTTCATACAATGATGGGTTATTAAAAGGCAGCGATCTTGATTTCAGAAATCTTGTCACCCCGTTAAATACTGCAAACATCAGGTCAGTCAGTGACTCTAGGAGACACTCACGAAAGCAAAACAAACAGCTTTCCCACTGCCTCCTGGAATACCTTTCCAGAACCCGAGTTATATACAATCTGCCCCGGGCTTCGAGCAAGCCATGGGGAACACTGAACGCAGAAGGCGCAGAAATCTCCAGTTTACCTTCTCGGCGATGCTGTACAGGACCTCGTCCATCTTCATGCACGTCGGGTCCCAGTCGTGCCCGAAGCGGATGACCACGACCCGGTCCTCCTCCGACAGGATGGCCTGGTCCACCTGCCACCCGTTGTGCAAGTGCGGCAGCATGTACGACATCCTGGCGGGCGGATGGCGAGCCTGCGGGACGACAGGAATGCCCCGGCTGCTGACAGCCCGTCCTGGTTCCCGCGGCACCCACAGCCCCCGGACCGACCACCCCCACACCCCCCATGGCGCCACCTCGCCGGGCCCCGCGGCAGCAAGGAGTCCCCCCGCCCCGCCCCATCCATCTCTCCGTCCATCCCGCCGCGCCCCGGCCCCAGCGCACCCCGCGGGCGACCTTTCCTCGGAGATACGGGTGGCGGGAAGCGCCGGGACGGGTCGGGACGGGAAGCGGAAATGAGGGATGGGGACGGCGCAGGCACATCCGCGCTTCCGCCCCGCCGGAGGGCGGGACTTCCCCCTTCCCGGACCGGCAGGGGCCCCGTCTGCCCGAGCAGCCCGGTATCCAACCGGGTGGGTACGTGGTGCTGCCTGTCTGCTGGCCAGGGCCTCGGGAATCGCCCCTCGCAGGTGCGATTTGGAGCCGTGCCATGCGGATCGGTGCGGCCGGCCCGAGCAGTGCTCCTGGGTGGTACAGGGAGGATGGATGGGGATCATCAGAGCCCCGACCTCCGTGTCTCTGCTGCTGGCCACTCTGCTCTGTTAATAAACTCCCTGTGTCTCCATGGGATTCGATCAAGGAGGTGTGCCCAGAGAAGCTGTGGATGCCCCAGCCCTGGAACTGTTCAAGGTCAAGTTAGACGGGGCGCTGATCAATCTGGTCTAGTGGCAGGTGTCCAAAGCAGGGGCTTTGGGACTAGATGATCTTTAAGGTCCCTTCCTTCCAACCGAAACCATTCTATGATTCTGTTATACTGCAACAGAGAGAGCAGCTGCATGCATCTCCTGGTTATGGAAGACTTCTCTCAGTGTGTTAACCCACAGGAATGAAAATTTTCATGCACTCACCTCTGATACACACACACTACACACAGAACCGCCCCCAGCAGTGGCAGCTACACTGCCCAGCCCCTGGCAGATTCACCCTTGCATGCCTTTAGTGCTCTCTCATCTGTCTTGCAATCAAAATGCCAGTACATGAGCACACTGGATAAGTGTTCCAGTGGAAGTGATCAGCTGAAACCAGCACGTTTCAGCATTAGCTTTCAGAATCGAGCTGGCCATTGGGATAGGGCATCCCAGGCCACTCTGTTTGCTTCCTGAGAGGCGTTAGATCTTATTCTACACTGCACACTTCTTTAAAAGCTTAGCTTGCAGCAGACAGGGTGAAAACCACAGTTTCCACTATAAAAAAACCAGTACGAGCTTGAGCTTGAGCTGTGGGGAACAATGTGAATTTGTACCAGATAACTTTGTCCCATAATTGCAGAGCTCTCAAAAAACTATCAAAGTCCTCCTTTGGCTTTATCTCATTTCTAGGAAGTCCAGCGCCGGGGGCGGGAGAGGAGACGAAAGGCAGCCTGGTCTGATTGCAGCCAAGCAGAGGCACCGGCGGGCGGTGCTCCGAGTGCCGGAACTTCCTTGGAAGCCGCCAGCTGCCGGATCGGCGGTGGTCGGGCCGGGCAGGGCAGGGTTAAGCGAGCGAGGCTGGACAGGAGCGGGTGTGCCCGGCCGGGAGCAGGAGCTGTGAGCTCTCCGCTCTTCCAGCTGCCGCAGGATCGAGCTGTGAAAGGCAAGTCGTAAGAAAGAAACCATCCCTGGTTGGTGCTTTGGTTGTTGTTTAGGTAATTAGTCACCTTCTTTAGAGAAGTTAGCGGGAGGAATTGATCCTGGATAACGCATGCTGTTAACTTTAATTGAAAACAGAGCTAGGAAAAATCATGTAGGTTTGTTTTGCTGTGATTTAGCAAAGTCCAAAGTCATACAGCAGTGCCAGCCAAGAAATCTGCAAGTAAGGAGCGACTCAAGCTTCACAGATGAAGTAAGGCCTGCTCAGTTAGCACTAAAATGAATACTTTAATGCAGTACTTTTTGTTTGCCCAGTTGTCTCAAACTAAGTAATATTTTCAAAATTTTCTCCGCAATGCCAGGACCAGAACTTAGTTCATTTACATTATATCACGGTGTTACATAGGGTTAGTATTGCTTACATACATAGAAGCATATAATCTTACATAAATACAAAATATGAGGAGAGACAGTTTAAAAAAAAAAAAAAAGGGTGTTAGTGGTACTGCAAATGATACTAGTGCAAGACCAAAATTGTCATATCCTTGACAGGTGTTATATTTAGCACACTGGACAAGACATCTGATAATTGAATAACTATGTTCATGAGCAAGGCATTCAATCTGTTGAAACCGATTCCATTGATGTCTGGCCAGACAAATTTGGCTTACAAATTTATTCATCTTGTTGCTTCTCATGGACGTCGCTGTCACAGAAGTGTGATTTACAAACAGAGGTACAGGACATGCCCATGTAGTGCTGGAAGACGAACAATAAGTGCTGAGACTAAGGTTGGTATCTGGAGAGCCCCCTTTCTTCTGCAAGGTTCCTTTAAGTGTTTTTAGTTTACTGCTATCAGTATAATTTTTTAAGATTGTACCCAGTATTAGCAGAACATCAGTTCTTGAACCAGTGCTGCAGCCTATTAATGGTTCACGTGCACATCAAACACAGCTGAAATGGTGGCGAACTGAGCATACCCACAGGAATGAAAAGATTCATTACATGCAGCCAGCCTGTTTCTAGTTCAGCACTGTTTCTAGTGCACCAGCTGTTTGTTTAAAGCTAGTGGCTTCCTCCCTCGTGGATCACCTTTCTGCTTGTGCAGTGTAGGAAGTGCTTCTAAAACGAATACAGTTCTGACTCTACCCTTCATGGAGGAGGAAGTGGTGATGAAAGCAAATGGTGTAAAACATCACTCTCTTACTGGCATGTGCCACTCAGTTGATGATATCTGGTGCCCAGTTTTCCACCACTGTTAACAGCATACAGGTTAATTGCCATCTGGTCTGAGTAAATTACTGCAGGAGCATCAGGTTTTGATCAAAAAGCCGGACAATGCTGTCACAATATGACATCGTATTGTGATTTTATTGTATTGTATTTTATTCTATGTGTCATTCATTCTGGAGGATGAATCTAGTTTATCCTTCTAAGGTCATGTTGTGTGATACTCTCAGAAATATAGACTACATCTGGGAAAATTTGAATTTTCACAACCACATGGGGCTAACAACTTAAGTTTGCAAAAAATAGATGATATATATTTCAGAACATGGTTTTCCTTTGCAATTTGGTTGCACTATTCATCTCATTGCCTTGTTTGCTGCTGTTCAGAACTAGGTAGTATTATCAGAGACATTGTTTATGATGAATTGCAGACCTGTCCTAACACGGAGACGCCTTCAAGCCCATGTACAGCAGCAGACTGGAACTGAGGAAGAAATGCAAGTCAAGGCCAGGATAAAGCAGCATTATTATAGATTGTAATAATCTTACAATCTATTACAATTGTAAGATTGTAAATGCTTACAATCTCTCAGTGTTGAGATTGTAAGCATTTAATAGTTGTGGTTGGGATAAGTCTGAGTTTGCTCAGGACAAGGGTAAATATGGTTGACAAAAACTTCCAATCTATGCTGACACTTTTTTGTCACAGTTTTGAATTCTGGTTACTTGCAGAAGGTTTTTGTGAGAGGACTGAAGCAGCAGGATATCTCTGCCCAGTACTGTGTGCACAGAATAAATCATCATGCGGGGGAAAATTGTTCTGATTCAGTTAGGACAACATCAGGTTTTCTGCACCCAAGCATAGGACATAGTATGAGATGGAAACTGAACATCAGTGGAGCACAGCAAGCAGAATTGTAGGAAATTAGGCACAACTATTGTTAAGATATGCAGCAAATCTTCAACTACCATTTTTATCAATAAGGGCTGCCTCTAATTAGACGTTTGGTTATCTGTGGAGCTGGTATCATCTTATTGCAGAATACAGTACATTTGCAGGAGTGTGGTAGAGAGAACTGGGCTCTGAAATGTCTGCGAGGGAGAAAGTTCTAGTATGAAGGACTGTGTTGTTGGTGGGAATTACGTTATTACCTCTAGTGCTCTTCCCCACTGGTTCAGCATATAGGCATGGGTGTGCTAAATTTTACACAAGTTCAGGTACAGATCTGGATGTTTAAAACACTGAAAGCAAGCAGTCTAGCAGCTAAGGATGGCCCTTCATCATGCAGATTTGTTAGAGCTAAACCATTCCTGACAGATGTTTGTCAGACCCATCTGGGGCTCAGTGCCGCCCTACAATACCTGCAGCTTCACCAACCATTAACCAATAGGCAAGAAACCGTGAGCAGCCTCTGTTTCATACCACTGTTTATAGAAGTGCATTGGTAAGTAAGGTTGAAAAGCTGCCAGATTTGTATGAAATCAGTATTGAGTCAGGACTAAAATGAAACTATTTGCAAATAACATTTTGTAGGACTGGATTTTGATCTAAGAGTGCGGGTATTCCTTGGTGTTGTAGTCTAAATCAGCATTTGGGAAAAGTACTGGGAAATTGTCTGATGCACCACATTAGTACCAAGTGACTGTGGATTAAAAGCAGTATTGAGTTCCATCAGTTCCTGTTTTACAGATGTGAATTTAAATGATCACTATCTCATTGCTCCTTTAAGGGTGTTTTCCTGAACAAAGGAGTGTCTCTTCTATTCCACTGTTGCAGGTCATGGCAAAAGAAGAGTTGCCAGGCGTTTTGATTCTGGATATAGGAGGAACTCAGGGTGTGCTAGAAAACCTTGCAGCGCTTTTGAAGAAACACTTTCACCTTATCACCATGAAGGAATTTCTTGAAAACAAAGAAGAAATGAGCAAAAAAATCCAATCTGTTTTCGTGTTTGAATGCAGGCCAACTATTGACCGTGAGCTTCTAGAAAGCCTGCCTAATTTAAAGGTAATTGGAAATTCTGGAGTTGGAGTTGATCACTTAGACTTGAAAATGATCTCTAGCTTTGGAGTAAAAGTGACCAACACCCCCCATGCCGTGGCGGACCCAACAGCGGACATAGGAATGGCCTTGATGCTGGCCTCTGCCAGAAGACTAGTAGAAGGTAATGTTTTTGATTTTCCTGGATCTAGCTACTTCTTTGGCATATCTCACTTTTGCTATGATTCAGATGATCTATCTAAATCAATATTTGGGATGCTTTTACGGGGATAAATTTTTGGAGGCCTCAGTTTTCAGAGGCATCTGCTCTTCATGTGTCCATCTTCTTTTTAAGGCAACTGTGACTAGACAAAGGCCTTTGTCTAAATTATGCACTTTGAAGTCACTTGTGATATGCTGTTTGGAATAATGCCTGGGGATTAATTCTCCTCTGGCTATTCACTGGGTGGGTTGTTTATAGCTGTAAAAAATGAATACAGAGTGCATCCAAATGGAGTGTCACCACTTTCCATTTCCCCTTGAAAAAAGTGTTAGGAGCTATAGTAAGGTACAAAACATAAATGGCCATATCCCTGTCTCTAGACTGGTAATTAGTATAACTCCTTTTTTTTCCTGCTTCTGTGATGAGTTTATCTAAATCAGTGGGTTGTATTTGCTGAAGAGCATCAGCATTATGATTAAAATAGTTGATAGTCCTTTTGACAAAGTTATTTCACACTGTACCAGCACCATTAGTCTCCTTTCCCCACAAGGGTTTTTTCTCCACATGTCCTTGCTACACAATGCCTTTTTGAGGAAGGAAGGTGTCAGTAGAGACTATCACAAGAAGCTGCCTCTGTCTTCAGGGACTCAGTCTTATTGTCACTGCTGCTCCACCCCTGAGCATGAAATAGCATCTTTCCTGGTGATGTTTTCTCACTATTGTATCTTGTTGAACTTCAAGTTCTGTGTACAAGAGCTCACAGAGATCCTTGGCTGAGCTGGAATTTGCAACCTTCACCCTCACTTAAGCAGTGAGTCTGCTTTGGGTTGTGATCCAGGAGAGAAATGCTGAGATTTACCCCAAATACAAAAAAAATTGAAATCAATGCTTGCAGGATGGTAAGTGTTAAAGAAGCTATTTTTGGATTTCCAAGAAAATGCACCAGCCATGGAAGAGGTACTTCCCTGAGGAGCCATTCCTCCTAGCACAATACCTCCTAGCACAATACCCAGTCAGGACCCTGCTGTGTTACTGACTCCAGCCCTGGCTGCAGGGATTGGCACCATCCAGGCCCTTCTATGAACTGATCAAAATTAGCAAGGCTATTTTGTAGGGGTGTTCCAGAGCCTTGCTGCTGTGATGGTGATAAACTTTTTCTGTCCCCCAGACCTGCTTTTATTGCTGATTTGTACCCATTCAGCATGTACTTACATTCAGGCTGCCAGATTGCGGTTTCTCCAGACACGAAGCATTTTGCTGTTGACTGGCTGGGAGTGGAAGTAACCAGAGCGACGCTTGGGATCATCGGGATGGGCAGCATTGGGTACAAAGTGGCTCAGAGAGCCAGAGCCTTCAACATGAGGATCCTCTACCATAACAGAAACCGGAGGTAAAAACATCTGGTTTCTGCGTGTAATTCAGTGGGCAATGACAGAAGCCACAGCTCTACTTGTGTCCCTGGTCTTCCTATGCACTTGTGACAGCTGTAAGCAGCATGAGAAGCACCAGCATGCTGCCACTTCCTCACTTTGGTTCCTGCCATGCCTCCTGCACTCACTTTGCCCTGGTTAAGACATTAGCAGTTTGGAACAAGGGCCGTGTACCCTTTCTGAAGATGTTGTCCAAGCAAACCAGGCCTTGTGCCCTTGTGGTGTCCCTTGTCCTTTCAGACTCCTCTTCAGGCTTCTGGCAGCATCCCTGTTCCCCCCAGCCAGCCAGTCTCCTCAGCCTAGCCTGATCATTCATCACACCAGCACCAAAGACAAAGGTCTTAATTTCTCACAGATTTGTAGTTTCCTTTCTTTCACACTTCACTTCCTCTTCATTTCTTTTCAACCACAAGTCCTAACTCACATGTCAGGCAAGGAAACACTCCACAGGGATTGGCATGGACACAGAAGAGAAGAGTGGGATCTGACTACATCCCCAACCTCCTATACCTAATATCACCCGTGTGCTTTGCATGCATCACTCCTTCAGTGTCCCACCACTTGTCTAGCCTCTTGCTTCCTCTAGCCCACATCCTTCCTGCCTCCCTTCCACTATCTGCATCTATCAATGTCTTTTCCTTTAAACTTGTCCTTAAACCTCTCAGTCTCTGTGCTGTTCTGGATCTCTCCTGGGGTAATTGATTGTTGAAGCCAGTTAGAAATAGTTGCGTCAGTTTGGGGGTTTGTGCATTTTTTCTTCAGAAGAAAGGAAGAGGAAGAGGCTGTTGGTGCCCACTACTGTGAGAAGATGGAAGACTTGCTGCAACAATCTGACTTTGTTATGTTGATTGTGAACCTGACTCCTGAGACTCACAGACTGATTGGGAAAAAGGAGCTGAGTTTGATGAAACCCACAGCTACTCTTATAAACATCAGCCGAGGTAGGATGATCTGAAGTAACTGTTTGTGGCTCCACACTTAAAGTTGTGTTTTATTTAATTATGTTGACATTCCCCTCTCCAAGCTCAGTCTGTGATACTCTGTTTGATTCATGAAGTAGCTGGCAGTCTACAAATGAGCGACTTATCGTGGACCATATGCTATGTGTTCAAAGGTCCTGTGGAAATTAGGGATGCTCAGCAGATGTTCAGTTCTCTTTAGCCTTATCCTAAAGACAGGGTTTTTAGTGGAAGTAACCGAAAGGTTTTCTTAAGCAAGGATGAACGGGGTACAAGGGAAAACATTATGTAACATTTGGAATAGCTTGTAGAAAGGAAGCCTCAAAAGGGATGTCAGATCTGTTGGCACTGAACAAGCATATGAGAAAGATTATAGTTTCAGTAAACAAAGCAGAGATAAAAGAGTGGAAAGCATGAAGAGATTACATGATTTTTCTGTAATAATGCAGGAAGTGTCAAAATGAGGAAAAGACTGAAACTAGTCTCATCCCAAGAAGCACCTCATGCAGTGGACCATAATCATTCTGTAATTAAAGATTAATAAATCAAATCGCTGGTTTGTTTGGTTAATGGTTGTTAGAAAGGCATTCTGCTTTTGAACAAGATGCAGATCCTCTAATTTTTTTCACTAGACCCTTGAGACGTTTCTGTGCAAGTTTCGAGCTGGCTTCCCGCCAAGTCCCCGAAACTCGACAACAAGGACCTGCTTCCCAGAGAGGGAAGAGGAAAAAACGACTTAAGCAGCCAAAGCTATAGCAAAAATATATATATATTTTACATATGAGACAGATATATACAATGAGAATGCTATACACCACAACTACAGAAATCCCAAACAGCTCCCCAAAAAGGGAAGAGGGGGAGGGAGAAGGGAAAAGGACAAAAAGGGACAAAGACCAAACAAGTCAACCAGCCAACTGAAGGTAAATTAGCAAAATCTCACCACTTGCCTTCGAACAGGCAGAATGGCTCGACACGGCCCAGCGCTCTCCCCTCACACATGGCAGATAACAGCAGTCACTGTAGGCCTCAGCTCCAGATAAGCCAGACCGAGACAGGGACCCACCGTTCTTGAACCTCGCCGGAAAGGAAGAGAGCGAGGTCCCTCCTGCTGGCTTTATTTATACCTCAAGTTACATAAAGGAATAGCATGGAATACTTCCGTGATCACTTAACTAGTTCCTTCCTGGTTACAAGCTGGTCTCCAGGAAGGCCTAGAGTGAAACCATCACAGTTTCCTTACTCCCCATAAAAATATGTTCATTAACTCATTGTGATACCAAGATTTCATTTCAATACAGGTGCAGTTATTGATCAAGATGCGTTGGTAGAAGCTCTCCAGAGTAAGGTTATTAGGGCTGCAGCTCTGGATGTGACATACCCTGAGCCTCTGCCAAGGTAAAGAAACCTGTTTCCCATTCTTTTAATCTGAAATGTTTCAAACTTTGTGCAAAGTGCTGTCATAATCTTGATCTCCCCAGCGAGCCTCTCTCACTGCATAAGGGCAAAACCTCAGCCTATCTCACACAATCATAAATAAATGACAAAGTATTCACCTTTCCCACATCTGTCAGTTCTTTGCCAGCCTAACTGACAGGCAAGGCAACAAGACCAACAGAGAAAAAAGAAATGGGTAAGCAAGCTTCTCACAGCTTTCTGCTAGTTCTGTGCTTGTGGCCCTTTTGTCTCAACATGCCGCTGCTGTTTCCCAAGGTTCCCTTTCTCACAGCTAGCATAGGATAGCAGCAAAGTAAGTTCTCTGTGTAACACATTCTGTTCTTTCTGTTTTTTACAGAGATCACCCTCTATTAAAATTAAATAACATCATCATAACCCCTCACATTGGAACTGCAACAGTCCAAGCTATCCATATGATGGCAGAAGAAGCAATAGCAAATATACTGGCTGTTCTCAATGGCCAACCCATTCCAAGTGAAGTGTTTCCCAAATGATGTGTGCCAGATGATACCACTAAATCTCCTGTGTATAGGAAGACACTATTTCTTACAGTACCACTTTTAAACTAAAAAAAAAAAAAGCAACCTGTTCCTGCACTGCTTGTCGTGATACTGCAAAACTGTCATCTCACTGGACTTGATCTGTACTGTTATTTCCAAGTCTGAAAAATAATATAGAACCAATAAAAGATATTTGTTTGAAGATTTTAACTGAGCAGATGCACTTTGATATCCTCAGTCTGTTAGTGAATACTCTGCGATGTACTGGATTCAAATCTCACTGGAATATGTAACATTTTTATGTGGGTCGGAGGCAAGTCGCTGTGAGGGAGTGGAGTGGGGAAGGGCTGGGCCTTGGGGGACAAGGTCAGGGCCGCCCTCAGAAAGCACTTGGCAGCACCAGACGCCTGCGTGGGGCAGCTGTCCACCGAAAAGGACACACGTAGCCCGCACCACGCCCCCTGGAGCCTGTGATTGCCTCCAGCACACGTCACTCTGGCCAGGGGGTACTGAGTGGTCAATGACCTGCATGTCCCGCCTGCGAGGCTTGACCATGCTGGCCGAACCTTATAAATGCGGGACCACGGGGCTCACTCTGTGGGGGTGTTTCTCTTCTGGCTGGCCTTGTGTGAGCCATCGGATCCTCGGCTGTAACTATTTTTCTCTTATTCTCTTTCTTCTCTTTCTCTATTCTTATTAATCTCTGTTCTTCCTTTACTCTTTCCTTTACTCTTCTTTAACTTTTTCCTTTACTGTAATTTTCCTTGAGTAACTTAGAACCAATTACTCGTGTTTACTAAGCTGGTGTACTGGTTACTTTGTAGGGGTGCTTTTGTGGACTGGACCTTTGTGCTGGGTGTTTGGTGAAATACTCCTGCCTTGTTTATACACTATCCCTGTAAAACCTTTTACTGAAATGTTTATTTTCTCACTAAGTTGAAAGAAATTCCCTTAGAGAAAGCATGGCACTGTTTCCTCTGGGCATGAATTCGAGGTAATAACGAACTAAAGCCTTTTTAAAAGTTTGGTTCTTTTGAAGCCTTAAATAGAAGTAATATTCCCAGTTGAACCTGAGGCTTCAAAATTGGGGTGTTGCATACCCTTGTTCTGTTCCCAGTACTTGCTGCTACAGAATGATAAGCAAGTACACCAAGCAGTTTGTATAATGCTCTGAAATCTATTAAAGATGAATGAGCTTTAATTCTCTGCAGAAATTTGACTGTATCCTGACACATTTTTCAGCCAATATTGCAATATTCTATTTTTATACCAAAACACTGAAGAAATGTCCTTTGAAGTAATTGTAGGCCTAAATTTTTCCTAATGTAAGAAGAATTCTGCTTCATCTACATGTTAAAGCAATGACAATCATTCAAAAAGTGTCTTTGATTTTCCTGAGGTGATCCTTTGAAAAACAAAGTAAATCCCAGGAGATTTTGTTCCTCCAGGAAGACAAAAATTGATGCTTTTATCTTGACTGGCCATGAAACAATGGTGAACTAGCATTGAAATCACATAGGTGAGAGCACAGCCTAAAGAGAAATAAGTGGTCAGTCCTAATTTGCAGCCCGGGGCCAAGCTTTTTATTACATTCTCTTTCCTAGGAGCAAGCAACAAAGTCAGAAAATTCAGTAAAGTGTTTGTCACCCCCTAAAGTCAGGAAGCTTTTTTGTTATTTTCAATATGGTCAGGCTTCTTGAAGGAATGGTAAAATGAAGTTTTAGCACAGGAAGTGTAGACAGACCCAAGAATTAGACATTCAAATGCAAATACTGAAATACTACTAACAAGGCAACAGAAAGTATTGCTATAGGGGTTTCCAAGGTCTTCAGCCCTTGAACACTCTACCCCCCACTCTTCCCAAGATTGCTGTAGAAAATCAAAGCAGCTATAAATAGTCTATTTAAAACAACAACAACAACAACAACAAAAACCCAAACAAACCAACCAAACAAAACCAAAAACAAACAAAGCCCCCAAACAAATGAAAAAAAGCAACTGTCAATTCACAGACCCTCTGGGAACCAAAACCAGATGGTCAGTGATTCCTGAAAAAACCCCAAAAGTATCAACTAGTTTTGAGTGCATAAGTCCTTCTCAGAAAACACTTGCCTAAGCAAGTGTTAATTTATGTTAATTTATGATAGGCTCAGGAGAAGGCACTGCAGTCACTGGGATCTCCCAGGACTGGAGACTGCAAAAATCTCTGCAATGATGCATTTAAAAATTAACCTGGTAACTCAAAGTTCATGATGAAAGTGTGCAGTTTATTTTCATGAACTAGATTTGGTCTGACATTTTTCTAAACTACTTAGACAAGGTAATTTTTGATTTCGGGGTAGCAAAGGAGATTTATTGCACCAGACTGTTGATGGTCTGAAGCTAAGTAATTGATGAGAAGTAATTGTTGTGTTTTGAGCATGGTAGCAGTAATATGAAATCTTGGAGACCACGGAGGGCAGAACTTGTTCAGGCCTGATTGTGTGAATATCCGTGTGTGTGTGTGTGTGTGTACACATGTATGTATGTATGTGACATACATAGTATGTATATTGAAAAGAGCTGCTTTCTTGTCTTGCTTTGCTTACTTTCCTATCTAAATACATGGTTTATAGGATCTCTTGCTATAGATGTCATGAAACAGGACATGACAGCGATTATTCTTTAAAATGTCTAGAAATAATTACATGTCTGTCTTCTGATGATTTGTGTCATTCTTTTTTGTGCAGATCATGGAAGGAGGAGAACTACCTGGGCTTTTGGTAAATGAAATCGGTGGCATACGTGGGATACTGCACAGCCATGTGGCATTCCTGAGGAAACATTTCTACCTCATCACCATGAAGGAATTGGTTGAAAACAGGAAGCATTTAAGCAGAAAGGTCCAAGCAATCTATCTGTGGTGGCACAAACCAGTCATTGACCAAGAGCTCCTCCAGAGCCTGCCAAACTTGAAAGTGATTGCGAATTCAGGAGTGGGGATGGATCACCTGGATCTGAAACTTATAGCTAGCTTTGGTGTGAAGATGGCTAATGCTCCACGTGCTGTTTCCAGCAGCACAGCAGATGCTGGGATGGCTTTGCTGCTAGCATCTGCTAGAAGACTAGTGGAAGGTAACATCTCAATTCTTTTGTGACTTCTAAAAGTCATACAAGATTTACCTACCATTAACTTGAATTTTCTTATAGAGTTATGTGTAGTGCACATAGTTTCACATAAAATGTGAATTAAGTATGATAAATGTACTTAAATTGTTACATTATACATAGACATACATAACCTATATTTCAACCACATATAAATAAAATCATATGAATTTAGTTTTCACAGGGTTGTAAATACTTGACCAGAATCTAATCACATTAATTTAAATACAACTTCCTGCTTTATGGACCAAGTGTTCCTAGAAACTGGAATTTAGTTTTTAAAATAAGTATGGCTGTAGAATTAATTTAACAGTTTCAGGTGAACAGCACACTGATATGTGCTTTCTACATACAAAACCTTTAAATTCCATTACCTTCTGCAGCAGTGCATTTTCAGTGACTATGACATTTGACCGACATAAGATGTGCTTTTCAATGTGACAGTGTTACAATGCTATAACCAAAAGAGGGAGATGCCAAAGATCAGACAATCGCTGGAGCCACAGGCTGGCAGAATAAATTAATGTTTGAGACAACAGTGAAGCAGAGCAAGGGTATATAGAATCATAGAATAATAACAAGTTGGAAGGGATCCACAATGCTGATAGAGGCATGGGCATATTCTTGGGGACTGAAATGGATTGGTGCAGAATTGGGGCATTTAAGGGGCAATAGAGAGTAATAAAGCAGCCTGCTCCCTTTTCTGCTTATAACATCCTTTCTAGTTTCTTCAACAATTTTTTCTTGCTATTTCCCCAAAAAGACCTACTCTTGCCTTTGTTAGAATGCCTCCTGCTTCAGGAAAAGATCCCCCAGGTTTATCCTATTGAATTTACCTGACTTTGACTTGCCAAATCCTGCACCACAGCATTCGTAGAAACTCAGAGGAAGGTTGTCTCACTCTAAATCTGTTTAGGAGGAGACAGATTAAAGGGGAGATTAATTCCTTGTTCCCTTCTACGTAAACTATCCCTGGTGGCATTTCTGACAGCTCTGCCCTCACATGACTGAATTTTTTTCCCCTGAGTCTTTTTTTTTTATACTTTAACAACATTCCGCTTATGTTCTAGATAAGCTGGCAATATCAGAAGACTGAAGTATCACAAGCTTGTCATCTTCCTAGCAGATTAATAAGTGCTGACTTTGTGTATATAACTGTATTTTATGTGTCGTAGAACTATCCAAAATTGTGCAGGCTTAACAGGTAATTATGGAAATTACCGCAGTGATTTTTAAAGCAGTTGCACTTTTCTTTCAAAGCAGAGTGACAGATGTGAACAGGAAACCTCTTCTCATTCTAAATAAGGAAACCAAATATCTGGTGGTGTTCTCCATGTGACATTTCCAAACTCTGCATTGTTATTGGCAATAATTATTTTGATTGTTGATGAAGAACAGGGCAATATTTTCATGAGTCTAAAACAGTAAAAGGATTTTTGGGAGAACTTACATCAAAAGGCTTTTTGTAGTATAGTAAGAATAAATGAGAATGTCATATATACAGGTAGGAGGGAAAGATGATATATTAGGGAGTTACCTAGGGCATTACAAAATCATGTGTTTGTAATCATTACAAGTGTGCTGTAGTAGCACAACAAGTTCAGATTCTTTTGCCTTGTTCCTCTGTGTTGGACTCCATTCACTTCTCATATTTGAGTATTTTTCTTGCAGTCCATCACATTGCAATTTCTTCAAGTATGGATTACTGTGAAGCTGATATTCTGGGAGTTAAAATTTCTGGAGCTACTCTGGGGATCATTGGCATGGGCCGCATTGGATATAAGATTGCTCTGAGAGCCAAAGCATTTGAAATGAAGATTTTGTACCACAACAGGACACAGAGGTAAATATATGTCCTGACCTTAAGTGCAGCAGAAACTCTCTTCTAGGTGGCCAGTATTTTCTTTTCAAGGAATTATGTCAGAAGTGTAGCAAAAACTGAGGGAATAGGGCCAAGATTGAAACAAAAGGAAAAAAAAAAGAGAATGGTTGCCTTAAATCAGTCCTGTAAAGAGTTACTTGGTGATTAAACACTTGGAAACTTAATTGAGGTTTTATATTAGAAATTTCAAGGTTTCCTGCAGATATGAGCAGAAAAATGGAAATCAAGCTTGTACTTTTTTTTTTTATTCTTATCATATCATACTATAGTGACACATAACTCTACCTTTTGTTTATTTTTACTGCATATTTTGAGGGATCTTGTTGAAACTCAGTGTCTGGAAAACTAAGAAACATATACTTGGCACAATTTGATTAACTTGAGAGCTATTCTTGAGAAAACCCTTTCTCCTCAAGCCATTTTAGCAAGTATTTAACCTTATTTCACCTTTTATTTTTAGCCCCTCCTAACCTGTGAGTCTGGGAATCTGATCCTTGTTAAAGATTCAGCACAAGGACTCTTCACTGTTAAGCAAGCAAGATCCCCATATATAACTTGAGGCCCTTCCAATCAGTCAAGGTGCAGACAACAAGCAGAACAAACCATGACCTACCCTGAGAGAACTTTACTCCCTCTGACTGAAGGGAGAAGCTGCAATGCTAGGACATGTGGCTTTCAGAGATTCTCTCCATATGCAGACTGCAGAAGGAGGGTCACTGCTCTAGCTAGCCCTAGTCAAATCAGAAGGGTGAATGAGGCCAGAAATTTTTAGCCTTGCTTGGCATTTCTGTTACTCAGAAAAACAGCTGAGCAAACTCACATTAAAAAAAGTACTAGTGAACACCCTCCTTAAGATCTTTCAGAATTTCTTCATAAACCACTCAAAACAAATACAACAAAAGGCACAACTCTTTTTTTTTTCCCTGTGGATCATCACTAACTCACTCTGTTTAATATTTTTCAGTTTTTAAAGTAATATTTATGTAAGAGTGCTGTGATGAATGATCAATGCGCAGTGCAACAGAAATTAAAACCCTTTTTATTTTAACGTACCTTTACACTTCAAGCTTATGTGTTGAATCAAGATGCATTCTGCATGCTGCAAAATTGGCTGTAGTTCCAGTCTGTTCTGTTCCTACGTATTCTTAGGTTATTGACCTGTACACTGAAAGAAACTAATGAAGTGCATGTGTTAGGAGACACATGATCCAAAGTTCTGAAGATATTTTCTTAGTGTGACCTCTTTATTTCTAGATTAGGGAGGAAATAACTCAAAGCCCTTCTCTTACAATCAGGAGCAGAAAATTGTACACAGGATCTCCTGTCATTGCTTCTTTAGGTCCCAAAGTTCAAGAAGCTAAATTTACAAAGAATGGGAGAAATAGCAAGTATTCCTTTTTATTGTGAAAAATTAAAACTAAAAATCTCTCTCTACTTTGATAACTTTTCTGCTGAACACTTAACTCTGTAGAAATCCTGGGGCAGCCAGAAGCCTGGATAAGAGCTGCCTCGCTGATTTCACTTATGAAAAAATGACAGGCTTACTGAGGGTAAGGATGAGGACCACCAGCATCCTCAGAGCTTACATGGATGAGTTCTGGTGAATAACACTGCTCTGGTTTGAGCACCTTCCCCACTGGGAATCCTGGAGAATGGACCATGTGCTGCCATCTGCTCCAGTGCTTAGCCTTAGTCCATTTGCAGACTTTATAAGAAGCCCCTGGACTCTGCACTGCAGTGGCTGAGAGGCAGGCATGCAATCCATCCCCTGCTGTAGGGCTTGAAGCGTTCCAGAAGGGTCTAAACATCCAGCTGAGCCTAAATTTGCCACCTATTTGCTACATGGATGTGATAATCAGATCCTTTAGTTTGTACAGTGGTGACATCAATGAAGAGAATATTTTCATGACTGATGCCCTGAACTACTTTTCCTCCCACTAGGAAAGCGCAAGAGGAACAAGCTGTTGGTGCCACTTATTGCGAAACGATAGACAGCTTACTCCAGCAGGCAGATTTTGTGATGTTGGCGGTGAACCTGACACCTCAGACACGCAACCTGATTGGGAAAAGAGAGCTGGAGCTAATGAAACCCACAGCTACTCTGGTTAACATCAGCCGAGGTACCCTCCAGAACAATTGACTGGCCAGAAAGCATTGGCCAGCTCCCGTTGTGTTACACACAGCGCTGTGCTGCAGCCACTGCGCAGGTGGTGCACGTAGTGAGGACAGAGTGGGCATGGCAAAAATTCCTCTCTCTCCTCTTTCGTTCTCCTTTCACTCTGAGCTCATTACCTGCAACACAAGTTGCACTCAGAGACACTCTTATTCCAAACCAGGTGCAGTAGTTGACCAAGAGGCGCTGGTGATGGCTCTGCAGACTGGTGTTATCTGGGCCGCGGCTTTGGATGTAACCTACCCAGAACCACTGCCCAGGTTGTCATCTCTGCTTATTTCTTGGAAAGGATGGGTGAGCCCTGCCGAGGCTGAAGATATCCCTGCAGCAGGCAGGGATATGGTAGAGGCAGCCACCGTGGGATGGGGGTTTGGATAAAAGTGCCATGAATATGAATGGAATGCAGACCAGATGTTGGGGCTGATAACAGGCCAAGGGGAAGCCTGGGTGCCAGAAAACAACAGGAGGCAGGGAGAGCATTAGACCACCTCTGTAGAATCACCCTGTGAAGCTGCAGCAGTGCTTCACTTGCAAATTGCTTTATTAGAAGGTGCAACTTGCCATGAATGTGTGAAAGCTGCTTCAGCCATCTCTTCTGAGACCTGCTGCATTGCCCCCAGATGTCCTTCCCCACAGGCTTCCTTCCACAATATGAGGCTGAAGTACTGTAGCCCTCTTGGGCCCAGAGGCTGCTTGGCTTCTGTTAAAAGATGCCTCTACCAGGATGGTGCCTCTCAGAGTTAATTGCGCTGGCTGCATTTTGGGTTTGGGAGGAGTTTGGTCTTGTTATGCCTGTGTGGGAATGAATAACTAAAGCTCAGACCATTGTGTAGTGTGAATATGTCAGGGGGACTTAATCCTCTCTTCTGAAGTAGTTTGAATTGCTGCCTAATGGCAAAAATCTGTTTCTGGAGAAAAGAGTACAGTATAAACTCTTAACATGTCCTCTTACAGTCCAAAATTACTTCAGCACAGGTGATCAGGTTCTGTGGTTCTAAGTGGGACTTGTTATATCAAATTAACTTCAAATAAAGTGCAAAAGCTAAAGTAGGAGTCCTCTATATTTGGATGAACAACAGTAGATAACAACTCTTTTTTTCTTTTTTTCCAGAGATCATCCTTTGTTAAAATTAAAGAATGTCATTATAACGCCTCACCTCGGCATTAAAACAGACAAGACCACTTACATGATAACAGAGGAAGCAGTTGAAAACATACTAGCAGCTCTAAATGGTCTCCCCATGCCCAGTGAAGTGCTCCCTAGTTGATGTGCGAAAGGATAACACATCTCTTTTTATTATTTTCTTTCCCCCATCAGCTCTAAAGGTTTTTATTCTTATGTTTTTTCCCTTAAGACAAACCTATTTCAACCTTATGAATATAGATTTCCTGCCTCAGCTTTTTTTGCCTACACATAATGTAGACAGAGGAAATGTACGTCCTTGTCCAGTTTCATGCTTAAGCTAGTCTATACAACCCAGCTGGGAAATGCATGGAAGTCTTTTAGGGTAACACAATACTTCAAAAGCCTAAACCTAAGAAACAGTTATTGTGCAAGCACCTTATTAACACCGCAGGCATCAGCTCACCCTGCAGGATTACATGGACACCAGTGGTAATATTTAATGATGGGATGAAGTTCACAGACTACGCAATACTTCACATAGCCACAGACCCATTTCAGAGTGCTCTGTACAATGCTGGTATAACAGATCCCTTTCTATTATAGAAAACTAATAGCACACAGCAACACAATGTGATTTAGCTGAGCAGACTATGTGGAGGTCTATAAATTAAATATACTTAGAACATGGTAGTGCTCTGGTACAATTGTCTTCTTCTGTCACATATGTTGCTATACAGATATATCTCCAATAGAGATGTATCAGCTCCTGAACTATAGCTTTAAAATTAGATGTTCAAGTTGCACAAAAAAACTTTGAAGCCATCTGATTCTCTCCACATCTAACCACATAACACACCCATTTTCTTCACATTTGATAGGTATGTCCTGGATTTTTGCTTAAAAAAGAGTAACATTCCTTTAATTATTATTTTTTGGCTCCTCTAACAAATTGTTCCTTCATTTTGTTCATTCAAATTTGTTGATTTGATATACAAAGGAAAAAACTCCCATGTTGTGCTTTCAGTGGTTTTTTTTTCCTTCAGAACTAAAATGTGTAGATAGGCCTCCATTCTCAATTCATAGGGAGAATAACTTTGAGAGGGACTTTACAGTGGTCCTTTGATCTCAGGTAACAGTGAGCAGTAAGTTAAAAGATCACCCATTACATCTTATCAAACAGGTAATGTGTAAGCATTTTATAGTTTGTTCGGGTTTTTTTAAGGAAGAAAATTCAAGTAGACTTAACTAAGAATCTAGTCGCTAGTTAATGAATTTTTGCTACTTGCTAGTTAATTGCTAGTAAATTTTTCCTACTTGCTAGTTAATGAATTTTTGCTTTAAATGTCTGAACTTGAAATTCATGTAAGCAAATCATACTAAAAAATCACTACCAGGATAACAAGAACAATATATGGTTTTATATAATTACTATGAAATGTTATTATATTTTATCTTTTTATTTGTAACTTTATAGAGGATTTGGTATTAATCTTGACTGCCTTAATGTTCAGCATATTAAAATGTATTTGGTAGAATTCAAGATGATGGGATTTTGTAATCCATTCTTTTAAAAGCACTACAGCACTCAGGAGAGACACAGCTGCACCCCATGGCTGGTTATTTCTTAGTGTGGAAGGAAGGAGAGGGATTCCTGGTGCCCACAGCAGTGCTGTGTCCTGGCTCCTGAGCTGCTGTCATCACAGAAGCTAGGCCTCCTCTCCAGTGGCTGCTGACCAGCAAGGGGGATCACTTCAACGCAACCTTAGTGAACCCAGTACTGAAGCTGTGCTTCCCAGCCTCCATCTCCAGGGATGGAAGTTGAGGAAGGTGACTCTGCCCTTCTACTCTGCTCTCGTGAGACCCGCCTGGAGTGCTGTGTGTGCAGATCTGGGGTCCCTAGCACAGGAAAGACATGGAGCTGTTGGAGTGAGTCCAGAGAAGGGCCATGAAGATGATCAGAGGGATGGAGCACCTCTCCTATGAGGAAAGGCAGAGAGAGTTGGGGTTGTTCAGCCTGGAGAAGAGAAGGCTCCAGGATAACGTTATAGCAGCCTTCCAGTATCTAAAAGGGGCCCACAAGAGAGCTGGAGAGGGACTTTTTATAAGGGCATGTACTGATAGAACAAGGAGGAATGGCTTTAAGCTGAAGGATGTTAAGTTTAGTTTCAATATTAAGAAGAAATTCTTTACTCAGAGGGTAGCGAAGCATTGGAACAGGTTGCCCAGAGAGGTTGAGGGACATTCTTCAAAGTGTTCAAGGCCAGGTTGGATGAGACTTCAAGCAACCTGGTCTAGTGAAAGGCATTCCTGTCCACAGCTGGAGGGCTGAAATTAGATGATCTTTAAGGTCTCTTCCAACCCAAAACAATGTATGATCTACAGTGCAAGTAACCTTGTCTGGAAAATTTTCATGCATTTGTTAGCTGGGATACACACAGGACTGCCTGTGGCTGGGGTAAGAGCTGTAGTGCCTAAAGACCTAAGCCTGGCCCAGTAGCTTTACTCTCAAAGAGAGGTTTTGAGGATATTCCGAGAATCATTTAGGTTGGAAAAAACATTCGTGTGTGCAATGAGAGCTATCACTGGTGTTTGCCGGTCAGAGACAACTCCTGTGTAATGACTATGTGTAATGACCAACAGAGACACCAGACCACCGCTGGCCTTTGAAGACACTGTGGGGGGAAAAGGTGTGCTGGGCATTAATGCAAAATCCCTTTTATTTTGAAATCACAAATAGCGCAGAAACACGACACACTTTTTAAAAAACACACAACCATTTGCAAACTCCTGTTGCTGTCTCTCGGCTTCCCGAGGGATTGGAGTGCAGCTCCCGCGCCCTTGCACCGCCTCTCCTCCCCGCTCAGCCCGGGCGGGGGTGCAGGCGTCCGGGCAGTCCCGGCTGGGCGCGGCGAGTCCCGCTCCGCCCTTGCTCTTCGGGGGTGTGGCTCGGACGCGGCGGCGGCGAGGGGGGCCAGCAGGGTGAGTGAGAGCTGCGGCGGGACTGCGGGACCCCGAACGGGGTACCGGGAGCGCCTCTGCCAGGTGGCCGTCGAGGTCCCTCGACTCTGGTGGCCGCGGCCCCACGGGGGGGTCGGTGGCACCGTCGGTAGCACCGAGCGCGTTGGGCACGGGGGGCTCCCGCGGTCCTCTGCGACCCCCCGTCGTTAAGGACCGGACGGAGCCCTTCCCTTCCCGCTCCAGCTCCTTCGTATCTTTAGTCTCACTGGCAGGCCGGCCGGGACAGCTGCAAACACCTCGAGCCAGGGCTCGACCGGCCCTGGACCGGGAATACTCTCCGTGAGGTCGGGGGAGGAGCGGGAGGTGCTGACCTGGCGGTGTGGGAGCGGTGCGGGAGCGCCTTGCCTTGGGCTGATGGGCAGCTGCGGGTTTCTCGTCTTTAACCTGTGGTCACAGACTTGGTTCTTTCCGGAGTCGGCAGAGTGAAGAGTTGTCAGGACACTGAAGGAGACTGAAAAAAGAAAGGGTAAACTTATGTTCAGGAAGTAAATCGGTAATTCCAAAGTTCGTAGTTGACAAATTATAGCTCTGTTAACATTAAATGAGATTTTTTTTCATGAGCTAATTATTGAATATAGTTGCAGAAGTGGCAATCAAAGGCAGAACTTGGGGGTTAAAGGATACCCTTCCACTCACATGGCCACATTCTCAAATTATCAAGACTTTGGCTTTCAAATATTGAATATTAAACAGGAGTAACACCTGATAACTCATTTGTCTAAGTGTCAGCATAGTTGGCATGCCAGAAGCAATGTTGTCTTGTATTATTAACGAGATAATATAGAAATTGAACATCCTTCTGAATAACACAGTAAGAACTGAAAAATTCCTGCACGTGGGAGTGATTATCTTTAGCCAACTCTTCCGTAGTGGGAAAACAGCATGTAATGAAGCCAATCAATTCCTGTTTTTTAATTAAAAAAAGCTATAATGGATTGCTTAAGACCATGTCCTTTTGGTTCTTGGTTCTCGTTGCTTTTGTAGGGCATGGAGGGTCAGGAACTGCCTTATGTGCTAATTGACTGTATAGGAGGGATGCATGGAGTATATGAAGACCATGTTGGATTTCTGCAGAAACATTTTCATCTCATCACCATGAAAGAATATCTTGAAAATAAGACACTTCTCAGCAAAAAGATCAGAGCTATTTATATGTGGTATCACAAACCAGTTGTTAACAAAGAGCTGCTCCAGAGCTTGCCGAACTTGAGGATAGTTGCAAGTTCTGGAGTGGGAATAGATCACTTGGACCTGAACCTCCTCTCTAGCTTTGGTGTGAAAGTGTCCAACACTCCATTTATTGTTTCCACTGACACTGCAGACCTGGGAATGGCTCTGATGCTGGCATCTTCCAGGAGACTTGTGGAAGGTAATAACTGAAATGGTTTTAGTGTTTTTATAGAAACAGTGACTTCAAAACCTGCAGAAAGTGTGTGCTGATGCAAAGGTAAGCTTAAAAGTAGAAATGTGGAAAATGCAGGACAAGGAAAAAGTTATCTGTCTTGTTAACAATAACTTGCATTTCCAAAAAGGCATATACAGCAAGGTAGATGTGTTCTTTCTTCAGACAGCTCTAAATTCAGGCCTCTTCTCCCTCAGCCCACAGCCACTTATTCATTGAATTTGTTCACTTCAGCTTTGCTTTTCAAGTTATAATAAAAGGGGATTAAAAGGAGATATTTTCAAGGAGGCTTGAAACCTGTCTTTGCCAAGCTGCCGTGTGTGTATGTGAGTTATCGCAAACAAGCTGTCCAGAAATCTGTCTACCATACTCTGTGTTTCTTTTCCTTGCCAACCTTCATGTATCTTCAAGGTTGCTGGGCATCAGATGGCCTTCCTAAAAGTCTTGATGATCCCACAACTGATCCATCAGTTCCACCATTCAGTATTTACAATGTCAGTGACATCTATGGCACTGCCACTTTCATTACCCCTGCTGATGAATAAGCTGAGGTGCATTTCAGTTGTGCAATAATCTGTACTGCAGGCAGAGAGAGATGATGGGCAAGGTGTGTGATGTACATCCAAGGGAGGTTGCTGCTTTGGCCTTACCTCCCTTGTCTGCCAAAGAGAGGCTGGATATGTTTCTATCCTAATCAAGAAATCAGTGTCAGCAGTCATGTACAGTGCAGCATTATTCACTTTTTGTCCAGAAACACGATGACATTTTGTTGCTGCTTCTGTGCTTCTGCTTGTCCTACAACAAAAAGTGAAAAAAAAAACCAAAAAAACAGATGCCAGAACATCCTTTAAATGACATAATTCCTTCTTTTCCTCCTCCAAGGTTATGAGATGGCAGTCTCCCCTGACACAGAGTATTTCCCTGCTGACTGGTTGGGGGCTGAGGTTTCTGGAGCGACCCTGGGGATTGTGGGAATGGGCACCATTGGTTACAAAGTGGCTGAAAGAGCCAAAGCCTTTGAAATGAAGATTTTGTATCACAACAGGAGTCAGAGGTAAAGCTGGTTGCAGCTCCATGGCAACTCTATTTTGTCACTGCTTTTAAACGTTATTTGTACCTTTCACTGTGCTTTCACTTTTTACTGAGCTCTTTATTTTAAGTGCCAAAATACATACACTTGTTTCAGGATGGTCATTAATTTCCCATTTTATACAGAAAGAAAGTCAGCAAGGAATGGGAGAGATATATCTCACTGATCTCCCTGGGAGTTGGGGCTCCCTGATCCTTCCTGTCATGGTGGTGACACTACAGTAGACTAAGGAAAGGAGAAAACTGTCTGGGAGGACATAAGTCCTGCAACTTAGGTGAAGCAGGGATTCAGGCAGAGACATCTCACCCTTCCAGAGCCAGCTGATAAAAAGCCAGACTTGCCAGTCTGTTTACTGTCTTCTAGCTGTGCTCTCTGCCCCTCTGCTCCCATCAGGCCCATCCCATCCTATTCTTTTGTGGGAATCTGAGGAGAGCCAAGCAGTTCATGCCCCAGACTTGTCCTGATAGAGATCAAATGCACTAGCAGGTCCTGCTGTGCTTGTGGTTTCAGTGGATCAGCACTGAAGCACAGAGCAATTAGGCTGCTGCTGACACAAATTTCTGAAGATTTAACCTCTTCTCTGTCTTGTGGGTTTCCTCAGCAATTTTCACATGAGTTACTTTTCCCAGAGAAGGCAATTCTTGTAATACATCAGTCTTGCTTTTGGATTGGAAAAAAAATCCTTGTTACAACCAGAAGCTGTGATACAAATTAATTTATCATTTATTCAGTGCATTTACATGATACTCATTTCTTACTTTCCATCCCCACAGATATAGAACTGCACGTTTGTGTACAGTTCACTTGGTATTATGGGAAACAGCTTAACATTTGTCTTTACTGAATTTCAGTCAGATAACCAGCTAACTGCTTTGCACTGTGGAGTGAAGAAAACAATTAAGAAACTTTTTCTCTAAGGGTGATTTGATCTTTTTCTTGTTTCTTTCATACTGAAGTTAAATTTTGGCTTTTTCCCCACAGAAAAAAAGAAGAAGAAAGTGCCGTTGGAGCTGTTTACTGTAAAAAGATAGATGATTTGCTCCAGCAGTCAGATTTTGTGTTGCTGGCCGTGAACCTAACTCCACAGACACACAAACTGATTGGGAAGAGGGAACTGGAGCTGATGAAACCCACTGCTACTCTCATTAATATTAGCAGAGGTGAGGTGCAACATAAACAAAACTGCATTGAGGTTTGCTGGCATGACAAGTCCTGGGAAAATCCAACTCTAATATGGAGTCCATCACTCTAAAATTTTCCACAAATTCTCTGATTACTGGATTATTTAGATGCCTGTGGTCGTATGGCAGTAAAACATTTGAGTGTTCCCATAAAAACGAGCAAGCAAGCCTCTGAAATGTTAGTGAGCTTGGAGTGTTAGAAGCTCACGTATACTTACATAACCTCCTACTTAAGCTTTTTATTTATTTAATGCAGTGTTGTTGCACATTAATAATAAATAATAATAATAATAATAATAATAATAGCATTATGGTGGCACAGCCTGATATAAAGCCTGGCACTATACTTTATTTCATGCTGCTAATTCCTGGCTGTTCAACACTGATGCACATACCCAAGCTTTCTCCTCCCACTCCATCACACTCTGCTGCTGCTTCTGCATTGTGATCATGGCTAGCCCTGCTGTTTGCCTGACCACTGTGACTAAAAGGATGGTAAGAGAACAGTACAGAATATGAAAATAAACATAACCTTCTTACTGTAACCCAGGTCTGATAGTGGATCAGGATGCTTTGGTGGAAGCCCTTCAAAACAAAGTTATTAAGGCAGCTGCTCTGGATGTGACATATCCTGAACCTTTGCCAAGGTAGGACATGTACTTAAATAAAATGAGTGTATGTGTGAGTTTCAAACTGAGTAAAATTTTGTGAGCACATGAGAAGTTGCATAATTTTGTTAGTATATGATGTATGTGCACTAGGACTGCAATAGGTCCCCAATCCTTCTGTCCCAGCCAAACAAAAATCACATTGACTCATTTGGAGGATATATTCCATAAAACCCCACCAACCTAGGCAGCACTTTGAACTGCTCTGAGTATGCTTGGGTCATGTAATTGTTTTTGTTTGGCTTTTTCTTTTAATAATTATTTTAAATATTTCTCTGACTTACCCGGAGGTGATGAAATAGATAACGAATATGCTGTGAGTGCCTAGCTCGGTATTTCTTTTCCTTTCCCAGGGATCACCCTTTGTTAAAGCTGAAGAATGTCATAATAACTCCACACATCGGAAGTGCCACCAAGAAGACACGCCGCATTATGATGGAGGAAATGACAGAAAGCATACAGGCGGGCATTGCCGGTCTTCCTATCCCTCATGAAGTGTTGCCATAACGTGGCTTGCACTTAGCATTAATGCCATTAGTGGTTATCCTGGCGTGACAAAACAGTAATTCGATCACTTTTCATTTAATTAATCCATGAGTATTATACAGATAAAATATATAATGTTTAATTTGTTTAAATAACAGACAGCAATTCTGTCTGGAAAACCTGCAGTATTTTGTTGTGACCTTCAATGAAAAACCCCAGAGTCTTGCACCAGTGTAATTTATTTTGCTCACATCCCCCTACAATTGTTGCCCATGGATGCAACACCGAATTAAAGGAGCGTGTAAATCGCGAGTTAGAGGAACTGCCTGGCACAGCCAGGCGCGTTCGAGCGGCTGCTCCAGCCGCTCCAGCAGCAATCCTGACCTTTGGGTGCATTTTCCCTCTCCAGACACCGAGCCTGTGCACAGCTGCGCCGGCGCGGGGCTCGGCTCTGCGTGTGTGCGAGCCTTCCCCTGCCCGGGCCTCAGCTTGGCCCGTGACCGAGAGCAGCTTGGCCCGTGACCGAGAGCGGCGCGGCCTCTCCCCCTCCTTCCCTCTCTCCCTCCGGGGCCGGCCCAGGCCGCCGCGCCGACAGGGGGAGCCGGAGCCGGGAGCTCAGTAGGGCCGGGCCGGGCCGGGCCGGGCCGGGCGCCGCGGCGGAATGTGGGGTGCCCGGGCGGCGGCGGCGATGCCGCGGTGGTGCCGGGCGCTGCACGGCTCCGCCGCCCTGGGCGCCTCCAGGAACCTGCTGCTGCGCAAAATGCTCCGCAAGAACAAGTAGGTGCGGGGCCGGCGGGCGGCGGGGCCCTCCTGCCGGGCCGGGCAGGGCCGTGCCTTGGCGGGGTGGTTTGTGGGCGCTGGGACAAGGGCTGTAAGAGGGGCTGTGGTGTCCCCGGTAGCACGAAGGAGAACCTCCCACCCCGAGCCGCGCTACGGGCACCGCCTCCAGTGCCGCGGGGCTCTTCTGATATCGGTGCTTCGGTGTTGTGCCAAGTCACCCCCGATGTCATTTGGTCGGCAGCGGCTGAACATGAGCCAGCAGTGTGCCCGGGTGGCCGAGAAGGGCAATGGCATCCTGGCCTGTATCAGCTGTATCAGCAGGACCCGGGCAGTGACTGCCCCCTGTACACGGTGGCACGGGTGAGGCCGGACCTCGAATCCTGTGTTCATTTTTCGGCCCCTCACTACATGAAAGACATAGAGGTGCTGGAGCGTGTCCAGAGAAGGGCAAGGAAGTTGTTGGGCGGTCTGGAGCACAAGTCTGATGAGGATGAGCTGAGGGAGCTGGGGGCGTTTAGCCTGGAGAAAAGGAGGCTGGGGGGACATTATTGCTTTCTGCAACTATGTGAAAGGACGTTTTAGGCAGTTGGGGATTGGTCTCCCCGGTTACAAGCAACAGGACAAGAGGAAATGGCCTCAAATTGCACTGAGGGAGGTTTAGATTAGATATTAGGAAAAATTTCTTCACTGAAAGGGAAGAAAGGTCAAGCAATGGAATAGGCTCCCCAGGAAAGTGGTGGAATAACCGTCCCTGGAAGCGTTCAAAGAACGTGTACATGTGGTGCTTGGAGGCATGATTTGGCAGTGCTGGGTCAATGGTGGGACTCAATGATCTTAGTGATATTTTCCAACCTTAATGGTTCTATGACTCTCCAACCTTAATGGTTCTATGACTGAAGAAACTTTATTCTTTCCCCCTCCTCCTCCTGCTGTCTATGTGCATGGGAAGCATTGCTACTGCACCCCAGCTGGGGGGAAAACTACTTGTGGGCATGGAAACCTAGGTGGTGGTGTGTGCCTTCAGGGAGGTGGCATTTTAATTGCACAGAGAATACATTGTTTCTCTGAGCTGCTGAAAGATAAAACTGATTTCCTTTCCTTTTTCCAAAAGAAAGAAATTTTGGTATGACAGCCCTACCCTGGGATCTAAAATGGTAAGTGCAAGCTCTTAAGATATTATGTTCCAGTAGGAAAAAAACTTGTTGTTCTGCCATTGATTCTAACCTTGGGAAAAGCATTTTCTGAGGGAGAAATGGCAGAATTTCATGAATGTACACTGGTGCTCCAGTTTCACTGCGACATGCCAGGATTGCCATCCAGAGAAGCAGTTTGGCTCCCCATGGCTGTTTCTTCCTCTGTATTGATTTTTCGTCTGTGCCAGCATCAATGCTCTTTTGCATGCTCTTGAGTACATTGCAGAGAACTGATCTATGTTAAAACTTCTACAAGCTTAGTTTAGCGAAAAAGTTTTTTAATGTTTGTTTTTCAAACAAGCAATGCTTTTCAGTCAATACATGCTGTATTTTAGAAAACAGATTTATTAACCTGTATAACTTGCTACAAAATAGTAAGGAAACTTAAGAAACTTAGACTGTAAGACACGAAGGTCAGAGATTTTATGAACAGAAATATTCTTTTTTGAAACACTTGATACCTATATAAAACCATCACAGCTGCAATAATGACATTCTAAGAGCATACTTAGTAGACTGCATAGAACTGTATATAGTTACCTAGTACAAGTGTGTAACTACTGATTAATGTGTTGTTTCATTTTTTAAGATGTATAAACCAACCAAGTTGGACACCCTAATGAAAAATGAGCAGACAAAAACTAGGAGAGAAGATAACATACGCTGCAGAGTCTTGAATGGTCTTATTCATAAAGCTATGTCACAGATGGTGACTACCTGTGAAGTCAGTCAAGAATTTTATGATCTCAAGCTGGAAATCTGCAAGGCAAGTGCAAAAGCTACATCTTGTGTTGAGCCACTCTGGCTGTGCCATGAGGTCAGCATGGTGTGCCAAAGGAGCTCCCCTGGGTGTTGTGATGTGTGCAGGGGGAGTTTTACTGCATCGCTTCTAATGTGGCAGAATGCAGCCAGATCAGGCTCTGGCGTACACACTGGGAGAGCTTTGTCACTGTTGTACTTGGCTTAGTAGACTTCTGCCACTCTAGTGCAAATACAACTTAGGCAAACTAAATGGTTATTCTCCTGGTATGACTTTTTTTTCCCTGTTACTCAGACATAAACTCTTTGCCTTGACTTTTCATAAGAAGTCTGGTTTTACCAGAGTATCTTTCCAAGAGTCTTTTCTTCTTGTAGCTGTGTGAGAGTTGTTACCTCCTTGTGTCACTCACCAGCAATATTACAGGCAGAAAACCTAAGTGAGGGATGAGCTTAGTTCAGAAAAAAGGCAAGCATAAGAAAATGTCATTGTAAAGCAAGATTCGAGAAAGATTTGGGATTTGTACCTAATTGTAGCTAATGCTGTAATTTGTGGGTTTGAAAGGGATGTTAAACCTCTGATTCAGGAACTAAGTCAGTTTCCGCATTCTTGTTTGTTGTCTGTAGTTTTTATCTTCCACATATGCTGTTCTGTAAAGACTAAATTATACTAGTTTTTGGCTTAAAACATGATGGACTTATTAGAAGGATGGGAAAAAAATTGCGCATCATAGCTGCATCTATAAGAAAAAGTTTGTTATTTGTGACTGAAATAGATGTTGTTGCCAGCTGAATTTGTTCCATTTTCAGGCAAGTGATTAAAATTACATGGGCAAGATGAGTCTTTTGGCTCTATTTGTGCAGTACCCTTCATATAATATTTCTGTCTCTTAGGGCTTTGAGAGTTGCTTGTCTAACTTGGATTGCATGTCTGCACATAAAAATACTGGCTAGTGTGGGCAAGCCACAGCATTCTCAGGAAGCACTGCTGTAACCAAAACAATTTATAACATGAGAGAGAGAAAGAAACAACCTCCTTCCGAATATAATTCAGATTTTATAACTGCTGCACTGGGACATGGCAGGGAGTAGGTCAGTCCTGATTTACTCCTGAGCTGATTCTGGTACAATATCATTACTTCTGTTATCAGAAGAAATTTTCTAGTAGGCTTTCTGCAATCCATCAGAGACTTCATTGTACATGAAGTGTGTGTGTGTGTGTATATATAATTTTAAAGATATATTTGCCTTTTTACAGGTGTCCCTGTCATCAAACTTTTCAGCATGTCGTGTGTACTGGAATCCTGCTGCTACTATGGAGAAAGAAAGCTATGTGGAAAGTGTGCTGCAGAAGAGCGCTCCACGTATACGGTACTGCTGTGGGATAAACAGGCTGCTGCATAAATTCATAGCCATGGACTAGTGCCATTTCTTAAGGATTTCTAACAGTCTATATCTGACCTATTGGGATTCTTAAGGTTTCTAGATACTTAGAGTAAGAGCATCTCCTGTGATGAGCCTCACAGGGAAGGGTGGCTGCGACAGACCTGCTGCTTATTCTCTTGCTAGAGCACAGCTGGCTTATTTGGCTTCTGTGCTTTTCCAGGACTGGAGTGGGCTGAGCAGAAATCAAAAGGAGTATGGATGAGGTTTCACTCCGTTGTACTAGAGGTGGTGGGCTGGACATGGTCTGAGTGACAGAAGGCCAGAATGGCATGCTGCACAACAGACTGGCAATTCCAAGTATCTCCTTACAGATTCATTGAGCAATTCTGATTGCTAGGGACAATTTAGACCTCCAGAAGGGGTGACTAATGTTACAGAAATTCTTCACAGCACCAATTAAAAAAAAAAATTCAGGATGCTACCATGTATTGTGATGCTTTTACCCATTTTTCAGCACAGAGTCCAGTGTCCAGGAAGTTTTCAGGGTATTATTGAGATTTTTGTCTCTCCCTCTTTCTTGCTTCCCCTCTGCTATCAAGCCAGTGGGTTGGAAGTTCAGGATTTAACTCCATGTGGAAGGTGACATAGGAGCATACTTGTAAACCCTTTTACTTTCCACCTGTTTCCCTAGGCTATGTAATTCCTGCTCCAGCACGATGCTCTTTTCTACTCCCAACAGCTTCCACTTTTTGAAAAGGAAAGTTGCTGGCTGGGAAGAAGACAAGGGGAGCCCTGTCAGTCCTTTCTGCAGCTAGCGTGTAGGACTAGTTGTCTTGCTCTGCTCTGAGGACTCTATCCCCCACTGCTCTCACCCATACAGTGGGGATAAGGATGCCAAATGAAGTGGGGAAAAGACTTGTGCATATAGATAGAGACAATCTATTATCATCAATACTAATGTCATCAATACTCAGCGGGATCTGCAGCTGGTAGTTTTTGTATGTTATGCATTCAAAGTTGGGATTCTGCAGTGATCTATTGCTTAGCACTAACTTGAATAGCTACCCATCAGACTGTAAGTTTTGCAAACCATATCTTTAGTGTGCAGTACTGCTAGAATTAATTTAACACATTTTACTTGTCTTGGAGATGCTCTACTGATACTCATACTGGTGAATGCTGTATTTTTGCCAGGTATCTTCTGAAGAGTCAGCAAATTCTAGGAAATGCACCCCCAATAATATTTATAAAAGACAAAGAAGCTGCAGCTGTGAAAGAGGTAATTCTATTCTTTGACTCAGTGTACAAATATGATGACTTAGGAGAGAGCTGATCATTCAATTCCTCTACCAATCTATATTCAAAATCACTCTTTATCTGTACCCTTTCTTCTTCAAGTTCCAAAGCACTTTAACAAACAATCTTTAGTAAGGTTGAGGCTTCTATACAATGTAAAAGAATTGTAGGTTGTATCATTAGGTCAATAAAGAAATTCTAAAAAATTTAATTACCTTTTTAAGGAATAGTATAGGGTTGCCTGATGTACATGATAATAGAAATGAGGTTGGAAGAGCTTTCTTCCACATTTTAAATGTTACGTGATTTAAAATTCCAGTGAATCTAACCAGTGACTTGTTTATTTTTATTTTTTTCCCCCAATCTTTTTCCATCTGTGAATTGTTAAAATGTTTTTAGGGAAGTGCAGATCTTTACATGGGGGATGTAAGCTTACTCATACGACATTTTTTTCTTCGCTTTTAAAATTATCTTTACTATTTCACATTTTCTATCAAGGTGTTGATAGTTTTAACTACTCGAAATATTACTAGAACAATGATGTTTCCTAGAAATTTGCTGTCATTAGGACTGTGAAGCGAGATCTCTTAAATAGTGAAATTTCCAGAAGAGAAGAATGACATCAATGAGTAGAATTTAATGAAAAAGTCTCCTCAAGCTGTTGATGTGAATAGAAGTTGAAAAGAACGTGTTCACATTTCTGTGCCCTGAAGTGCCCTATTCTTACATATGTTACTATTACAACCAATTAATTACTGTTAGTGACTTATGGGCTCCTGCAGTGTGTGTGAGCAGGGCTGGAAAGAATAGCAAGAGCTTTAGACTCTCTAGAAATGCAGTGAAACTGCTTGAACTTTCTGTGGTCAAAAAAATTCTGGGTTTCACACAAGACAAGTATAAACTCTCCTTATATTCCTTCTGTCAGGGAATGACACTGGAAAGCACTTAGATGGATCATCTTCTCCTACTTTGCAATTCATCAGATTTATATCAACCACAGATTCAAATAACAGGGCTTGAAATAATGTAATTGAACCTGATTTTTAAGTTTCGGAAGTCAAGGAAAGACCATCCAATTAAACTCCTAGAATAATGCACTGAATTAGAAGGGAATTAATGTAAAGAAAAGTTGCAATAAAAATTTCAGATGAGACCAAATTTTCACAATGATGTACAGTCTGTAAGCACTGAATATACTAGATTTGTAGCATTTACTGGATAGGTGCCATGTTAAAAGGGAGTTGGAACTCCATAATTACGTGTGATAGAAATGCAAACTTGCAGAAAGTGGGAAGAGATGAAAAAAAATCTCAATGTAAGGATGTTATGAAAAAGGATTCACAAGACTGAAGTAAGAGAACAAATAAACCAAAAATTACATGTCACACAATCCCTAGCCAATTGTTTATAATGTACAAGGCAAAAAACTTCCTAGGAATCCCTGGATACATTACACTATTTGACACAAACTTCCCAGGCAAAGAGTGGAAGCTGTTCCATGCTTATTGGAATGATGGAAGAGGCTATTTTAAAATGGTTTTGCTAAATATTTCAAACATGTAGAAAATCAAATATTTGCTGCTACGTGCTTATCTGTTTCTTTCAGGTGTGCATAAAGTAGATTTAATATAGGATCTTTAAAATGTGTTGCCTTCATGTGTTTACAGATTGAGGACTTATTGGCAATTGCTGATTTTGGACCTCCTGAAGAAGAAGAAGAAATATTTGAAAATGATTCAAGGTGGGCCTTTTTGAATCAGAATTGTACAAGTGCCCATTTTCATCTTTGTTGGCCGACTTAAATTGGGTATCATTTGACATGACAGAAAGTATATTTTAATTAGATTTGTACGTTTTTATTATCTCAGAGTTCAGCAAATGATGTTATGAAGAAATAAAAAGTAGAAGAGAGAGTCTGTTTGGAAGACCTTACCAGAAAAGTATCTCATCTTTTGAAGAGATAAGATTTTTTTAATTGATTTTTTTTTTTATGTAAGAGACTATAGAATAGCCAAGGACAAAACTAGTATGTAATCATCCCAGAACTTAAATGTAGAGGACGACATTTTATTTTGCGACTTAAGTTTCTTTACCGAAGTTACACCCATTCATTAAAATTAAGGGAAAATATTTCGTATTATGTATGCTCTGATTTACTTCCATATTTTAGTGTAGACACATTTTCATAGGCTATTTTGTCATTGGTTCTTGTACACGGGTCTGACCACAGCTTTGCAAAATATGGAAAAGCAAGGTCTATTTTATTACATATAAGCGAACCTCTGTAGAACTGTGGAGAATGACTGAATTGTCACTTGTAACAGCACAGTGTGTATTCTTTCAGAGGCACCCATAAGGTGGTATCAGAACACAGTCTTAGAAATCAGCTGTGTTTCATGTCTATACCTTGAGTGACATAGTCATCAGATTTGTTACTTGCAGACCCAATACTTGTTCTGGTATTAATATCTTGATTTTTGTGAGGGAAATAAATGTAGAATTTCTAAGATTCCAAGACTTGATGTTGTTTATGATAATCAAATTTAAAAAAAATGCTTTGCAGCAGTAATATTTGTTGCTTGCTGGTAATTTTCTCATAAGACCACCAGTGCTCCTCTACTTGGCCATTTTTTTCTGATATAAGTTTGGTGAGTTACAAGTTTACTGACTAATCTCCCTAAGTTAATTTAGCATTCTTCTGTGAGGGATTTTTGGCTATTGAGAGATAGGGCTAAACAGTCTATTGGAATAGTGATTTCGTGGACTGGATGCTCTCAAAGCCAACAGCTTTTGTACTTGGGTGCTGCAGTCTGTTGGTAGAAATGCCTTCTGGGCCCTGGCGTCTCACAGGATGGTTCATCAGGGGCAAATCAGAAATAGCTTCCAGTGGGAAGTCATTGCTGACAGATTTCCCACATGGCACCTAACATCTTCCTCTGTGTCTTGTGGAAAGTCCAGCATAAGGTGTCATATATACATGGGTCTGATGTCTTTTGGGCACAGGCTGCTGCTTCTTACTTCTTGGAAGAGCTCGGGAGAAGTCTTAAATTCCTTGGGGCTCCCAGGTCCAGTGTTCACTCTGTTACCTGTGTACCCCTCTTTCAAGAGACAAGCAGTTTCATCTGGAATGTTATTGTTTTAATGGCTTTCCCCCATTAAATCTGTTGACAGGCTTATACACAGACTGTCCTCGGACATATGATACAATGGTATCTCTTCCTTCTTAACGTGGGTAGCACAGTGCTGAACACAGGGAATTTATAAAGTCAAACTGAAAACTCCAGTTTATTTCCATATTACTCAAGTTGTCAAAATTACCCCTTGAAATATGCACAGAGAGAAACCCCCCAATATTTGTTTTCTTTTTCACAGTAAACTGTTCTCTTCAGCAACTCAATCTTCAGAGCCACCCATGCGGTCTAATCTGTTTGGTATTGACCATGAACTGCTGAATAAACAGATAATGGACTATAAAAGACTGAAAGTGTCAAGACATATAGAAAGTATTCCCTGGACAGAAGAGCAGGAGCAGCAGCTTTCTAAGATTCGGAAGAAAATGAAAAAGAGAAAACCAAAGAATCCTGATGATGACGACATTACACCACAGAAATACTTACTGGACAAATATGACGCTGATTACTGGGATGATAACACTGAATCGGTCTCAGACTATGAGTTGGAGGAAGAGGTAAAGGAATTGGAGATGGATGACGGCAAACATTTAAGTCATCCTGCTGATAAACTAAAATGAAGTGAAAAAGCCACTCCCTTCAAAATGGAGGATACCAATAGCAAAAGAAAAAGACTGCCATAGATACTGAAAGGTTGTTTACCTGTTTACCACTTCCATATGTAAGAAAACCAAAAATGCCATTTGTGGCATTCTGTTAAGCACCTTTCAAGCTGCTACAGTTGTGGAACTTTGAACAAGAGAGCAGTTTTATAATAAAATACACCAATTGCAGCACTGAGGTAAAACTTCTTGCAGTTGTGCTGATTATTTCCAATAAAATTATAATTTCTATATTGCAAGAAAATGCCTTTTTCTTTTGAGTGACTTGGATAAAAATTATCACAAAGTGATGGTGTCATTCTGAGGTCAGGAGGGAAGAAGGAAGCAAAATAATGACAGTGCTGTTCAGGCTTCAGCCCACAAAGACCAGGACAGGGTATTCTCTAGAGGACCCAGTCTAATGGAGGGAACTCTTTCTACAAGGTGAAACTCATTGGGATTATGGTCAGTAAAGTTACAAATCCGAAAGAAAATAAATTTAGAAAATTACTGTTGTGCAAGGGAAATTGCAGCCAGAAGAGAATGGAGAACTGCTCATCCCTTGGGTAAAATCAGGCAAAGCATTGACTGTGACTTAAAAAATGTGTTAACAACTCAAAAACTCGAGAAAAAACAGCAGGTAAGAATGCCCCAGTAACTGTTTGAGATCTGAAAATGAATAGGAGATTATATAAAAAGTGAGAATAAAGCTTTCTGACTCAAGCACTTAAAAATAACAGCATGACTGTGTAAATTCAGAAGGGCAGAAGCTTCAAAGAAATTATAATGAACAAAGCAGTAAAATGGAATTCTATGAGAAATACAGAAAATTTAATTCCTTTAGTAAAGAAAGACAACACAGGGGAGGTTACACTCTAGTAGAATCGCAGAATGGTTTGAGTTGGAAGGGATCTTAAAGATCTTCTAGTCCCAACCCCTCATGCCATAGGCAAGGACACCTTCCACTAGACCAGAGTCCATCCAACCTGGCCTTGAACACTTCCAGGCATGGGGCATCCGCAGCTTCTCTGGGCAATCTCTTCCAGTGTTTCACCACCCTGACAGTGCACAGTTCCTTCCTCATATCTAAATCTTTCCATTTAAAACTGTTACGCCTTGTCCTATCACTACCTTTCAAGAACACTGCAATCATCAGTCACGGTCAATGTGGGTTTCATATAGAAAAAGTCCTGTTTAAGTAATTTAGTATCTTTTATAATAAGGTCACCTACCTGAGGCATGAAGGGAAAGTGGTGGATGTAGTTTTTCTGGGTTTTTGCAAGGCTTTTGGTATTGTGGGACAAGTTGTCCAGCTGTGGGATGAGCAGGTTCATGGTGTACTGGGTGAAGAACTGGCTGAAGGGCAGAGCTCAAGGGTTTCAGTGAATGGGGCTATATCTGGCTGGTGACCAGTCCCTTGTGGGGGATCAGGGATCAGTTCTAGGTCAAATTCTGTTCAGTACATTTATCAGTGATTTGGATGCAACAGTTGAATGCACCATTAGTGAGTTTGCTGATGATACCAAATTGATCTGGATAGATTAGAGCACCGAAGAAGGAGTAATAGCAGGCACAAGTCTAAACTGGGAGAGGATTGGCTGGAGAGCAGTCCAGCAGAAAGGGGTCTGGGGTTGGTGGTTGGCAACAGGCTCAGTATCAGTCAGCAGTGTGTGCCTGAGCAGCCCAGAGGGCAAACCGTGTTCTGGGATACATCAAATACAGCATCACCAGCCACTCAAAAGAGGTGATTATCCTGCTGTATTTGGTGTTGGTGTGGCCTCACCATGAGTATTGTGTGTGGTTCTGGGCCCCACAATTTCGAAAGGTTGTGAAGGTCCTTGAATGCATCCAGAGGAAGACACTAAAGCTGGTGAAAGGGCTCCTGTGAGGAGCAGCTCAGGACATTGAGTTTTTCATGTTAGGAGAGAAGGAGGATGAGGGGCAACCTCACTGCTCTCTACAGCTTTCTGAGGAGGGGAAGGGGAAAAAGGTCCCTCTTTTCCCTGGGACCCAGTGCCAGGTCATGTGGGAACGGCTCAGAGCTATGTCCCTCAGAGGAAGTTCAGACTTGACATAAGGAAACATTTCTTTACCCAGAGGGTGATCAAACCCTGCTGCAACAGGCTTCCAAGAGAGGTGGTCCATACCCCAAGCCTATCAGTGTTAAAGAGGCATTTGGAAAATGCCCTTGCCTTTTAGCAACTATGCTTTTTAGTTTGGTCAGCCCTGAAGTGGTCAGGCAGTTGGACTCAGTGTTCATCCCTTCCAGCTCAGCTCTGTGATTCAATTTGATTTGATTTGACTCCTGTTGCTCTCTCCTCCTTTCCCTACCAGTACATGCTAAGGAAATTGATGAAATTTCTTCCCAGCCCTGCACTGGAGAAGGGATGGAATGGGCTGCCATGTCCCAGCCTGGGCATTGGCTCTGTCACTTTGTAGCAAGGAGGCATGTACCTTCTGATGGGGGTGAGAGCTGTGCATCATCTTGAGATGATTTGTCCACTTAAACACATTTGCAAAAAGCACACGGAAACTTTGTATTTTGAAAGTCTTCTGTGTTTATCCAGTTTAGCTGGATCTCCACAGGATGTCAAACCCCATGTCTCTGACACTAGGGGACCAAAGATCTGGGCTTTAAGATCAAGCCCTCAGTCTGGAGCAGGAGGTGCTCAAGAACTAAATGGTTACAAACCATTTGATGTGAGCAATACATGTTCATTTTCCTGTGGATTTTTTTTTCTCCTTGTACTCAGCGGTAGAAATGCCTGAGCTGTTTCCCTTGGAAACACGTTAAAGCACAAGACTCGGATATGGCATACAAAATGTGCTCCAGTCACATGGTAAAACTTTCAGAGATCACTGGTGACTTTAATCTTTCTGAGAGCTGTCTACCTCCATTCATGTGGAAATGTTCAAAGTTTAACCAAAAGCTTGGTAAATCTCTTATTCCTTTAGTATTTTGAGTCTTGAAAGATGAAGGAATGTACTATTCTTGCAATTTTCTACGTTGGGTACAAAATTAGTATGTACATTCAGACTATGTAAATAAGGGCATTTCTACCACAGATGTTCATCTGACTGTGGTGATGCCAGAGCTGAAAGACAGGGTTTTGGTTCTTTCTGCATGAACTCTGCAGGGATGTAGAGAGCATGCATGATTTCCTCACCATTCCTTCCCAATGCACCAAGGGACATTTGCTACTACACTGTTGATGGTGAGGTCTTCCTTTTGGAAAGAAACACTGAATTGTTTTGTGTTCTTGACCATCATTTTCCTTGCACTTCAGTAGCTCTTTTTCTTCATTGGACTTCATCCTTGCTACCTTTCTTGAAACTGATGTCAGCCCTCTCAGCCTTTGTCTTGCTCCTGCTAGTCATCTTCTTATTCTGTAGGCCCTCCATGCCCTTACTCAGCTGCTTAGTCTTTGTTTGCCTTCACCCCAGGTAGAATTTCTCTTTCTTGAACCTGAGGAATAAGAAATGTCCGCAGTGGTACAGGTGAGTAGAAAAATGTAGAGCGCATGCTCAGTGAGGGGTGGTCGTACCTTGGATATGGGTAGCTTTTGGGGTGGAGGTGTTTTTTATTATAATGAGCAAAGTTCATCCACAGGACACGATTTTACCATAAAATTAAGCAATTGCTCGTTCAGCGACCAATATATCTCTTATGTGGCAGATGCTATGCGGTTTATCAGCTACAGGGTACCATTAACTTTGCATACTTGCAATGATTTACAACAGAGCCTGGCTGTGGTGTCTCTACTCTGCTCCACCCTCCGTTCTATTTCTCCTAAGGTCAGTGCAACAAGCTTCCCTAGTGCTGCCAACAACTAAGGTTGCAGGCCATCTTGCTCGGGTAACAGATTCCTTACATGCTAACCACATTCCACCCTGGAAGTTTCCTTAGGATTACATCTTCTCCTAGGATGTGGATATAACTTTAGTCTCAATAATTTTTCCCCAGTAATTCTAGTAATAACTCCACACCCTGTGACCTGTTCATGCCTCTAGGGACATTTGCCTACTCCTATATTTCCAGGCTGGAGCAGAAACCCATGGCGCTTCACCTGATGTTGTTCTACCTATTTCTACAGTGCAGTGCTTCAAACCGAGTTCTTATCATAGGATCTAACTCTTCTGTCAGAGCTTCGGCTGGTATGGAATATTTGGGCTGTAGAAATAGATCCTGAGATACAGTTCTTTTTGTTTCATGGGTGCCATGAAATCCAGAATATGATGTGGACAAGGAAACCTGCTTTTCTTGAACAATGGTTTTCTGCAATCTAAATTCAAATGACCTGACCGTGAACTTCATTCATTCATATATTTGACAGCAACAAAGCCTGAAAGGTGAAGTCTGAGAGATGTGTTAATGAGGCTTCCACCCATCGGTAGCCCACTGGAGTCCAGTTCCATGCTGTCACAACCAGCAGATCCAGCCCTCTGCCAGCTGTGTGAGCAACAGTGTGAGTGGGCTTCCAACATGAAGGAATTGTATATCTCCTCCTAGAAAAGGAAATAACTACAGCTGGAATTAACTGAATTTCCATTTTAGAAGTTTCCTTAGAGAAAGTGTCAGTCACTGAGAAAGCTCCAGGAGATGAAACACTGGTGGGTCAATGTGATGCAGTTCGTGGGACTGCTGTCTATGGGGATAAGCTTCCATTTAGAAAAAAATTTGACACAGTGACCATTAGCCTGCTCCTGATAGTTATACTCTGAATATGGTGGCTGGCCAGCTGAAAGTGAGAATTGCAGTAATCTGTAGAATCAATGTTAAGTGTCCTACTCTTAAAATTAATTACTTTTATTGCTACATCTGCCTCTTGATATCTTTTTTTACTGGAAGCGTCAGTTCTGTCTGATGAGCTACATATAATACTGTTAGTGCTCTCCACTGAACTCAGTTTAGTAGTTGTAAAGCAGAGCAATAAATACGTAATTGAGGTATGCTGAGCTAACATTCTTGGATGACTTGGAGGATTGTGAATACAAGTAACATAAATTCAGGAGAACCCATGGATTGTCCTCTCTTAACTAGTTTTATTTTATTTTGTTTGGGTTTTTTAGATAGGTGGTAATCCAGTAAAGATATTCCACCAGTTGTTTCTTCCCAGGAACACTAGTGACAGCTAGGTTTGTGCCAGTCATGTGTTTAGAAAGGCTCTACACAACTTTGCACAAATTATTTCTGTTCTCAAATGGCCATCCCTACAGCCCTCCTTAAATCTTTCATACACAGATAAAAACACAAATAACTTTAAATACCATAGGGGCTTGCACTGTTTTGTGATTATCTCATTTATGCTGTTTTTCCATCTATGCAAGGTATGGGGTGGAAAGAGTGGCAGCACTACACAGAAAATGAACACATTATCTACATGAATTTGCTCCCCTTACCCCTAGCATATCCTCGAGATCTGCCATTGTGACTATAGGTTAGCGGTTGACAACACAAAAACCTTAGAAAAGTGCTTTGCAGCTTTTCAGTACATCTATGAGTGGTTGCTAACTGCGAGAAAATCCTGCAGTGTTGTGCTCTATGATGTATCTGGAATTTCATAGCAACAGGTTTAGAAAACTGATCCATCCCTTGCTTTTCTTTCTCCTATTCTACTGCTGCTTGCACGCTACCCCTTTTAGCCTAACTGTATACAGAGTGGTTGAAGTAGGAACTAATCACAAAAATGATGTCAACAAAAGAAACCTGACTCCTTGCTGTTTGAAAGGGAATAAAATAAAAGGAGTGGATACATGAAAGCCAACTGTATTCTGGGCTGCAACAAAAACAGTGTGTCCCCTCTGCTCTGCCCTTATGAGACTCCACCTGGAGTATTGCATCCAGCTCTGGGGTCCTCAGCACAAGAAAGTCATGGACCTGTTGGAGTGAGTCATGAAGATGATCAGAGGGATGGAGCACCTCTTCTGTGAGGAAAGGCTGAGAGGATTTGGGTTGTTCAGCCTGGAGAAGAGAAGGCTCTGGGGAGACCTTATAGCACCTTCCAGTACCTGAAGGAGGCCTACAAAGAGAGCTGGAGAGGGACTTTTTACAAGATCATTTAGTGACAGGACAAGGGGGAATGGCTTCAAACTGAAAGAGGTCAAGTTTAGATTAGATATTAGGAAGAAAATCTTTATTGTGAGGGTGTTTAGGCACTAGAACAGGTTTCCCAGGGAGGTTGTGGATGCCCCATTCCTGCAAATGGTGGTTTTGCATGGAAAAAAGGTGTTACTTAAGGCTTGAAGAATATGCAAAATACAAGAAAAACAAATTAGTAGTAAAAAACCATGGATAATAAACTGCATAATAATCAGGGAATTAAACTGAGGGCTAGAGGGAATAAGCTTAGAAGGTTGAGATTTTGTGACCTTTGTGATGGGGCATTGATGATCTAATGGATATAGAGAATCCTAGATGGTAAATTTAAATTAGACATTAGGAAGAAATTCTTAACTGCGAGGGTGGTGAGGCACTGGAACAAGTTGTCCAGAGAAGCTGTGGATGCCCCATCCCTGGCAGTGTTCAAGGCCGGGCTGGATTGGGCTTTGAGCAATCTGGTCTAGTGGAAGGTGTCCCTGCCCGTGGTAGGGGGGTTGGAACTAGATGATCTTTAAGGTTGTATATATGTACATGTTGAGTGTATGCACTTTAGAACTGATTACTAGTACCACTCTAAAAATCTACTTCAAGACAGGATAAAAAATGTTGAACCACTTATTTACACTAAGTCACAAAATATCTGACTAGCAGGGCAAATATAAAAGCTTCTCTTGGCTTAGCAGATGATTATCAGTACTCATATGTCATTACTAATAGACACATTTATGTTACCTAGAAAACAATTTGTTTTTCTGCACCCTTTGCTATGTAGCTATCTGACTGCTATAACAATACTATTCCACAAGACAGTGAATAGTTATTCCAGCATGGGAAATTGTGGGCAAACATTATCTGTCAGGATTCATTGGGATTTTTGTTTAGAAAAAGACATTGGAAAGGGAGACAGGCAAGTTACAAGAGTGCTTAAAAAGATGGAAAATAAAGCCATTCTTTATTTCTCTGTCAAAGATCTGGGCATTTTTAAGTACAGCTTCTAAGTAATTAAAGTATCTAAAAATTAGTTTCTCAATCTTGGTGCACAGTACTTGTATGCTTTTATTTTTTCTATGGGCAAGAGTAGACCTCAGTGAAGAAGCAGTCTGGTTGCCTAACTGGTTATTATTGCTGAAAGGTGCTAGCAGAGGTGATTATTTCTGTATAGACTTAAAGCCGATTAGACCATCCAAATGTGTGCCTGATTGCACACGTTTGCACTGGACTGTTCTCTGAACTGGTTCATGCTAGCAGGGACAAATACGAAACACCAACACAGTTTCCAGCTCTAGACAGCCTGCTGGCTTCACAACCCAGTTGACAATATAAGAAGGATTTTAGATCAATAATGACATTTTGCATACTGAACCAATTGTGGGGAAAGCCCAAGTCACCTGAAAACGTGAGTTTCTGTTCATAGATTTGGCATTCTTCATTTTGAAGGACTTCTGATACTTAGTCAGAGTTCTGATACTCTGTCACAAATAACAAGTGGCCCTCAAAATTTGCTTATTTTCCCCAGTGATCCGCTGCAGCCAGGAAACATCTGGTACCCATGATAGTTCTGCCACAGAGCACACTTCCCCTTCCAGTTCCCCATGAAACTAAGTGGAAGAACACCCTTTCACTGGCTGAATGCCTGGGAGAAGCATATGGTCATGTATCACAGCTACAAGGATTGGCATCACAAGAGAACTGAGCTCTCTATTTCCCACCCATTCCCAGAAATCACCTTTCACGTTTAAGGTTAAGGTATATGGGAAAGAGCAGAATCCTTAAAAAATGTTCATACAAACATAGGAGATGCAGAATCTATGCAAACAATTGAAACAAATGAAAGCAGAGCTTTGCCATTCCTGTTTCTTCCTTTGCCACCTAAGCTTCCTCTCATTTTGAAGGTGATGGGCTGCTTGCTGCTCACGGCTCCCTGACTGACAAGCCAGTCAGCAATTTTGTGCTCTTATATTACCCTTCATGGGAAATGATCTGGAATTAGGGATTGCCACTCCATTTTTTTCTCTAGGAATGGTTATGGCTATTTAGATTCCTATCTTCTGCAATCCTCTGAAGAATTCTTTAATCCTTCCATTGAATGAAAAGGATTTTTGAGCTTTGTCTTAAATGTTGAAGGATTGTCTGGTCCCACTGTAGAAGCACCTAACATACCACAAACCTGAGTTTGCTAATAACTGACTAGATAACACCTGGCTATCTCCCAAGCAGCTTGTTAGCCCACCACGGGACAGAATTTCTTGAGTATTATTCAACTCCTGGTCAAAGCTGTTTTATATGACTCCTGTATTGTATGCAACCATGTCTTTTACAATCACATGTAGGTTTAATGCACACATCGCATTTCTGGGCTTGTGTTGAAGATCAGACACAAAGGTGGTGATAAGAGTGCAGGTGGCTGAGAAATACTGTGACATTTGGAGTGTGCAAGCAAAGCCACACTAAGTGCACTGATTCTGTCTACCAAGCAAACAGCCTTCTGTCCTCTGCTCATGAACACTGATCACATCTGGATCTGCTTTTGAGGAGTCTGGTTCTTTCTATGTTTTTCTTTTCCCGGTTTTTGGGATCCTAGTCAGCCCAGTGTTTGAAAATCCTCCCCAGAAGGAAGTGTCTCATATTCAGGAGGACATGGATGGAAACTGCTGATTGAAATACCATCTGGTGAATGAATGCAAAAGGCAGAATGAGAAATTAACCTTTGTTCAGAAACTCTGGTCTCTTCTTATCCAACACACAGGCAGATCAGCACCTGAAGTAAGGAACAGGACAGAGCCCATGCTGCTAGAGTCAGGTATGGGGGAAAGTGATGCAGGGCAGACTTTTGGGTCAGAGAGCATTAAAAGTGTGGGAGTGCTTTTGCATATAACAGAGTAGCAGCAGTGGTCCAACACAAGATGTAGTAAGCAGGAAAACTGAGGTGAGTAGGAAAGACTTGGAGGTACTGGTCCAGACCATACCCCTCTCTACCTGTATTGTCTTGCCACAGTCTCACTCAGGGAAAAGAGCTATAGGGCTGTCCTCCCTTGCTTGTGGTTATGTGAAGTGTGTTTATCAAATTATACATTTTATGTCATATATGTGTTTCTGGGGAAAAACAAGCTTCCTCCTGTGAACTTCACTGGATCCCATGCAGAACAAAAAGACATTATTTTCTCAATGGGTTAGTGATTGCCTGTAGCTTAACTAAGCTCTAGGAAAACTGATGACTGACTACATATACTGCCCAGATCACTATTAACCACTTTTAACCATGCCAAAGGGAAGCGAGCATTTCCAAAGAGGTGAAAGCTGTCAATTATGTCAAGGAGAAGTATTACAAGCATTACCATTACCTCCCAAGCATTATTGTATTTTAGTAATCTCTGGGAGGAGGAAAAGAATGTGCCTGAACCCAGTGAGTCTAAAAATAGCCTGTTGTGCCAATGGAGGAGGGGAAATACAAGAGGATTCAACCACAGACCATATAGATTAGTAAGAGAGTGGTGTTATCAGCTGGCTAGAAGTAAGAAAAGAGAGACCTTTCACATTTCTTCTGAGTGGAGGCAGATAAAACATGGCTTTCTTTAGTTACAGCTATTTTCAGACATGATTGTGTTGCTTTTCTTAGATCTTGCAAATAAATCCTCTATTTGTTTTAACTGTCTTAGGGTAAAGGTGATTTGAAATTGGTACCTTGAAAACCCTGTCCCTTCAGGAGATGACAAGCCTTTTCACTGGGAACCTGGACCATGATACAAAGCACCGTACCTCAACGACTGACATGTGGGTCTCTGCCTGAGCTGGATGAGTCAGTCTGGGAGCAAATGCTTCAGAGATCCAAGTGACAAAAAGAGGTTTAAAACTGACCACCTGGGTGACCAGGAGTTAGGAAAGCTAACTGTTGTGTTAAGGGGTAGAGGAGCACCACCTGACACCACACTTTCTGGGGATTTTATGATAGGCCTAACAGGTATCTGCAGAACATATCTGTTTTCCTCAATTGTTGGAGATAGTTGAAGTTAGAGAAGGCACCTAACCTCTGGTAGATGTCCCTCCTTGTTCAGAAGCTCTGCTACAAATGATGGCAGCAGTGGAAAACGACACATATTTCCCCCATTACAGATCCTGACAAGGATAAGCCTGTCACAATCAAGCTGTCCGAGCTGAGGGTCAGAGCACAGCCAGAGCACAGTAGCTCCACAGAGCAAGGGGAGCCAGAAACCAAGGGAGACAGCAAGGTAGGCAAGCAGGGCTCCCCAACAAGATGTGGTCTCACAGCACTTGAGCAAGATGACCAGAGCAGGGCTCATGATGGTAACCACAGGCAGTTGTGTTCCAGCAGTCACCAAACAGGTCCATAGGGATGAGGCATGTCTGAGGTCAAGTCAGAGGAGCAAGGCAGCAAGGCAGAGGTATTCCTACAGACTAGTGGAGATAAAGAACTGCGTTTAAAGGCTTGTTCCAGCACTCCCAGCAGTTCAACCCCAGGTACTCATAAGAGTAAGCATAAGAGCTGGACTTGGGTGCAGACAGACAAAACCCTCAGGTGAAGGTGGGGCAAGAGGTTCAGAGTGTCTTGGAGCTTTCAGGGCCCTGACACAAAGAGATATTTTTTTGGTTTCCAGTCCCTTTTAACTGTAACCAACATCCCCTTTTGTTATTTAACAGTAAACATTTAGGAAGCTCATCAGCGAGTAGGGAGACACAGCGGGAGCCAATGACTCAAGAGAAAGACCCAGGTGGTCCTTTGTTCAGGTTCCCCCCTTTGAAACTATGAGTCTTGTTTCACTGATAAGGGAAGACCCTGTTTCATGACTCTCTTATTCTCTGTAGTTCTCTTGGCAAATTGTTAAGTATTTCTGACTCTTGAGAATGTCAGTAGGACTGTCATTAAAGAAAACACTGCAGCATGAACTTGGAGCTTACTTGGCACTAGAAAATCCAAAGAAGAGTGTTGTGGTTTATCCCCAAGTGGCAACAAAATACTACACAGCCTCCTGCTCACTTCCCCCCCAACTCCCTACCCTGGCATGGTGGCAAGGAGAATTGGAAGAAAAGGAAAAATCTGTGGCTAGAGGTAAAAACAGTTTAATAACTGAAATGAAGTAAGATATAGTAACTATGGTGACGATGTTGATGATGAAGATGATGATGAAAAGAGAGAAAACAGAAAAAGAGAAAAATAAAGCCCAAGCATTCTGGTTTTGGCTGGAGTAGAGTTAATTTTCTTCAAGCTAGCTGGTATGGGGCTGTGTTTTGGATTTCTGCTGAACACAATGCTGATAATATACAGATGTTTTCATTATTGCTGAGCAGTGTTTACACAGAGCCAAGGCATTTTTTGCTTTACCTACTGCCCTGCCAGTGAGGAGGCTGGGGGTGCACAAGAGGTGGGGAGGGGACAGGACCAGGGCAGTTGATCCCAACCAACCACAGGGATATTCCAGGCCACATGGTGTCATCCTCAGCATATAAAACTGTGGGAGGAATGGGAATATTTAGAGTGATGATATTTGTCTTTCCAAGTCACTGTTTCATGGGATGGAGCCCTGCTGTCCTGGGGATGGCTGAACACTTTCCTGCCCATGGGAGGTGGGGAATGAATTTCTTGTTTTACTCTGCTTGTGTGCAAGGCTTTAGCTTTGCCTACTGAACTGTCTTGATCTCAACCCACGAGTTTTCTCTGTTTTGCTCTTCTGATTCTCTTCCCCACTCCACTGTGCTGCTTGTGTGGTGCTTGGCTGCCAGTTGGGGTTAAACTGAGACGAGATGCACACCACCAGTCTGATGCACTCCACCAGGCTGATGCACACCACCAGGCTGCCTGGTGCTCAGCCCATCCCTCAGCAGAGATCGGTCTCTCCCAGTCAACTCCCCCCTGGTTTATATACTGGGCAAGAAGCTCTATGGGCTTATATGGGTTTATATATACTGGGCAAGAAGCTCCCTCACAGTTTCTTGTGCAGCTCCTCACTGTCAGAGCACAGGAGACAGAAAAGCCCTTGATAAGCACTGCTGAGCAACAACTAAACCATCAGTGTGTTTTCAACATTAGTCTCACACTGAATCCAAAACACAGCACTGTACCAGCTACTAGGAAGAAAATTAACTCTATCCCAGCTGAAACCAGGACAACGAGCAAGGTGTTCTGCCAGACCCAGATGTGGAGAAAGCCATGAGGGATGTTTTTACCTTATTAAAGACACTGAAACCCAATGACAAAACACTGTTGATAAAGAAAGCCATACATCATTAGTCCATCTATTCTCAAAAGTAAACCCTACTGTTTTAAATAGGTGTCATGCTCAGCTAGGATTTTTTTCATCTAGGATATTGATACTCCTTCTTCTGATTTGGAACCAGGAAAAACAGTCCTTTACCCAGATATCCTCAACATGAACTTCCCTGACACTAGTTATCTCAGTGATGGTTGTTCAAGTAACTGTACCAGACACTTTGGGACTGGCAGTTTTGGTACCTGCTTGAAAACAGGACTTTGATAGTTGGATTAGCTTATAAAAAGATCCAGAGTCTTCTAATTAGATGTGAAACATAGGTCCTTCAAGGAGAATTCCCTAGGCAGCCACATAGGATGAGAACTCCAGAGAACTGTGAGGAAGCTGAACAAATGACTTGTCTGGAAGACGTTCATATTAGAAATTTCAAACACATTCCTGGTATTAAGAACTAGGCTCCTGACAATCACCCCTAGGTGCTGTGCTTTGAAGTAATACACGCTTCCTAATCATCACCGTGCTGCTCCTCCTTTGCTGCAACTGGATCCAATTAAATCTATTCAGCTGTATTAAGCCAAATTTCACAACAATCTCACATTTTTTCCACTTTTCTTGAACAGTTTTTGTTGGCTGTGAATGTGGTACTGTCTGTGACTTTTGCAAGTTTCCTGAGATTCCAGCAGTCTTCATCTGGATGTCTCTAGCCAAACCACAGTTTGTGGCAAACTATCAGGATAAGACCCTAATCTTGATAAGGCAGTCTTAGAATATCATCTAATTGGCCTATTCATCGATGTTCTTTTCAAGCAATACATTGGATTTGAAGAAAAGAAATTGTATGCACCTAAATGATTCAGAGTTTGCTTTGATACATTGACAGAATCAATCAATTCTTTTTCCAATGCACATATTTTTAGTCAAGACCAGGCACCAAAAAGTTATCTCGTTGCTGTACTATCAGCTGACACGTGTACCTCTCACTCTCAACATAATCTCACAAAATATAAGGTAAACCTTTCTATCTTCTTTAGGAATATGTCAAGATAAGCCATCTGAAAGGCTGTATAACAGAATAACCTCTTAAACCTTTTTAGATATTGTGACTTGGATTTATATGTCAGCTTTGGAAGAAGAAGCACCACAACTTTTTTCCCACTTACCCAGCGGAAGCATCTAATTTCCAAGAGCAAGTCTGCCAGTCATCAGTGCTGGACACTGGGTAAGATGTCTAGAGAGGTTGCAATGATTCCACAGTAAGGGACCTTTATTTCTGGGAGTTCATTTTAGTTTAATTTTGGTTTTTTCCCAGCAATGTTTCAGGAAACCTCTGAATCCACACAAGATAAGGGATTGTTCAGGGTGTCACATAGCTAAAGCACTCTAATTTTAAATTTAAATGTCTGCTATCTTATGCGGAGGACAAAGGATTTTCAACCCTAGAAATATTCAAATGGGGTTATTTTGTTTTTAAAAAGGAACTTAGAACTTTTTGAGAATGACCATGAACACCATATTTAATGAAATTTTTAATTATTTTGGACTAAAAGCTATTGTTTTTCAAATGAATGGGAAAATTCCTTTACATCTGGATAGCAAAGATCAGACATTTAAATATTCTCTTAATTATTTCAAGTATGTGTATAATATGCTAACCGGAAAAATGAGTTCTTTGAAATTTATTTCAAAGAACTCCACAAACGTTGGGCAGAGTCTGTCCAAAATCAGCCCTTCTTGGGATTAGCTGAAGTATGTTGATTTTACACCTGGCCAATGACTAGACAATATTATCTGTTTGGTTAAGTAGTTAAAAAAAACCCCTCCACTTAATATTAAATCTAGTGACAACAAACCCCTAATTATTCCCTTGTAGACTAGTCCCCAGCTCTGTTAAAAATCAGTTATTTTAGGTTTTATCTTATCTCCCATCCAATGTCTAGCATACAACGCTGAGCTAAGGTACCCCTCCCACAATATTGCTTGTCCTTAAAGACTACACCCTAAACTACTGTATGAATAAATATATACACAAATGACATTTATTCCAGGAATTTGATAAACAACATTTCTGAATAAAGAAAAATACTTGATATGCAACATGCACATAATTCAGAAAGAAGCAATATGATCCATGTTTATAGCTTTCTCAGAATACCTGCTTAATGGAAACACTGTCTTTAGGGGGAATAGGAAAAAGGCTGAGTAGGTGAATAGGAATCTGCATGTATAAATACTTATTTGTCATGCAAATTGTATATGACATCAAGAAGTATAGGAAAGGTATTTGCTGATTACACAAGGAGAAAATACAGGTGAGAAAAAATGTAGCTTATTCTTTTATTATCCTCTCCAGTTTAATAAAGTTCAAAATAATGTAGAAATGCTGAAGTTCTAGTAGGTTTGATTAGCCTTTTCAGCCCTACTGTGTGAACCAAATGTGTACTCCTAACTCCAGTTATGTACCTTTGGTGTTGATAGACATACACCCCTGTACTTCCAGAACAACCTGGGGAAAATTTGATCAAACTTGAATGGATGTTTGACATTAAAAAGGCAATGACTGACAACACCTAATATTTTGTTGTAACTGGTTTTTAATTCCTCTTCTAAAAACAGGGAACATCTGAAAAAGAAAATATCAGAATTGTATGTGCAAATTGAAGGCAAAAGCAGGGGTGATTGGTTTTTTCTAACATTTCCTCGTTTGCATGTCCAGTCGTCAGAAATTATGAAAAGCAGACTGAACTGTATTTCCCAGTGGAACTCTTAAAGTAGAATATTTGTACCTACTGAAGAATTGATTTTCTGCACTACCATACAAATTTTTTGGTATTTTGTTTCTTTACCAGAGATATTTAATATTTCCAGACATACTCTTTTCAAATTTGGCTAAAGTGCTTTTGATGAAACTGAAAATTTGCCAATGACATTTGAAATTCAGAAATACCTGAAATTGATTTGAATAATTTTGAGTGTGAATTACGTTCAGAGATCCTAATTAGTGGATGGACTTGGAAAGATTCCTCATTCTTTTCTAGTTACTTTTACATCTTTGCTTGTCTGAATTATTAATTTCTTTCTACAACACAACCTGGATTTTTAAGATCCATCTTTCTTACAGTCGAATAATCACATAGTTTAGCAGCAATTTTAAATCAATTTTTGTAGGCAAAAACATCTTGATAAACATTGTTTTGTTTAGTGAAGAAAGTGATATTACTTCAGCCAGAATCACAAGCATTTGTGATAAATATTTCCTCTGGAAATCTTTACAGTTTACTCATATAAAAATATTCATATTGAATTATTACAACTGATTTAGGGAAAAATATAGAAGACAGGTTAGTTTTTTTTTAGATATTGTATTCTGGCATATGACATGATCTATTGGTTTTGTTAATATTACCTAATGAAGACTGAGTCTAGAGACATGCATATTGACACTACTGTTATTAATGTGTCTAATTTCAGCACAAAAATGAAGAACCATTGTGTACTTTCCAAATGAGAGTTTGAATTTTAAGGCATTCTCAAAAGAAAGTCTCCTGCCACCTATCTATGATGGTGTCTCACAGCAAGAGTGAAATCAGCAAGCAGTGATTAAAAGTTTTATTATGCTAGATAAGAGAACAGTCTCCCTGGAATGATCTTCTCTTTCCATTTTTATTTGTACAATGGTACATAGTTTTTGAACTCAGTCATCCTTTTAATTTCTCCAGCACTGACTTGGCAATGTGCTTTAAGCTGTAGAAACAACCTGACTTTTTGAGTATGGTTACTTTTTGCATTACTTCTGCTTGCCTGGCATTGTGCTTTGCCTTTTCTTTATGCTTTGCTTCTTGGCTTCCTTTTCTTTTTCTAGAAGAGAAATTCCTTCTTTCATGATAAAAACTTCATTGAAAAGCTATCACATTCAGTAAGGGGCTTTCAGTTGAATTAGAGAAAGGCTCCTGTGGGGAGCAAAAGAGTGATGTTGCAATGGGAGGCTTGGCACACGGCTCCTTCGGAAACTCTTCCCAGGTCTTCTGCTTCTCCGGAATCATGGCAACACTACCACAAGCAATGAAACACATTTTTCTGACAAATTAAGCATAAAGACTATTCAAAGGGAGACCTTGTAACTTCTGCTTTTTGGGAAAAGATTTTGTAAAGTAATGACATTAATCCCTAAACACCTAGTATAGGCCAATGACTATATTCATCAGGCAGTTTTAAAGATGATCACTGGTATGTGCTGCAACATGTTCTTCAAAAGGAAGGGGAATCTTGCTGACTTTACGTTAATATAAGCTGACGTAGAAAATGTACTGAAGAGTTGAAGGAAAAATGTATTGGCTGCACATCCTCTTAAAAAGACAGAGCTTCCCTCCACCCTCTTGCACGTTCGCAGAAGAGTTGTCTAGGTCAATACTGGTTTGGCATCTTACTCCAGGACCTGGAAGGCAGCTGTAGAAGTTAGTTCTCCTGACTTTTCTATAGACTCTGAGGAGTCCCTTCTGCCTACCCAGGTGTTGGCTGTACCCCTGCAGACAGATGGTCTTTGCTCCTGCTGTTCTGCTTGGAGAGAGCTAACGGAAAGCACTGAAGTTGTGAATTTCACCCACAGGAAGGAGAACAGAGGGCTAAGATGCTCACCAGTCACTGTGAGCTGCCAAAGCACTCTTGCTGTTGTCACTCTCTCCAGATCTGAACTGCCCAACAGTATAAGCAAAAATATTACTTGTTTCTGTTAAATGTTACTTGTTGAAGTATCGAGACAAACATCTAACTCCCACATGACAGCAAAGTTACATGTAATTGAAACATAATCGCAAATTTCTTGATGTCTCCTAGCTAGAAAAGTACTCATCTTCAAACGCATGTCCAAAGCAAATGGCTCATCCCATTGGATTTGGTTGAACAAAGCTATTACTTTTATCTAAGAAAAACTGATATTTTTACTTTTTACTCTTCTTCACATTGTGTGTATCTGACTGCTTTTGTCTTCAGTGTGTTGTCCTCAAGCCCAGTTATTTTTCTATTGAAATTGCTGTTGACTTACAGGAAAAATGAATGCATACACCCCTCCTCTCTCTTAACCTTGTCCATTTTTTTATTCTTCCAAATCCTCCTCTTACATTGATTTTGCATGTTGCTTTCCTGTTGGGGTCTTTTTGTTTTGTTTGGTTTGGTTTGGGTTTTTGTTTGGTTTGGTTTTTGTGTTTTTGTTGTTTTTTTTTTTTACAAGAGGAGGAATTTGAAGTCTAGTTGCAGGTTTCACTTTGGAAAATCTTAGGCTTTGGAGGCTAATGGACCTGCTTCCAATGTGTACACTTTGATGCCAGTCCTGCAATGTGAAAATGTAACCTCCTTTCCCAAGTGAATGAGTGCCACCTTCATCCTGTTTAAATAGGACCTGAGTTTGCTGAGTATACTGCAGGATTTGGCAGCTGGTGACAAACAGATAACAGATTTACAATAAAAGTTATTATGTGGGTACACCTAATTTACTCCCTTTATATAGTGGCTCCCATTCTTACTACCTGATAGAAGATGTCTGGGCATACTCAGGGCAACCAGCTCTAGGTGGCCCCGCTTGAGAATGTGGGGTTGAACCAGATGGCCTCGAGGTCTCTTCCCACCTCAACCATTCTGGGGTTCTATGAAAATGAGGACGTATTCCACAGTTTTGCTGGAATGTTCAGCCATGAAAGACTCTTTCACAAATGTTTTCTCTTAACCTTTCGCTTAATCTCTTTAACATAACCATTATTAGAAACACTGCAATTATTGGGTTTGTTGCAACAGAAGTCTAATGTTGTTGATTATGTGGGAGCCATTGGGCATTTCCATTTCGTCAGAGATATATTCAATTATTTTACTTTATGAATTATTAGACAGCAGTTAATACCTTTATTTTAAATCCTATATTTTAACTAACTGGACATATCCCTTCTTGCACTATGTAAGAACAATTTTTTATATTGTGATCCTGTATCTACTATGGATAATTTATCTTTCATAGATGGCTGCCACTTTTTTCATAAATGTTTTTACCTACAACCTTATTGCATATATACTAGTGCTGAAAGTACATAGCTAATGAATTTATATCATATAAATTTTTAATAACAGAAAAAAAACTTAGAACTAGTTATATTTCAATGTACTTATTGGACTGTTGACTACAAAGGTTAATGAATCTTGTGGCCACTACTGTAAAAAAAACCCAGAACACTTTTCTGTCAATGTGAATATTTTATTTGTATTACTTTTTGAGAAGGTACTAGTCAGTCTGCTGCTGCAGCCTTCACAGGCTGGAAATGAGTTGGCCAACACGTTGACCTACATGTGAGCTGTGTGTAGACAAACAGGGAAATTGTATGGCTGCCAAGGCCCATGGCAAAACTTCCCTTGGCTTCCATCAACAAGCCTTTCATTGGCATGGCAAACACTTAGGGAAACTCTAGTTGAAGTAAGTAGTTTGTGAACCCTTTCGAAACAGCCTGAGCAAAGCCAGGACAACCTTGTGGGGAGGGGGAAGACTGAAAGCTGTCCCAGGAAGGTGGTAGAGAGGCAGGGAGTGGGTCCCAGTGTGCCAAGAATGGGATCCAGCAGGGCCCTACGTGCCTTCATTGCAGTGCACCTCCTGCCACGACCTGCCTGTTCGGACCACAGAGCCACATCAGATGGCTTGGTGTTGGAGAGCCACCCATGCTGCTGATGTTGTCTTGGCTGGTTTGTCTTGGTCTTTGTGGTACGGCTGTTACTTGTCAGCACAGGAGATTGGTTCTGTTTCACAGAATCACAGAATCAACCAAGTTGGAAAAGACCTCTGAGATCATCAAGTCCAACCTATGACCTAACACCACCTGGTCAACTAGACCATGGTACTAAGTGCCACACCCAGTCTCTTCTTAAATACCTCCAGGTACAGTGACTCTGCCACGTCCCTGGGCAGCTCATTCCAACATCCAATCACTCTCTCTGTACAGAACTTCTTCCAAATGTCCAACCTAAACAGCTTAAGGCTGTGTCCTCTTGTCCTACTGCTGGTTGCCTGGGAGAAGAGACTGACCCACAGCTGGCTACAAACTCCTTTCAGGTAGTTGTGGGGAGTGATGAGGTCTCCCCTGAGCCTCCTCTTCTCCAGGCTAAACAACCCCAGCTCCCTCAGCCTCTCCTCATAGGACTTGTGCTCTAGCAACCAGCCTTGTTGTCCTTCTTCGGACATGTTCCAGCGCCTCACCATCCTTCCTAAATTGAGAGGCCCAGTTTCCATCTCGCGTTCACCAAAAACCATCTGCCATCAAGGAAGGAGTAAGAACTGCGTTATCTGATCAATGCGGAGATGTCTAGTAGACGCAACTCAAGGGATAGACTTGCACAGATGCGTCTTCCACCAGACCTTGGCGCCTTCCAGCACCATGGGTGAGACATGGCCACTCTCCCAGACAGCGTCACCAGCGAGGCACCTGTGCCCAGGACCTGCCCCACAGGTCTCACCCACCCATACCAAGGTGCCCCAGCCCAACCACGGTGCCAGGGCAGCCAATGAGGTGCCAGGGTGGAGAGGTGTGAGCCACGCCCTGCAGGAGCCTCTGCCAATGGGGAGCCCAGCAGCCAGGCCTTGCCTCACCCCATTGGCTGGGAGAGCTGAGAGGGGCCTCCAGCACACGCAGGTGAAGCTTTGCCCACCGCTCTCCGGAACCAGGGCAGCGGGGATGGGCTCTCACGTGGCGGCCTCGCGTGGTGGGCACGGTGTCGCAGGCCCCTCCCACTCCGGGTGACGTCACGGCTCTCGCGAGAGCGCTCACTGCTGCCCCTTGCGGATGCTGGTGAGCCCTGCGCTCGGGGCCCGCCCCCTCATGAGGCCCCGCCCCCGGCCGCGCCCAGCTCCTCCGGACAGCCAATGGGAGCGTTGCTCCAGTCTCTTCCCATTGGCTGTCCCCCTGGCATGCAAATGAGCCTCGACGTCACTTCCTGGGACAAATCGAGCGCCATTTTCTCTTTCTGGCGGCTGATGCGGGGCGGGCGGAGGCGCGGGGAGCGGGTGCTGAGCGAGGTGCTGAGCGGGGCTCCGGCGGTGCCGCCGCCCTGGCGGGGCGCGCGGTGAGCGGGGCGGGAAGCGGCGGCGGCGGCAGAGGAGGCGGGGCCGCGGGGCGGGGCGGCGGGCGCGGCGCGGCGGGCGGGGGCGCGGCGGCACGGGCAGAGCCGAGGGCAGAGCTGGGAGCAGAGCCGTATCCTTGAGCGGCGGGGGCGGCGGCCGTGCGGGACCGCGGCGCGGCGGGCGACGGCAGCAGGAGGAGGAGCAGGAGCACAGATCGGGAGGAGGAGCGGCGGGGGCTCCCCCTGCAGCCCGGCCGGGTACGTGCGGCGGGGCGGGGCGGGGCGGGGCGGGGCGGAGGGCGGGGAGCGCTCGGGGGCTGCGTGCGCTCGGCGCGGCGGGAGCTGCGAACATGGAGCGCTTTCGCCCAGAGCGACGAGACCGGGCGGGACCCTTTCCCTGCCCGCAGCCCCCGCCGCGGCCATTGAGGGAGGCGATTAGCACCGGGAAAACGCGATGCCTCCCTGTGAGCGGCTGGTTCGCTTTTTATTTGCTAATTCCAGCCCGGACTTCAGCGATAGGGTGTGTAAAGAATGGGCCGAATAGGTTGTCTCGAAGTCTGCGGACGAGTATTTTTAATTACTTCTAGTGGATTGTTCTAATTTGAAGCAGTTTGTAGCAAAGTGTTAGCTTGGATGGTGGGAATGGGATGCGGGCAGAATCAGCACTTAACCATCAGTTAATGGGATCAGTTAATGACGAAAGTCATGGGATGCAAAATTACGTTGACTATCCTTGTGGTACCTCAGCAATGCGTGCATTTAAAAACAAAGAATAAGTTTATGAATAGTGTGTACAAACATAGCCCGCAGGATGCAAACCTTGAAAACCATCCAAATGTGCTTGCCTTGTGCTCGAGGGCAGGTAATGGGGAGTTTCAGTTGTCCTGGTTTGTAAACGAAATAAAAGGCACGTGTTTGACTCCTGCTGCAGCGGTTCATAGTTCTGTATGGTCAAAATTACAAACAACTCACAACTGATAAAGTTCTGACATGTAAATTATTGGGGAGGAATTGGTTGTTGTTCTTAATAGTTTTCAATTGTCAAAAGTAAGTCTTTGATCCCCTAAAACTGTAAAGACTTAAAATGAAGTGCTTGTAAAGACTAACTCTCGGAATATATATTCTATATTCTAGAAATCCTAGTGCTGCTTTTAATAAACTTTCTGTTAAATTTAGATCAAGAAAAGGGGATTTCTTTAGCACAATATCTAGCCAAACTGTGCGTAAAAAATAAGGTATATTATAAGCTGTAAGAAGACCTGTAATTCCTATGGTTCATTTAATGAAAGTTTTGTAAAAAAAACAACAACCCCCCCCAGATTATAGCAAATCTTCAGAAACAAGGAAGAGCACGCAGAATTTTGTAATACCTTATGTTTTTCCATTGGGAGCTCCTTGATTTCGGTTAAATCCTACTGAACGCTGGTAGAGCTGGCTTGTGTTGAACACTTCAGTCCTTCTGCTGAATCCTGTTGCACAGCCTTGGGTTTTTTTCACTTCTGTCCCCTTGCTGAATTATTAAGGTTTTGTATTATCTGTGCTGTGGACTGTTCTGTGCATCTGTGAAGTGCAGAGTCTTTGGGTCATACCAAACTGACTAGTGCAGTACAAATGCAGTTGTACTTCCTCCTAGAGTAGCTGGGCTTGGTGTGTGACTCTTCTGCTCTCATACACATGGGGCTGATGAGTCCTGCAGGATTTGAGTAGTCTCCATGCACATGCTTAGGTCACCTGGGATGAACTTGAATCCTGCTGGGTTAAAGTTCTGGCTAATGCCCAGAAGGGACTCCCAAGGGAGTCAAAGTGTTGTGTGAGTTAGTGCTCTAAGAAGGCTCCATGAGTTTGAATGGTATTGTCCCTTCTTCTGACTAGTCTTGGATAACAGGGGTTTGATCATGTGTTAATGAACCATCACAATAGTTATTTAAACCACAGCAAGTAAGATTAGTGATCTAAATTTGTTTTGATTTGACTTGTTAGGCAAGATGCAGGTTGATTTGCTCTATCTTTATCTGTGTAGTCACATACCTTAGTGCTCTTCCTTGTGTAAGCAGCTATTGAATGATGGCTGTCTTTGTGTTGGGCTACGTGACCTTTTTAATGGGTATGTGATTTCTAGCCATGAGAACAGCAAAATTATTGCGACTTTAGAACGAGTTCTATGATTCCAGATCCCCAAAGGTTTCTGCTTTAGTTGCACAAAGAAAAGTTTAATATTTTTTTAACCTGAGAGTTCTATCACATTGTACTTGGATAGAAATTGGAATTTAAGATGATAAGGAGGAATTATGTTGTTGACCAGAACTGCTCATGTTATTTTTTAGTAAGATGTATTTTAATTTACAACAAGTTCAATAATAAACAAGAAGAATATCTGTTCTAATCAATTGACTGTTTTTCTTTCTGGGCATCAAATCTCCCAAAGCTATTAAAACACCTAGAGAAGTTGATAGGAAGCAATAAGCATTTCTTCCCTCTCCCTCCATAGGCTGGATAAGCTTTGATGGTGCCGATGTACTTGTAAATCCGGTTAGGTCTCTCTCAGAAGGCACAGATAAGGGTCCAGGAAGTGGAACCGACCATATAATATGTGGTTAAGCAGATACCCAGGTGTGACCTCTTGTAGGACTTGTAAGCTTATCAGAAACAGAACAAAACTGATGAGAGTAAAACTCCACATGGCCAAGCCGAACTCCCATTATTCTAGTCACTTTTCAATGTCCTCCTCCCTGCTCTCTTTGCCACTCAGTGTTCCTGTGCTTTAGATTTTTAGAAATAGTAGATCACATGCTCTCATTTCATTTTCAGGAGTAAAGCAGTTTTTACTGTTTTCTCAACTAATACTATCAACTTCTAATGACTTTACTGAAATGAAAATAATTCTTTATTGGTGCATATCAATTCTGATAACTGCTGAAATATAAGCTGATAAACAAACCTTTATAAATATTCCCACCCAAATGTCCCAAAACCTGTAAGCCTTTATAAAGACCAGTCTTTGTAAAAGTCTTTCTCAGTTACTAGATAAAATGTATAAAAACTAAGGCAGATAATATGAAAGGACAAAATACCATAAACCTTTCATAATTTCCCTACTATAAGCAGTTCTGTGAATAATGGACTAGTGAAGCCCAGCTTCCTAGGAACACATCTGGAGATCTGGCTTCCATGTGGATTATCTGGTGTCTAAAAAGGGTTCCATTGCAGCTACTTTCTTGTGGGTCTTCTTAACAGTGTTTCTTTGTAGCTGCCTCTTTTCCTGAATACTCTAGAAATGCCTGATTGTCTGGTTTACTGGGTTTTGCTCGGAGTTTTCGCATGCACATTGAAGGCACATTTGTGCATCTTCCCTACTCCAGCCCATACCAAGCCTGTATTTAATTTGCTTGCAAATGCCTACTTTCTGTAGGATCACAAATGAAAGTGGTGCTGATTTGATGTAAGGAAAAAAACTTTCACTGTGAGCACAGGCTGTTACTGGGAGAAGTTGCCAGAGAGGCTGTCAAACCTCTATCTGGAGGTTTTTCAGGACCTGACTGGCCAAAACAGAGAAACAGAGTGCTCTGATTACAGTTAATGGCTGAGCCTGCTTACTGGAGGCTGGACTGGGTGTTCTTTTGAGGTCCTTTCCAAGGTGAAGGAGTATTGTTCTAAGGAGTGGGAAAAATAGGAACTTTCCATTTTGTGGTGACTTCTCACTTTAAAGAGGTGAAATATTAGTATTTTTGCATTTTTTTTCTTAATGAGGAGAAAGGACAGAAGATAGGTACTTGGTAGACTAGTGACTTTGACTACTAAGATACTGTTACCTTGTTGTTTAGGCTAGCCTTAAAATACTGCAGTACTACCAGAAGGAAAGAGTTGTATTTGTGATCTTTGCTGAAAAGCTGAAGGTATTTATATGTTACAGTCTATGGTAACAAATGTTGTAGAAGTGAATGGAACCTGTAGTGTTGCATAAAACTTCAGTTTGTTGTATCATTATGGAGGTCTTCTCTTAAGAAGCAGCAAATACAGAATAGATTGATGGATAAAATGCCTGAGCAAGAGTTGAACAGATTTTTTACAACTGGATTTGAGATATCAAATTATTCTTTTATTTTGCTATTAACTTGCCTTGGTTCTGTTTATGAAATGGTACTGACTGTGAAAACTCAATGGATTATCAGTTTTTTTGGGAACAACCAGTTAAAAGTAGTTAAGGATAGATTTATCTTTTCGGTAGGCAGCACAGTAAAAGGATCAAGAGTCGGGCTAGAGTAACTCTGATTTAGTTTTAGTCATGTTGAATTTGCTGGCTAAGAATGGGATGTGTATCAACAAATGGTAGTTATTGATGGAACCAAAATGCAGCTTAGGGCTTGAAGAATATCCAAAATACAAGAAAAACAAATTAGTAGTAAAAGATTATGGATAATAAACTGCATAGTAATCAGGGAATTAAACTGAGGGCTAGAGGGAATAAGCTTAGAAGGTTGAGATTTTGTGACCTTTGTGATGGGGCATTGATGGTCTAGTGGATAGAGAGAATCCCAAGAGGGTAGATTTTAGATTAGATATTAGGAAGAAATTCTTAACTGTGAGGATGGTGAGGCACTGGAACAGGTTGTCCAGAGAAGCTGTGGATGCCCCATCCCTGGCAGCGTTCAAGGCCGGGCTGGACTGGGCTTTGAGGAACTTGGTCTACTGAAAGGTATCCCTGCCCATGGCAGAGGATTGGAACTAGATTATTTTTAAGGTCACTTCCAACCCAAACCATTCTGTGATTCTGGTGTTAGATGAATAACTTAAGAGCCTTACTCCCAAGCAAGTTGTTTAAATACCAGCTGACTAACCTTGCACATGATTGCACATGGTGGCCTTTGGATTGAAGACCAACTACTTGAAAACTGGGAAATAACTAATTTGTATCAGGTTTCTTTTTTGGTGTGTGTGTGTGTGTTTTTCTTTCTTTCTTCTGGATTAATAATTTCCATCTCAGAAAGATTACTGATTAAGAAAACTTGAGTTACATGGATGTTGCATACTACGCCATCTTTGTAGACTAATGTTTTTGTTTTATGAGCTAGACATGCCTCAAGAAAAATCTGCTTCACCTTCTTCAGTAGCATCAGTTGAAGGACTGAGATGCAGGAACGGTTTCCAGTGGTGCCTAATTTATTGAACCACATCTTCTGGCTGATCTGAGCATGGTGACATCCAGCCAGCTCTGTTGTTACCTGCAGTGGACTGTGGGGGTTGATGTGTATAACCTTCTATCACAGAGGGACTGATCATAAAGCTTTGACCAGAGACTAAGCAAATTCCCAGTGGACTTCACTTTAAAAAGATGATTTTGTGTCCTATTTTTATTCCTTGGATTTTAATAGAATGTCAGATCAGTTACTCTTGATTTATTGCATTCTTTATAGGGTCCTGTTCTACACCCACCCCAATGGTATCAGAATGTCTTCTGGACTTCTTGCTGATGAAAAACATTAGAAAACAAGACTAACGTCTGTCAATGGGGTTCCCTCTCGACTTCTCTCTACACACCTTTCCTTTTGGGGGAGAAGAAGAGAAGAATAGTATGTGAGTTGTTTGAATTTTAATGACCAACTCCGTCAGTTGTATGTTTTGTACATAAATTAAGGTTTGGGGGGATTACATACAGAGTAAAAACCTTTTTAATAATTTTTGTGGGATTTGTGGGGGGGGAGGGGTTATTGAGGCTTCGTTTGTAGCTGGTGTCTTATATGCGAGGGGATTTTGCAGCTGTTTACAGGACAGTCTTGTCATATGAGGCAGAGATTTTCTGTTGACAGGGATCTTGCTTTTTGTAGTCAAGTATAGCTTTTCAAGACGTTTGAGACTTGTCAAGGATGAAGTGCTGTTTGGGGATTTTCTTTATTTTTTTTTCTTGTTCAGACTTGTCCTGGATGGATGAATTATTTAGAAATAAGGACTAAGGTGGTGTAAATGCTCCTGGATCCTCTGCCAGCTATTCAAATACCTGAGAAGCTCCCAGTGACCTTTTTCAGTGCAGGGTAGTTCTTTTGTATTCTGTGCCCATTTTAGTTTCTTAAATCTCAGTCTAAATTGCACTTTGCTGTAATCTAGGAAGCAGTTGACACAGTTGACAAAGTCACATACTTCTAAATCTAAGCCCATGGGATACCTGATCACTTTACAACCTTGTACAGGAAATCTAGATTTTACTAGTAATTATATTTTATGTGTGTACATACATGACAGCAAAACAACTTACCAAAGACTTCTCATCTTGATGCTAACATTCAAGGTGAAAGATGTTGGATTTCTCCTTCCTGGGTGAGATTATAGTAATTTTCCGAATAGAACTTAATACAATTCTAGTGTTCATGTTCTTTTACAAAAACCCCACAGAACAAGTATTCCTGCCATGTATATACAAGGAGATCTGAAAGAAAAACTTGGAATTTTATGTAGATAGAAGAAATATAAAGAACTTTTTTCCTCAAAAATTCAGATTCCGTTTCCTTTAAGAATAGTCAAGTGATCTACTGGGAAATATTAATGAATCCAGTTCTTTGGCTCAAGAATTCTGGGTTTTCATATTTAAAAAATAGCATCTTGACCTGTATCAGAAATAGTGTGGCCAGGAGGACCAGATTGTCCCTCCGTACTTGGCACTGGTGAGACCACACCTTGAATCCTGTGTTCAGTTTTGGGCCCCTCACTAGAAGAAAGACACTGAGGTGCAGTAGCATGTCCACAGAAGGATAATGAAGTTGGTAAGGGTCTGGAGCAGAAGTCCTGTGAGGAATGGCTGATAGAGCTGGGGTTGTTCAGCCTGGAGAAAAGGAGGCTCAGAAGAGACATTGCTCTCTACAACTACTTGAAGGGAGGTTGTAGACAGGAAAGGGTCAGTCTCTTCTTCCAAGGAGCAAGAGATAAGAGGAAACAGCTTCAACTTGCACCAGGGGAGGTTTAGGTTGGGTAATCAGAAAAACTTCTTCACAGAAAGAGTTTCCAAGCACTGGAATGGGCTGCCCAAAGAAGTGGTTCAGTCCCCATCCCCAAGGTATTAAAAGACATGTTGGTGTGGTGATGAGGGACATGGTTTAATGGTAGACTTGGCAGTGCTGATTCTATTCCATGTTGGTTTGGATTTTAGTTTGTGTTTTAACTGTTAAATTCAAGTGCCTGTGTTTAATTATTCCGTCACTTTTTTGTGTTTGGGTTGTTGTTTTTTTTTCCTCAGGAAAAGTGCAAAATGTTTCAAATTCCTGTTCAAAATCTTGATAATGTCAGGAAGGCTCGAAAAAAGGTGAAGGACATTCTTGTGGATCTTGGGCTTGACAGCTGCAGGGAATCGTTGAAGGTAAAGCATTTGAAAGAACGTAAACCAATCTGAAATGTAAACCCTTGAAAAATATTTCACTTTCTAGTGTATTTATGATGTTCCTCTACCATAGATCTTTATGTGGGGGGTCCTTACTTCAAGAATTACTCATTAGTGACTGATCATATGCCAGGGGAGGAATTTCTTGTGTTAGTATGTAGGATTGAAAGGAAATGCATTTCTCAACAGGATGTGTTATAGATGGTGCTGCATATTCTCTGCTAGTAATGTTTAAACAGAAGGAACAGTACAGCCTCAAGAAAAACACCACAGACTAAAGAACTGTTATTTATGTTCTATGCAGCAGCTTTTTTTCATTTTTTTTTTAAATTGTCGGGATTTCTGAAAACAGCCTGGCAGTTAAACCCAGTAATCTCGTTGCAGGCCTTTAAACTTTGTGACCAGGGAAAAATACCAAAACTGTTTTACTGAGTTGTAGTTTGGGTTTCCATCTTAAAAGGTATATACAAGTGTACTAGGGAGATTAAGATGAACCTAGTACCATTGCTGCCCCTTCCTGGAGAAAATTCTATGCAACAATCAGGAGGAATGCACTCCGGCAGATTGGCAAGCCTAATACCAGGAAAAGTGCGAACACAGTAATACAACTCGATGACTAAACAGTAGTATATTTCAGTGAGCTAGTGCACAGTCTTTTTGGCTGTTTATTCATGACTTCACCTTGACCACAGTCAAGAGTTTGGATTGCTTCTGTATGGTGGAACTAAAGTAGGTTTGATACTCTGTAGGAGTGCTGTTACGTCTTTTGTGGTGGTTTTTTTTGAAACTGTATAAGCAAATGATTGGAAAAAAAACTGTACATGCATAACTGATTTTGGAACATTCTTGGTTATTGCAGCTGAACAATGTTGGATGTATCTAAATGTCATAATAGCTCAGGGAAAATTGTAATGTCTAGTAATTTCCATTTACATACTGTTTTTATTGTGTTATGTATTGTTTTGTAATCAATCCTCTAACTCAGAACCTGAGTCTGTCTTGACTGAAGTAGAAATGTTTTGATGGTGCCAGGATTTTACTGTGAAAATGCTTGCAGTCTCTTTGATTGCAACATGGACTTTATTGGTGAATGAGGAATGAGGTGTTTTGTATTTGGTTGGTTTTTTTTGGGGGGGTAGTGTGCATTAGTGTGCTTTTTATTGGTTTTGCTTCATTTTTAATAAATGGTGGTGGTGGGAAAGCCAGCAAACATTTCCGTTTCGGAAAAAGCACTGAGATTTGGGCCAAAAAAATACCATCTTAGGGTTTTTTGCAAATAATTCTCCCTTAACCAAGTTCGTAATTTTAGGGATTTTTTTTTTTTTCAGGTAATCTGGGGCTGGTTTTGGTACAACTTTAGCAGCAGGAAGAATGGTTTCTAGAGTTTGATTTGTACTTGGCTCATATGATGATGGTAATTTTTTTGGCAATATAGGGTGTGTGAGGTCTTAATAGAATGGAATCATAGGATGGCCTGGGTTTGAAGGGACTTTGAAGACCATTTAGTGAGAAGTAGCTAAAGCTTGTTTGTTTTCTCAAATATTGAAATTGAGTTTTGGGCTCCTTGTGAGGAGGCTGGACAATTTAGGAAATGGTATGAAATGATATGATAAAATGTGACTTTCCATCTGGTCTTAAAATTGGTCTTACACTGTTCTAATTAGGCATGATAATGGACAGTAGTTTGTGAGGAAGATGATGGAATTTCATGTATGACTAGTATGTCTTTGTAGCTTAAAGACCAAATTAGTTTTTAGCTGCTGGGAAGAAAACATGAGCCTTTTGTGCTAGATTACTAGTTTTATTCTCCAAGTAGTATGTTCAAGTACATTGTAATGTCAGAGGTTTTCCTTTAATAAACTGTTTTAGCTTCTCTAACATACTGTGATCTTTAGGGCTAAGAAGATGATCAGGGGATCGAGCACCTCTGCTTTAAAGACAGGCTGAGAGAGTTGGGGTTGGTCAGCCTCAGGAAGAGAAGGCTTTGGGGAAACTTCATTGCAGCCTTCCAGTACCTAAAGAGGTCTTGTAAAAAGGAGGGAAAGGGACTTTTTATATGGGGAAGTAGTGACAGGACAAGGGGCAGCAATGGTTTAAGTTGAAAGAGGGTAGGTTTAGATTAGATGTTAGAAAGAAATTCTTTCCTTGGAGGGTGGTGAGGCACTGGCACAAGTTGCCCAGAGAAGTTGTGGATCCCTGTCCCTGGCAGTGTTCAAGGCCAGGTTGGATGGGGCCCTGAGCAACCTGGTACAGTGAGTGGCATCCCTGCCCATGGCAGGGGGACTGGAACTAGATGATCTGTAAGGTCCCTTCCAACCCCGGTCATGTTGTGATTCTATTCTGTGTCTTCATTTAAACTATAAGCTCTTTATCTTTTTGTTCTGGAAAACAGTGATGGTTTTAATACAGAAGAGAGAACAGTTCTTAGTTTAAAAATATTTTTCTCTTTAATGTAAAAATACCCACTATACATCAGGATTAGTCAGGCTTCTCTGGGGGTTTTTGTTCCCTTCTTTTTACCTTTCTGATCTGTTTTTCTCCCCTCCTGTGAGAGAGTGAGAAGTGTGGGAAGGGCATAACAAGTTAGCAGACCTCTGTTTCAACCAAGTGTTCACAATAGACATTTGCACCTTTGACTGATTGTATTGATAAGAATGGTTACATTTGTCATTAAATATTTCTCTGTAAGAAATAGCTGTTGCAGCAAAATTATCTAGATGTGTATTATCACACACATTTGGCTTGTGGGAATGTGGTGTTTAAGTCTAGGAGCCTCAAACCAGAAATAAAACATTTTTTGGATAAACCAGAAACTTTAAGAAACTCTTTTTCGCAGTGTGTAATTTGCTCCAGCATATTTGGCCGAAGAATTCTTAGTAAATCTCAAGTCTCTTAATTTTCTCTATCAAACGTAGTTCTCTGAAGTTCTGGGATTACTCTTGTTCCATGCAAGAGTTCTTTCTAAGGTGTTTCTGGTTTTTTTTATAAGAAGGTTTGGCTGAAGGGCAAATAGATGACTCAGTGTCTAGGTGTTGATTAGATGGAAACGGATTTGTTTATTGTTGCCCTGAGCTTTTCTGGGTTCTTGTCAGGCAAACTTGACTGTTGAAAAAGCTAGAAAGCTTATTGCAAACTCAGCTACATTTTTCTAAATTCTTGGATAATGTGATTTAAATCAAATTATCACTGGCATGATGTTCTGTCTTGCTGTAATTTGTTAAACACAAAGGAATACTCATATTTGCACTAGGAGCCTAGTGCAAACAGAGCCTACATGAAGTAGGATTCTGTATTTTATTGATTGCTAGAGGCTTTGTTTCTCTTTGTTCCTTGGTATATCCTCTGCTGATGCTAAATATCACATAAATACTGCATGTTTTTTTTTTACCTTGAACTATTAGGTTTATGGATTCCACTGCTCTTGTCAGGTGATCTGAACTTAAATGGTATTTATTATCTGCTTCTGCTATTCCAGTGTTTGGTGCAGAATTGAAAACATCTAATTCTCTCTAGGTGTCTGCAGAATTTTGAGTGAAGAGTGGTTTGTGAAGGGAAGGAGAATGTGAGGGGCAAAGCGATGCTGGTTTTCTGTGGGTAAAGCCTGGATTTGTGGTTCATCTAAGGCCCTCTAGTCTGCTGTTGGAGCTAGCCTAGGGTCTTCAGAAATACCTAGGAAACAGGAATCTAGTTTGGTGTGTGTTTTGTTTTTGTTTTTTTTTTAAATAAATTTGTGTTTGGATATGTGCGGGCCTTAGAAAACTGAAGACGAACTTTAGGATTTTTAGGATAATAGCTGGCTTTGGCTTGAGGAACATAAACTGCTCTGATGGATTGATTAGAAGAAAGCTGTAAGGAAAGGTGCTTCCCTTGACACAGGTGTTCCTGACATGATAATATTGTTACTTTTACAGCTTGAGGAAAAGTAGTGCAGCTCTTGGAAACACGCTTCTGTGCATGTCTTTTGTTTTTCCAAAAAAGCATAGCAATGCTATGAAGATTTAGTACTAAAATCTGTTGCAAAGTAAAGCATTGTGGTAAGTTAATAAATGGAAGTAAGCAGTGAAATATTACAGATGTAGGTGGAAGAAAGTAGAGGGGGAAAATATATTTCAGTGTTCACTGTGAACTTGGCTGGAAACAATGGAATTAAAGTGTAAATATTTTCACTCCGCATATTATTTTCAGTAACTATGAAATGTTCAGAATTCCTGCTCTATTACCAGCCAGACATATGAACAAATATTTGAGGTAAAATAAATCAAAGAGTGGTCAAAGAAGTAATTTCTTTTAACTGAGTTTTGGGACCTATATCTGAATACTGTATGGATTTCTGAGTCATTCTCTCTTTATGTGGGTTTTCCTTTTTTATTTTTCCTTATTTTCTGTTGAGAATTTCTTTGTATTTAAAACAGACTGCAAAAGCAGATTATTTCTTTGTTTCCATTTTTCTTTTAGAATCTTCAAAGTTTTGACGCAGGTGAAAGCTACTTTTATAACACTTCGTGGAGCGATGTCTCTCTTTGGGAACCTGTGGGTAAAAGGAAAGTATGTATAAAATTTGTGTTAGAAATTCTGGGTAGGCATGTATGTGGAGTTGCTGAATTTTATAATTTTCAGAAATTGGAATACAGTTTTTTATGGTAAAAAAATAGCTTTAAAGTTTTTTTTTTATAAGTGCTCTTAGTCAGGGAATAATCTTACATTTCCCTATGTTTTTCCCTGTTATGTGTCTGGTTATAAGGACTACATGTCATTTGCTGTTTTTAAGGTTATAACCTTGAGCATCAGTATTTAAGATGTCACACTAATGTTCTGCTTTTTTAGCCTAATTTGATGTGTAGTATTAACATGTTCTTGTGTACAACATGGCTCTTGTTTCATTGGGAGGGTGAAAATGAGATTGCATAGATGCAAGTGGATTAAGCTGAAATTATCATTGGTGGCTTGGCATAGGGTGGCAGTGGAAGACTATTTCCAGTTAGATTTGTGTATGTGAAACAGCTTTTAAAACATCTGCCTTTACCATCTTTAAAACAAACTAAGGCTTCGAAGTGGAATAGTTGCAGCCCCCAGCACACAGGCTGAGCAAACAAAGCCACTCAGTCTTGGCCAAGCTGTCATTAAGTAGAAAGTGATCCCTTCCGCCCATGAGGACCCTTGTCTGCTTTGTCTCCTATTTCTCCCTTCCTGAAGTTGTGTTCACACATTTAAGACTAGAGGTTGATCTGTTCACATGACTTTGTGGATGAAAGAGTCAAATGTGACGTTTGTTTGACTGGGGACACATTGTGTCTAGCCTCTTCCTGCCACTTCAGATAAGGCTTACAGTTACCTCCAGTAAAGACTACCTTTAGTTTAGGTGAATAGAATAAATCCTGTTAATTGTTATGATGGTTTCTCTTTTTCCCTCCCCTTTTTTATTTCTTCTTTATGAGCATGAAAAACATCTTCTGTTATCAGGTCTGCTGGCCCCATCCAGCATGTTATCTGAGCTCTTGTCTCACTGATTTTGTCTCTTTTGCCTTTTCCTCTACCTTCTGACTAAAGGAAGAAGTTCAGTGTTGGGAGATCTGTGTTAGATGAGCAGGGGAGGTTCCCCTTCCTCCTCAAACATGAAATAGGGAAGAGTAGGATGAAGATAGACCGAGTGAAGCTTATCTTCCATCACCAGTGCTTTAGGCAAAATAATTTCAGTGAAAATGGGAACATGCGCTAGAGAGGGAATCTTCTTTCCTCCCTATTGTCTGGAGGGAGACAAGGCAGAGAGACCTGATCGCTTACCAGAAGGGAGAAATACGTGTCCTGACTCAGCTGGTCAGCATGACCAACTGTGTCTGTATCTGTCCAAAAAACAAGATTGGAATCTGATCGATGAAATTCAGTGCAGAGATGGTGATATGTTGCTGTGGAGCAGATTTGCCAAGCAGTCTCTTTTGGTTACTAAACTTGTTTCTATCCATTTTCTTTATACAATCATGGTTCTTTGATATATATCATTCACATATCATGTTGCCTGGACTTTAGAGAGAAGAAGTGGTCCTTCAGGATGTTCTGTTCCAAAGTTGTTGCCATAAGGGGAAAAGAAGTTGTTTGAGCTACGCTGGAAATTCAGTAGGCTGGAGAAGATACCTATTTAAATGAAGTTGGTGGTTTTCAGCGTTAGTACTGCTTTTAGGGAGACATTAACGATTCAGGAAGAATTTCAGTTCTTGGAGGCTGTTCTGTCTTTCCGCATGTCTCTAGGTTGTGGGGAATGTGAGACTACACAACGGAAAGAGTTACTATGTGCTGGGGTATGTTCTTCGGAGTAGGACTAATCAAGTTTTCCTCAATATCTCTAATAAGCCTTTTTTTGGATTCCATTTTGTACAGTTGAGGGTTGTACTGGTCAATCTCTAATATGCTTTGTTTTTCCTGAGGGGCTTAAAATTCTTATTTTGTCAAATTTTCTATAAAACTGGGATGGACTGGTAGACTGTAGTAGCACTTGTGAACATAAAAGGCAGATCAGATGAGTATGCAAGGAGAACATGCTGGCAAAATTATTTCTAAGATGTCTTTTTTTGTTCTTTTGTGAAGTCTCATAATTTTTACCTCCATCAAAAAAACCGGAATGAACTAAGAAGACATGGAACATATTTCCCTAGACTTATCAGTATGCAGGCACTGGGGCTGTTAGATACTTGTTTGAACATCATTGCTACAGAACAGCAAATTAATTCAGCAGTTGGACCACTTACCTGTAGAGTGTTCTCACTGAATCTAACAGCAATTGTTCAGACTTTGCAGGAAGGAAACACTGACACTATGGTACAAGTTTATGAGGACAAAAAGACCCAATGGCTATATGAAATGACAAAAAACCAAACCCTGCACATATTTCGTTACCGTTCTTCATAATGTGTCAGTGAGATGTATGTGGGTGATCTAACTAGGCTGGATGCTGTACTGGCAGCACAGCTTGTTCCCTTTGGATTCATAAGGGGCAGAAATCAATGAGGTGAAGAACACACATAGAGGGAACAGAGAGATTCCACTAGATGTCTGAGGGGGCACATTTGTCACATGGATGTTGCTGTGATTCTGTAGTTTTTGGCAGAAGTTGATCAGAAGTTGGTCAGAAAAAATGGTTGACAGGGTAGCAGTTTTTCAGAAAGAGCAAATAATATTCACACGGATACAAAAAGTCATGCTATCATGTGACATATAACTGAGGGACCAAACCACTGCTTAGTGGAAGATAGTTAGGTATATCCTTATACAGTTAAAATACTTTCCTGAGAAGAATCTGTAGGCTGTATACTGAGTGTGCTAGAGGAAATTTCTGAAAAAAATTACTATGATGGGATGTCCAGTTGGTATGAGACAATACAAAGAGGACATTGCTGCTTTTTCGTAAAAGGGGGTTTTATTCCTTTCTATTATTATTTTAGCTCCAAAAGAATGTTCTTAAAAAATTAGTCATTTTTGGCTTTGCTGGGAAGGTACTTCTGGAGAGTTTTCAGGGAAGAGTAGGCTAATGAAATACAGAAGAAGGATCCTGTCTGTTCTCTCTTCTCTCTCTTTCTCTAGTAGATGGGAGCTGGCCCTAAACTAAATAAAGCTTTAAAAGTGTCATATTAAAAGGGCTGCTATTCCTAATTGCTAAGGCTTAACCTCCTGTGTATGGTGGCATACAAATTCTTCTTAGCTTGTTCTGTGATTCTCATTTTTAAAAACGGGCTTCAGAATTACTTCTTTTGAACTGGGGTAGAAATGAACTCACTTAAGGCTTCTCAATAAATTATAATGAAGCAAAGAGGGCACAGATGTTTCTCTCTTTAAGTATGTAATCTTTAAATCTGCTTTTCAAAACCAGAAGAAACTGAGAAGATACATGCTATATGTCCAGTGAAGGCATTTTTGACAGGTGATGGTGCAGACTTAGTTTTAAAGAGATAACAGCAATGTAGGAACTGGCAGTTTCTAAGTGGTTGTTTTTGTTTTGTTTGCAGAGATACAGAACAAAGCCGTACTGCTGTAGCTTATGCAAGTTCTCATCAAAATTGCTTACTTCATTCAAGAATCACTTGCATCGTTACCATGAGGATGAAATGGACCAAGAGATGGTGGTTTCTTGCCCAAAATGTGCATTTTCTTCTCATCCCAAAGTAGTAGGAAAACACATCCGGATGTTTCATTCATCTAATAAAAGAATACAGAACTATACAGTCAGCATTTTGGATGGCATGAAACAATTTAGGACTGACATCATAAACTTCACATGTCTAAAATGTCATTTCACAGACACCTTATATTACAATATGAAGAAGCACGTGCTGATGAACCATTTTGAAAACTTAGTAAGTATATATTTTGGTGAGAAACCTGACGACAGTACAGCAAATTCAGTTGAGTACTACTGTAAAAAGTGTAACGCTTCTGCAAACAGCCCAGATTCTTTAATGTATCATGTCTTGACAGCTGAAACACACCGAGACCTAGAGAACAAACTTCGGTCTCTGATTTCAGAACATATTAAAAAACCTGGACTAGTGAAAAAAATGTCTATTGCTCCAAAGCCTCTCCAAAGTGTGACAGTGGCTGCTCCATCTGCAGGGCCTGCTGTTGTCCCAGCAGGTTCCGTCACAGCTCCAGCTTGCATCCAGCTTTCATTTCCACAGAATAATCAAAACCAGAGTGCAGTGCAGCCAAAAGGAGTTCAAAACGCAGTTGGATCACTGACTGTTCCAAGTGCCTCTGGTAGCCTTCCACATACAACTTCTGCTCCCGTTGTTACGCCGTCACATGTCGCTCTCGTACCCAGCAATCCTCCTGTAGGTCAGAACATTAGTATTCAGCCATCTCCTTCCCAGCCTATCATTGTTTCTCATGGGCTCCCTCTTAATCATTCTGTTGGGACCATAAATAGAACTGTGGCCCCTGCAGTTCTTCCTCTTAATCAGCCTGTCAGGCCTGGGCTCTTTCCTGTTAATCAACCCATTGGTACTATAAATGGTCCGGTTCCAGCTGGAACACTACCTATTACTCAGCCCGTCGGCCCTGTGAATCGACCAGTTGTACCAGGAGTCCTCCCAGTGAATCAGCCAGTTCCTCCAGGAGTTCTCTCTGTCAACCAGTCGCTTGGGAACATGAATAGACCCATTGATCCCAGAGTCTTTCCTGTGGCACAGACGGTTGGGTCAGGCGTTCTCCAACTTAACCAGCCTGTTGCGTCTGGTGTGGTTCCTGTCAGACAGCCCATCGGACCTGGGTTTCTTCAGCTTAACCAACCTGTTGCCCCAGCAGTTATCCCAGTAAATCAGCCAGTTCAACCTCCGGTTTCTCAAAACGCAACTTTTTTGACTGCAGGCTCTATACTGAGGCAGTTGATTCCCACTGGAAAGCAGGTTAATGGTATACCTACGTACACACTGTCCCCAGTTTCAGTTACTTTGCCGGTACCTCCCGGTGGTGGAGTAGCAACTGTTGCACCCCCGCAGGTGCCCATCCAGCTCATGCAGTCTGGGTCGGTGGCTCAGCTGTCCCAGTCTCCAGCCGGCGCACCCTCTCCTCCCATGGTTCTGACCTCTGAGAATGTGTCCTTACAGGCCTCCCCTCCTGGTCCTGAAACAAGCCAGGCTATCAGACAGGCCAAGCAGTGGAAGACTTGCCCTGTTTGCAATGAGCTTTTCCCATCAAATGTCTACGAGGTGCACATGGAGGTGGCTCACAAACCACGCGAAGTAAAAGTAGAAATCCCGGAACCTGACAAACTTGCAGCTTGCGCACCCTTTCTAAGGATGACACAAACGGCGATCAGGTGTTATGCCTGTAAATGTTTTCTCTGTGAGGAAGAGCTCATGAAACATCTCTTCATGCATGGCTTATCTTGCTTGTTTTGCACAGGTACTTTCTATGACTTAAAAAGCCTCGTGGAGCACAACAAAACCAGACACAATGGCAGAAAGCAATTGCATGCGAATTACAGCAACAGAGGATTTCAACTGGTTTACGATGGGCAGGGTGGCCTGGTGTTTCCACACTTTGATTTCAATACAATGTTACCAAATGAAGACATGGGTGAAAGAGAAGTACATTTGGCAGTTCTTGTTGGATTAAGTTCAACGATTCTTGTCCCTGTTTACATCAAAGTGAAACCTCAGACAGCAGAAGTGAATAGGAGATGCACCAGAAAAATGTTTACCTGTCCCTTTTGCTTAGGTACGTTTGCTGGTAAAGAAACCTATGAAAAGCATTTGAAAGAGAGACATCATATAATGCCAACTGTACATACAATTTTAAAGTCTCCTGCTTTCAAGTGCATCCACTGTTGTGGTGTGTACACTGGAAATATGACTTTAACAGCTATCGCTGTACATTTGCTCCGCTGTAGAAGTGCTCCCAAAGACAAAGACACCAACTCAAGCCTGAAGATGCAGCTTGAGCGTACCGAGAGGAAAGAGCTGCTGTTTGTGAATGGTGAAAAGCACCTTTCTGTGATACTGAAAAGAAGGCAGTCGGATTCCTGCTTTGTTGCAGAAGACCAAAGGAATAAGGAACAGCAGCCTCTGAGCTTAAGTGCTGGCATAGCTCTGTCTCCAGAGAAAGAAGTGAATTCAGGGGTAGTGCCTTTCAAACGACAAAAAATTAGGACTGAGGTGAGGAAGCTTCCTTCTAGTGAGGATCTTCGCTTTCTGGCAGTAGATCCTAATCAGTATGATCACAATTCGTATGAGGCGCAAAAACAGTTCTTGTTAGACTATTTTCACAAGAGGCCATATCCTTCTAAAAAAGAGGTGGAATTACTTTCCTTGCTGCTATATGCGTGGAAAATTGATGTTGCATCATTCTTTGGAAAAATGAGGAATAAATGCTTGAAGGCGATAAAAAATCTCCAGCCATCTGTGCTGCTGGGTTTCAGTATGTCTGAACTAAAAACTGTTAAGCACAGTTTGATTTTCAATGATGAACCATTAAATGATGAACCGTTAGATACATAAACAAGCCTTTTCTAAAAGCTAAAAGCAATCCATAATTGCATACTTACCAGTTTAGCAGTTTATTATATTATTTGTTTTAACTTGCAGACTGACCTGTTGAAGGGTGCAGTAGTACAAGAAGTATCATTCAGTTGTGACTGTTCTTGTGAAAGGCACACGTAGTTGTGTATTTGAAAAAGCTAAAACCTTCAGACTTACACATCTGGAATTTGTTTTAGCATTTTACTTTTTCTGGAGTAGTGTTGTGGGGTTTGTTTTTTGGGTTTTTTTTTTTGTGAATTTTTTTTTGTTCCACTTCATTTCCCTTTCTTCCCCTTCAGGCTCCCCTTACACTTTTTATACCACCATGTAAAACACTTGTCCTGTTAAAAGCAAATTTTATTTTTCTGCAATGTCGTCATCTTCTGTCAATAATAAAATGTGTAAGTTGGTTAAAATACCAAGGTAAACTATGTGAAAAACATGTATGTGATTATTTGTGTTTTTAAGTCCTCCTGATTCTGAAAAATGATTGCGGCCTTTCCATTCATTGCCCCTTCAAATTCCCAATGCACTGGTAGCAATGGCAATCTTTTTATTCTTTTTTTTTTCCTCCTCAATCAAAGTACCTGTGCCATTTAAGTCTAGTGACTTGTAGTTTCTTCTGAGTATTAACATGGTGAGGATTGAGGGGCTTGCAGGTGCCTGTTGAAGTGTTACAATGAACTGACTTAAAATGGTTATTATCTGTTAAAAAAGATCTTGCTAACAGGAAGTGTTTACTCTTTTTATTGGTGTTGAAGCCTGGTTGTTTAAATACCTATTGTTCTAGGCTTGGTAGCAGCATTTGTTTTATTTTCTTTTTCAAAAAGAAAAGCTGCTTTGGAGAGTGTCAGGTTGCTTTGATACATGGAGTATATGACTTCTGTGCACACCACTTACCTGTAGAAACCCTATCCAAATATCGCCAAAATTTGGTGAAAAATCTGACTTTTATTTTAAATTGCTGTTTTATGAGGTGGGAACTGAGCAGAGCCTCTTCCCCAGCAAATTAGATCCCTGGCTTGAAGTCCTTTGGATGAGAAATTGTACAGACTGAAACTGGATTAATTGGTAGCATCAAGACTTTAAACTGTTGAGTACCTGAACCAATGATATTCATGTAGTGGTTGTTTTTTATTAGCCTATAGAGAGCATCAGAATAGTATAAAACTGAAACAGACTTATCTTCAATGCGAAGGAACATCCCTGTTACAGATCACAGAAAAGCTGTTGGGAAGGTTCACTTGAGTTGAAGCATGAAGTGGTGGCCACATTGAGGCCTTGTTGAGTACTGTCCTTTCTTTCTGGATATGCTTGTTTTCATCTGGCTTGTCAAAGAGTGCCTCCAATCTTAATTAACAGCCAGTTACATAATAAATTACCTGTAAGATGAATTATTTTTTCTTCTTCCTCTTCATCCCCCTCTCCCCACCCTTTTTTCTCAGAAGAAAACAGAAGAATTCACTTGGTGCCAGTGTTTGTTACAAGGAAGGGGTGATATGCCCAAGCTTATTTCTATTTTTTAAAGTAGTGATCATACTTTTGCCCAGTGCAATAGTTTTTAAAGCAGATGCAGAATGTTTTTACTGCTGTTTCTGAACAGGTGTGACATTTTTAGCAGAACTTTCTCCCTGAGGTTCTATAAGCTGTTTGGAATTATATTTTGGATAAAATCTTAATATTTTCATATTGATTAGTTCAGAGACTTTTAATGTATTTAATGTATTTAAAGTATGGTTACTAGAGAGGATCTGCTGTTTGGAAAAATGTGGTGCTTTAATAGCAGGGTTAAACAAGTATAAGCACCATTAATGGGATCATCCACACGCCCCACCCCAAAAACTGACAGTGATTAAGAAACAATGTGTTCTTACAGTCTAATAATAGCTCATTAAAAAAATAAAAAAAATTATATTTGACCATAGCACAGTTCATGAAACTTTCCAAAGGGCTTTGAGTGAGGAAGAGAGATGCTCCATAGAAGTTCTGAAATGTAGGCACTCATTCTCACTCTTATAGCCTTGGTCCGGTGAGCCCTGTCATCTTTGGGGTAGTTCTGCTGGTATTGGTGAAACTCCAATGGAGGAATTTGGCAGTGTGCATCTGGGGAAGGCTTACCATGAATGATGAAAGGTTCTAGCTGTAACAGCATGGCTGTGGGAGCTAAGAAGTTATTTCAGGGTTCATCCACACTCAAGGCACCAAGGGAACAGTGCAGTCTTACCAGAGTTTTTCTACATAGTATCCAGTATTGATGTTAAGCATTTTATTTATTGTACTTTAATTTCACAATTTTAAATAAACCAGATTTCTAACTTTCTCTTAGGTATGTGTGCAAATGATTACCTCTCCTCTCCCTTCCCCCTTTTAATACATTCAGAGAACTTAATGTGAACGTTTCTTTTGGTGCAAAAGGCTGTTAAAAGAGACAAAAGGAAAGTAAGACATAGAACTTAGATCCAGACGCTTTAGGCAGACCTAAGTGCATGATAGTAGTATCTTTTATTATGTCATATCCTGATAGCTGCATATTTTCCTAGAGACTGATTCTCTTAAATCTTGGTACTAATTTGCTATCACTAAATGCTCCTGCTCTCATTGAGTGAGTACTGTAGAAATAAAGAAAAAACAGATGAATTTTGAAAATGGTGACTGAGAACACAGTGTGTGGTCATGTTTTTCAGGAAAGCCAAGGATCTTGAAATCAACCAAGATAAAAAACAGTGGCTTTAACTAAATTAGGCTGTAGGCTTCTCATGTGTGAAGTAATTAGGTTAGAAAGTGTTAACTCTGGGAAGATACTGTTGCTGCTGTCTGGGGCTCCACGTCAGCAGTGTGGTAGATACTCTCCGGCACTTTTCTAAGGACAGGGCCTTATATTTCTGGGATGTGTTGTCGGGAATGGAAAACAAAGGAGCTGCCCTCTGCAACAGACTTTGCGAATACAAGCCCTTGAAGCATATGGATGAAGCTCTCTGGTACACTGTAAAAGAAGCCCAGTTGGGAAGAATACTGATTGGTTTGCAGGATGATTGTAGCAAGTAGTTGTTCCTTATGGGACTGAAAGAACACCAAATACACCTACGTATATTCTGCTTGTGAAATGTATTGGTCTGGAGAGTCATCCATGTCTGAGAAATATTTTGTTGTGGCATGAGTTTTGTTCTTGTGAAATAGCATGATGACCTATTATTTCAATATGTAGTAGGAAGGTTTATTATTATAATGTGACTTGGTCATGTTTCTTCTGTATATGCCTGTGTGCTGGGAGTTAAGTTAATATTGTTTGGTAAACTGTCGTTTTGGAAGGGGCCAGTAACCAAAACACCTTTGTGATTGGTTTTCTGTATTGTATGCTTGTGTAGAGTGTGCCTACCTTCACCATTGCATCCAGCGTTTTTCCCCTTCAGTGCTTAAACTTCAAAAAGCTCAGGGGCTTATTTAGATAGGTGTTGGGTATAAAAGATACAAAAGTATCTATAAAAGTATTAAGACTACTGCAGCTTGATTTGTCAGATTTGACCCTGGATATGCTTTTGTAGGAAAGATACTTGATAAGTAGCAAAGTACTTGATACTTGCTAAGTACAGATACATGGAGGAAAAAGTTGCAATCTAATAGCAAGAGAAAAAAAAAGAGACCAAAAAAAAGCTTAATGAAAATTATTCATGGCATTTTTTAAAGGTCAGGAGAATTTTCACTCATACCTCTGCAAAATGTATGTGAAAAGGATAAATTGAGGGTATTCATGAACTATGATGTAGTCACCATCACGGAAACATGATGCGATGATTCACATGACTGGAGTGTTGCCATGGGTGGCTACAGGCTCTTCAGAAGGGACAGGCAAGGTAGGAAAGGTGTAGGGGGTGGCTCTGTACGTTAGAGAGTCTCTTGACTCTAGAACTTGAAGTCAGTAATGATAAGGTTGAGTGCCTGTGGATCAGAATCAAGGGGAAGGCCAACAAGGCTGACATCCTGGTGGGAGTCTGTTACAGACCACCCAACCAGGATGATGAGGGTGATGAATTATTCTACAAGCAGCTGGCAGATGTCTCAAAATCACCAGCCCTTGTTCTTGTGGGTGACTTTAACCTGCTGGATGTCTGCTGGAAACTCAACACAGCAGAGAAGAGGCAGTGTGGAAGATTCCTAGAGCGTATAGAGGATAATTTCCTGCTCCAGCTGGTAAATGAGCCTACCAGGGATGGGGCCCTGCTAGACCTGCTGTTCACAGACGGAGAGGGGCTGATGGGAGATGTGGTGGTCGGAGGCCATCTGGGGCACAGTGACCATGAAATAATAGAGTTTTCAATACTCAGGTGTTGGATCAAGGATTGGACTTGATGATCTCAGAGGTCCTTTCCAACCCAGCTGATTCTATGATTCTATGAAGCAGAATTTTGTGGTGCTGCATTTAAAGTCTTAACACCTTGCCTTAGTCCCTAGGTATCTCATTTTGTCTGTTCAGATCTGACAAGCAGACTGCAGCTGTGACCATTTCTCTTTTTTACTTGGGTAGCAGATCCCAAAACATGTTTTATGTAGTTCTTTTTACTTTGCATTTGTCCAGTTTAACATACTGAGTTAGAGGGGGCGTCTGTGGTGTGTGTGCGCCTACAGTGCTGCCCTGTGTGTGTGAGAAGGTATCAGGAACACGCAAAAGTGGGTCGTGTGCCCATCCTCGAATTCCACATAAGCTACTGTTTATTAACACAGTGTTTTACCTGTAGTAGTAAAACACTGTGTTTTGTAGTGTGTTGTAATAAGGAGAAGAGACCTCAAGTATCTTTTCAGGTATTCTTATTTTGTTTTGACTGCCTGTCCATTAAACAGGAGTGCTGGCAGTTCTTGCCATCCTTGAAGACTGAGACTGGTAGGTGTTTTATGCATCAAGGTGCACTAAGCAAGCGGAGTATGGGACAGCTGGCAGTGCATGTATGCGATGGAAAACCATCAGGCATGGACATTTCTGGAGAAAGATCTGCTTAATTGTATTGTCAGAGTCAGTGTCAGTTTGTTTTATAATCTGTTACTAAGTTATGGACAAAGCAAGAAGTCTAAAGCAGAGTTGCTGTCCATGTGCTGCATGGGTGAGGCTGAGGAATATCTCTGTGGCTTTAGGTAACGCTGCTGCACTCAGCATGATGGTGTCATGCATAGATCCATGAGAATGAAAGGGCAAGGTTTTGGGAGGGGGGCAGTCTTCCTAGTGGGACTGCCGTTGTCTCTGCTCCTCACTGATTCTCATCTGGCCGACATGTAACTGACAGCTGCTGTATGAATAGCTGAAGAAGAATCCACAGTTGTGGACAGGTGGAAAAATGCCAAGACACCAACTCGAGCACAGTCAATTACTTTAAATAAATGTAACAGAAGAGAGATTACAAAGAAGCACTGTAGATTTTTAGTTGGTTTTGCAGAAAAACAGTCAAAGGGGTGAGAATTTACCCTGGCAGTTTCCAGCCTCCACTGAGATGGAGGACAGTCTCCTGTGGTCTGGGTTTATTGGCTGTGCTGTCACACACGTGGTTTGCCAGCAGCATCACCTCTTAGAAAAGATGATGCAGAAAGGATGCTGTTGGAGCCTCTGTGACATACTGCCTTTGGCATGTAAGGACGTGTTTTCCTGTGTTGTGAAATCGTTTCCAGGTCATGAAGGACAAGTGCCCTTAACAATTCATTAAGTAATTTGCATATCAAATAGACACAGTGTCATCCATCTGCCACAGGACTGACATCATACACTATTCTAGAGACCAAGGACTGAGTTACAAGTTTTTCAGAGCTCTCAGTCTCCTCTCCTGATCTGGTCAGAGAATTAGGGTTGCAAGGGCATTACTTAAGCCAAACCTTGACTGGCAGCAGGTCTGAGCAGGTCCCTGCAGAAAGTAAGGAATGCGAAGAGGAGCTGTGGTCCCTGGATGCTGGGGGGCTGTGGGAACAGGCAGTGCCATGGGGGACCCTCTCCAGAGCCCCTCTGAGCACGAGACCAGGCTGGCTGGTGCTGCTGCACCAAAGGGGTTGGGGCTGCCAGGGGCCCATGTAGTCTTGGGCAGAGCAAAGGTCCTTCCACAAGTGAGACTTCTGCCACTGGATTCTTCTTATACCATTTCTGTTCTTTACTAGCTATATTAGAAAGCTTGGAGCAGAGGCTTTCTAATAAAAAATATTCTTCTAAGAAATAAAATGTGAAATATTTATAAAATAAAATATTTTTACAATAATCTAATAAAATATTTTAAAAATTGCTCAAAAATTCTGAATGCTTTACTCTGGGAGGGAGGGGGTGACCTAGAACAACAGCAGCAGCAATAAAATCCTCTTAATAGTTCAAGGTTCCTGGGGGAATAGAGTTTAGCAAAAGTATGTATTAAAAAAAAAAAGACATTTTCTGAGAGCAGATGCTTCCTACTGGTTCTGTTGCCCTAAGCCACCTGTCCCTCTGGGGCAATGAGGTCAACTGCTCATAGAACTACCTGAAAGTCTTGGCATAGGTTCCACACTTTATTATCCCCTTTCTGTCTGGTTTTGGAGTAGGTGGAAGAGGTCTGCCAGATCTCTGTTACTTGCATAACTTTTGCTTTGTACTACTTTGTGATTGAACATTGTTAGATCTACTTGTGGTTTTGCTGGAGTATTTGCTTCATGCTGAGAAATAACAGACTTCGGGAAATCTGCAGCTATAAAACCTTCTGATTACAGTGACTTTACTGTTAGAAGATGTTTAGCCATGGAACATGGTCAACCATGTTCCCTCTCTGTGGGTGAAAGGAGGTGGATTTTTAAAGGAATTAGGAGGGCAAAAATTTACACAGGCAGTTTTAGACAAAAGAATTCACAAATCCTATAAGCAGACTGAGCGGAGATAGGAGGGGTAAGTTGTGGTGGAAATAGTGTTGGTGACAAGTCCTGAGCAAGGTGGTAAATCGTGCAAGGGAGTTTTTTTCCTTTTCTATTTTTTCCTTCCTTCCTTCCATACCACTAAATAAAAATATACTATCTTTTTTATTCTGCTTGTATGATAAGTAAGTCAGCTTTCCCTGACCTACCCCATGTCCTTGAGCAGTCTGAGCTGAATTCTGTAATGCTGGATGTGCAGTCTGAGGCCTCCAGAAGTTAGGGTATCTCTGAGGAGATACCTCCCCTGGAGGAACATGCCTGGAGAATGGGTGGGAGCAGTACAAACTCAGTTTTAATCTGAGACTCTGTGTATGTAGCTGGGGGGGTTCAGAGCAAGCACAATCTGCTCATGCTGCAGCCAGTGCAGGGAGTCCCAGAATCCACGTGGAGGGCTGCAAGGGAGAAGCAGAGTGTTGGGGTTAGGCATCCAGTCAAGGCGCAGCCCAATTTACATCCTTTTTCTTTTCAATAGGAGATTATATATGTTGTGCCCAGGTGGTTGCACGTCAAACAAATAACTGTAACTGTTATTTGTTAATAACAGTTAATAACAAATAACAAATAACTGTTGCTGTAACTGGAGTGAGGGGCAGTGTGCCCTGAGGGCGATCAGCAGGGGCAGAATGGTCCTGTGGTGAGCTGAGGCTGGATGCAGTCCGTGCACCTTGGCTCCTCACAAGTCTTCCCAGTCTTCCCCTTGTGGAGGCCCCTGATATCAGACCAAAAATGGTGCTGACATCTACTGGTTATTGTTGAGATGTTAATGGTAGTAATCCTGCTCTTTCTGAGAAACGGTCACACTATCCAGCGGCTCACGGCACTGCCAAACACTGTAGAAGGTTTAAGATGCTCTTCTCCTGTCTGGTCTTCTCTGGTGACATCTCCAGCTACAACTTGGTTTCTTCGTTTGCTTTTTTCCCCTCTTCTGAATTAAGGCAATAATGCTGAATTTACTGTTACTCATGATAATTTCACATCTGCACACGAGTTCTTTCAACAACCAGAGTTGTCTTAAAAAATCTTAGAAAATACTCACTTCTTTGCTCTCAAAGGCTGAAACCTTGAGAGAGTGTGTGTGTATGTGCCTGTGTCTGATTTGCCTCTTGAAGTACCCAGTTAATGAACTTTTTAGATTACTGGTGACAAAAATTACCACTATGGATTTGACTAATTTCCATCCCAACAATTTAATGCATCCATACATGTCCTTGATGTCAGGTATCCTTCTCAAAAGCACTCAAAAGCGACATGCCACTTTAGGTACTGGAGAATTACATTCTTGGGGCAGCCCCTTTTGATGGGTATCTGCAGGAAGAAATAAATTTGCATAAAGCCAGAGAGACTTATCAGACCTGTGCAGATTTGATATTGAGAATGAAGTGACACAAAAAGTTGAGTTGAAGCTGTAGAAAATGCTATCTTTAAATAAAAACAACCAAAAAATAAAAATCCCAAGATGGGCTGCATTCCTTCTAAATCAAAAGCAGCTGAAATGTAATTTCCCTTGTGCTGTGATGCCACCTACGGGATTTCTGTGGGGAACACAACCCTGACCGCAGCATTTAGATTTTTAATCTTACGTTTGAGGGTTTGTTTTAAAACCACAAGAACATGATGTCCCCCTGAGTCTATCAAAATAAATGCTTCCCACACTGTACCTAGCTATTTCTGTATTGAATTTCTGGAAAGTTAAATTCCTTCTCAGAAACTTTAGTACACTGCTGTCAGCAAAACCAGATCTGAACCCAGCACCTCATACAACTTATGAACTTCCTTCAGTTCCTGTCCACAGAAGCATTTCTAAAATGCTTAGTGCATACTGGATCTGCCTTGTAAAAAAATCAGCAAAATAATACAATCTATGATGAAGACATCACAGCAGTGATTTTGAACCCGTGAAATTGATATGTGTTTTGGAGAGTAGAGGATTTCTGTATTAAAAGAGTAGCATTTTGAAGCCATGTATAAATACAAAGTTCAAAAAATAGGTCTGAAGCTTTAACACAAGTAGTCCTAAACTCTAGACAAGTGATCTTAGTGTTAAACATACAAAGTAAAGTCATCTGGGTTATGGCTATGAGTCTGTCACTAACCTGTCTATTTTGGGCAAGACCTTTCATTTCACAACACAGGAAAGGCCATAACATGAGGAAAGGTGTACATTTGAGAAATAAATAGTATGTATAGAATGCATTTTCAACTCACCTGATTCTTTTCAAATGCAGAACTATTGTCACTAGATTGTGGGTTGAATTCCCCGAATAATACAAACCAAGAGGGTTGTTCAAGCCAGGAGGGCTGTTGGATGTTTAGCTACTTCTAATAGGTAAGGACTGGACAAATTCAACCTTCTTGCTGACTCAGTGCCACCTTTTTTCAAGGGCCTCAGATACCTGTGTGGTGATGCAGCACAGTGCTGTGGAATGGCTGCAGGTGGGTTGGATGCACAGAGCAAAACATTTCGAAGATACTTGATACTATGATTAGACACAAGAGGAAATTTTTTTTACCATGAGAACAAGCAGCCAAGGGAATAATCTCCCCAGGGAAGTGGTGGATGCCCCAACATTGGACACTTAAGATTAAGCTGGACTGGGTACTGGGTCATCTTGTTTAGACCATGCTTTTGCCGAGTAAGGTTGGACCAGATGATGCTCGAGGTCCCTTCCAACCTGGTGTTCTGTGATTCTGTGATATGTGTTGCTGCAATGGAATTGTTGATCTGGAGTTAACTTGCAAAGACAAAATATGTCATGGATTAGAGCTTCAAATACTGCAAATGGCCATGTTTTAAAAGTGCAAAATAAGCAGGGAGACTAGCAAAATGGTCAGCATGTATAGTGGTACTTTTCATCTACTCAAAGCTTTATTACAGAATTGCAACATTATTGAGGTAATTGACTGCTATGGAGGTATTGACTGCTAATCCAACCTCTTGCTGAAGCAGAGCCACCTAGAGCCCGGGACTGTGTCCCATCATGTGTTGACTATCTTCAAGGATGGAAGGTATATTTGACCTCTCTGGGCAACCTGTGTCAAACAGTGATTTGACCAACCTCACAGTAAAAGTGATGTTCAGATGGAGTTTGAGGTGTCTCATTTGTGCTCATTGCCTCTTGTCCTATCAGCAAGATTTGCTGAGACAAGGCTGGCTCTTGCTTCTCCTTTCCCTCCCTTCAGGCATCCATACACATTGATGTCATCCATACACATCCATACACATTGAGCCTTCTGTTCTCCAGGCTGAACAGTCTCTCAGGCTCCTCAGAGCCCATCATCCCACTGACACCTGACAGATTCATAGAATCGTAGAATCAGCTGGGTTGGAAAAGACCTCTGAGATCATCAAGTCCAACCCTTGATCCAGCACTGCTGGGGTTACTAGACCATGGCACTAAGTGCCACATCCAGTCTCATCTTAAAAACCTCCAGGGACAGCGAATCTACCACTTCCCTTGGCAGCCCATTCTAGGTATAGTGGAAAACGAGTGACACCATCAGAGCAAGAAGAGCCAGAGTAATGGTTAACATTTTGTGTTTCTGTACTACACATATCCTTGATGAAGCAACAGTGATGTGAAAAGTTCAGAGAATTTCAGTTTTTTCTGTCTCCTGTTGCAACCTTCTAAAACCAGGAAGGCAGTATTTCAGAATGGGTGCATTTCGTGATGTGATTAGAGACCACCTGGCTTTAACTGAAGAGCTAAACATGGGCGAGATTGTGATTGGGGTGCTGAGGCAGTCCCAAGTCCATATACCCTGATAATACCATGCTGGTCATTATTTGTAAAATAGTGAGAGCAAACCTTGTACTATGCAGAAGACATAATATCTGTATAGGCATACCATGTCTAAAATACATTATGAATTTCTAGCTGGGTTGAGGTAAACACTGGAAGAGAGTTTGGGTAGCTAACTGAATTCCTTTTTTTTTACAGTGTAGGGAAAGTCTACATCTGGCATAAGAATTCAAACAGAAAGTTGTGAAACCACAGCAGTTCTTTCACTGAGACTAGCCAAAAAAAGAGAAAAGAACCCTCAAACTTGGAGAACTTAATTCATGACTTGTGAGTCAACTGTGGGATATGCTGTGCCACACAACTACAGATACACAAACAGTGTTAATACATGAGCTTGCATTTCTGTTGTGAGGTAAGATAGGTATTTTGCTCCTAGTTAGATATTCTGCAATTTTTAAATTCATTTAATCGGACACAGAAAAAAGAGCTGCTGTGGTACTAAAACATTTCTGTACACACTAGTGGACCCAATTAAAAAGGTAGCACTCATACATGCCAGATACATAGGGACATCCATTATTTATACTGTAACATCAGGTTAGTAAACTTGTGTAAGACAAAGTCATGGAGCACACACAGCTGTATTTTCATTAGAGAAGTGCGTTTCACTGAAGAGGAGTTCACAAACTTACTTCTGTTATTAAAGAACAGGTTTCTCTAAATTGCTGTAAAACTCACAAAGCCCAAAATTTTGTAAATTTAAGTGCTGTGTAAGAAAGGTTTATTTCTACTGGCAAGTAAATGTTCAAGTCACAGCTACTGCAACTAATGGAAAAAACAAAAATAAACAAAATGATGGTGGGAAGCTACCTGATGATACGAATTGTCAAAAGCTTAAGAATATTGAAAAAGAGATATCGTCTATTTTCATGTTCTTAAAATGACTGTAACTAACCCTGTGAGCAACTCCCCAAACTTTTCCAGCTGTGCCCATAGTTTTCACTATGCTGTAACAAATTACACAGCAACAAGGCCAAAAGCTGAAGAAATAATCAGCAATTCCAAATAACATTCTACTTTTGAGAGGTAAAATAACCTGACAAACTCCCCTAGAAAATTAAAATATAAAAGCTTTGTAAATGCTAACTCGTGGTTTTGGGGTGGTATCCCATGCCTTTAGGAAAATCAAATTTCAATCAAGTGAGATTTATGAAAACAGGGAATCTAAACTTACTGGTTTTCCATTGCACAGAGAAGGCTGCAACTGATGTATTTTTTTAGTACAATATTCCGTTCAACAGCAAAGTTACTGGACCAAACAGTGACAATTTCCATGCCGAGAACTAAGGAGTGTGTTGCTATTTATAACACCTGTCTAGCACAGCACTGAAATTAGGGGCCCACATTGCCTTAGACTATACTAGAAGCATTTGGAGATCAGACATGCATTTTCTGCACATTGTTTGGAAAAGTTAAAACTCCAGTGACTTTGTCTTCGTGACTGTTCTAACCTGATGTAGCTAAACTGAGATAAAAATATGACAGCTTTAATTTTTTCTATTTTGGAAATGTGTATTTGCATTTCTCACATCTTCTGTGACTCATCTGGGTCTTGAGTGAGGCCTTAAGGCTGTGGTACAGTGACGTAGTAAATGCAGCATTATGGGTATGAGCAGCACTAAAGAAAGCCATGAGATGCTGATTCAGAGTTTACATTGCCACTTCAAACCTGTTAAAGAAGCAAAATGCACAACCTGACAGATTTAACACATGCACAGAGAATGTGTGTATGACAGCATTTGTTTTCCAGCATTAAAACCAGACGGGCTGCTCTCTGTGTCTTGTTTTCTGGCCAAGACATGTCCCTGCTTCTGATCTGGATGGAGCCAGCACTCGGATGAGCTGGTGGTGCCCTCAGCCAGTGCTAATGACACTACAGCTACAGCCTTGCTGGCAACAGCTCAGTTTCACAGAATTAATGGCTGCAAATATTTAAACTTACTTTCTTATGCCAGAGGAACTGAATTTCATGTAGTGGCTGGCAGCTGAGGCTGATGGCTGCTTCTGACTCATGCCAGCAATTGCAGGGGTACTCGGAAGCTGCTCTTATTGCCCTGAGGAGGAACAACCAGTGTTGCTAACAAAGAGGAAAATGAAATGCTGCTGGTGGATGCACTTGAGAATGAAACCATCCAGAGTTATCTTTTTAACCTTTTTGCATACTTATAGCCAGACAACACCATGCATAAATTACAAAATAAGTCAACTTGATCCTCCATCTTGGATTGACATTTGTACTTGAAATTCAAACTTAAAAATATTAATCCCCCAAATTTGGATTCTTTACTAGAATAAAATGCTAAATTCTCTACAATGGCCAGATGTGCTCTTCTTGAAGAGGGTGGTATGGAGCCTGGTACAGGGCACTGTGAGATCAATGTATTTATACACATGTATATGTACATGTATCTGGGTGTATATATGTGTATGTATGCATACATGTGAATATATCTTTATTTATACTTAACTGCATGTTACTGCTGTTGCTGCATTTAAAACTTTGGTTAAAAATAAGTTTATAAACACATAATATAATAATAGAGTAACCCATCCACTTGTTCCACTGTCAGCAAACAGTGCAGAATTGTAGAACACCAAAGTGAAGAGCAGGCTTTAGTCTGAAACCTGCCACACTAGCACTGGTAAGGTGGCTTTGCAAAAAAACTCCTGCTGTATATCATAACCTGCTGATTAAATCATTTAACCCCCTAGGATTATCCAGGAGTGCTGCAGAAGAATACTGGCTTAGAAGGAGAATCAGAACTGGATAAAACAGATTGAAAACCTTTCCATATATTGCAGCTGATGCTGAGATCCGAGCACAAAGAACCAAACTGAGAAACCTTGCCAAATAAAACAGAAAGCATTTGCAAAAACACAAGGGTGGCTCTTTACAGTAAGAATCTATGGGATTACTAAGTACTGTCACAGTCACAGAACCACCAACACCCTTTGGCTCAGGTTACCCTTCTTACTGGACCTGGCCAAATGAAGCAGAAGCCAGCTTTGAGAAAGCAAATCAGAGAATAATTTACAGGAAAGAAGGGATTTATTCTGTTTTAAGAAAGGACTAAGATCTAATTAACAGGTATCTGTCAATACAACATTTGAAAGTAATTTATAAGTTCATAGATGTTTTATATATATATATATATATACATACATACATACATATATATATATATACACTCCCCTATGTAAAATACTCAGAATTGTGCTCTTATATGATATATACGATAATCTAATGAAAAATTTAACAACCTTTCCTTAACCTTTCTTTATGTAAGTGATGATAAGGTTAACTGCATTATTTTGTGAGTGCTTGCATCCTCAGGGAAGGCTGTCCTTTATTTTATGTTCTTCTTTATGTCCTAGGAACTGCAAGGCAAAAAAAGAATCCTTTTACAAGAACTTTTACTTAGACATTTCACTGTTGCCCTTTGGGTAAGTCTTCTTCAAAATAACTAGCATGAGTATGTTTTTGACTGTAACTTTGTTCATGTTGAGGAATACAGAAGGGGAAGGGGGGTGTCAGTGCATAGGATTTTGTAGTAGCGATGTGTTAAAACTCAATATACTTAAAATACATGGACCAATTTCTAAATAACAGTAGCCAGTAGTTTGAGAATAATGGACTAATGTAAAGGTTTGATGTTTTTCCTCTGCCATGAAACCTCTGGGGAGTCCAAGTATCAAAGAATCACAGAATATGCCAAGTTGGAAGGAACACACAAGGATCATTGAATCCAACCCTTATCCCTGCACAGGACCATCCCCAAGAGTCACACCATGTGCCTGAGAGTATTGTCTAAATGCCTTTTGAACTCTGTCAGGCTTGGTGCTGTGACCACTTCCCTGGGGAGCCTGTTCCAGTGCCCAGCCACCCTTTGGGTGAGGAACCTTTTTCTATTATCCAAACTAAACCTCCCCTGACACAATTTCAGGCCATTCCCTCAGATCCTGTCACTGGTCGTCACAAAGAGAGCAGTGCCTGCCCCTCCTTTTCCCCTCACAAGGAAGTTGTGACTGTAATGAGGTCTCCCCTCAGTCTCCTCCAGGCTGAACAGACCAAGTGATCTCAGTCGCTCCTCATCCGGCTTCCCCTCAAGGCCCTTCACCATCTTTGTTGCCCTCCTTTGGACACTCTCTGATAGCTTAGTGTCTTTCCTATATTGTGGTGCCCAAAACTGCACACAATATTCAAGGTGAGGCTGCGCTAGTGGCAGAGCAGGACAATCCCCTCCCTCCACCAGCTGGTGATGCTTTGCCTGATGCCCCCAGGACAAGGTTGGCCCTCCTGGCTGCCAGGGCACTGCTGACTCATATTCAACTTGCCGTCGACCAGGACCCCCAGGTCCCTTTTCGTGGCACTGCTTTCCAGCATCTCATTCCCCAGTCTGTACAAACATCTGGGGTTGCCCCACCCCAAGTGCAGAATCTGCATTTGCCCTTGTTGATTGCCCAGAAGACAAAGAATGTATTGATCCTCAGAGCTGTTTCTATGTTATGCTTGCAGAAGTCTATTTTATTGTTCATCATCTAAATAAAACTTACATCAGTGTAAATTATTTAAATATACTCTAAAGGCTCTGATATAATGTGAAAAAGGCTGTCTAAAGTGGGAAATACAGGTTATTTTATATGTCACTTTGAAAACAACAATAAATTAATTCCATCAGTGTTCATAAGATCTGAAAATTAATTAATAAGCCAAAAATTTCCATGTATTGCAACTAAAAGCATTGGTTTAATCACAGAGCCATAGAACAGCACTGGTTGGAAGACATCTCACCTGGTCCAACTTTCTAGTGCTTCATTTAGCACCATGTCTAGTCACATCTGGAAGACCTCCAGTTGTGCACACCCCACCACATCCCTGGGGATGTTGTTCCAGTGACTGATTGTTCTCACTGTAAAAAATGTCTTTCTTATATTGAGATGAAATGCGCACACTTTTTTCCATTTAGCATTGTGTGTATAAAGCCCATTAAAATTATGAAAGGTTTTGGACAATGGATGTTTCCTCAGTTTTCAAATTTTCAAAATTTGCTTTAAATACCATATTGGTCATACACAGTTGGTCTTATATAATGCAAATAATAATGTTATGCAAATGCATAATGTTGGTAGCATTGAATTTGTAGGAGGTTATAGCTTCAAATATAAGTAAAAGCTTCAGCTTCATGGAATTAATTAGCAAAAGCTGATGTACTACTTAATGCCAAAAGTGTATCCTTTTGACTGTAGTGTGGTAACTTGAGACAAACAAACCTGCTAGGGCTTGGAAACATTCTTCTCAGGGAGTTTTTATTTGTTTATGAGCTAAGAGTCTCTTTTGCAATGGGCTCTGCAAAAGTTTACAGCCCAGAGAGGACTGGGAGAGAGCACAAAACAAGCAGTGCACAAATATGTACATGGAAGGCAGAATGCCTTAGCAGCGGCAGATGCAGCCACTGCTAGGAGGTGAAGGAGTTATCTACAGTTGTCACCTTCATTTGTACTCCACATGGAGCAGCTGGAGCTACTGGTCTCACTGCATAAAAGCACCAGTTGAAAGAACTCACAGGAAGTTGCTATCAGGTCTAGCATAACCCTGGCAGATAAATCTTTTTTCCCCCTCAGTGCTCCTTTTTGCTTTTTGGGATTCATTTGACTGGAGGGTCACCTTACAGTCCAGACTTCAGATATGAAACACCTAGGCCACAATCTTACAAAGCACTCACATATTTTTATTTACCCACATAAATGCTTCCAGAGCCTCCTAGGAATAGAGATGGCGAGGAAAAGTTTTGAAGTATTGTTTGTTATGTGTAAAAGGAGGAGCTGAAAAAGTGTCAGAAACAGATGTATAAATAGCACTTTAGCCTTGAATTGAGAAACATATGTGCAAATCTTCAAGTTATGACACTGGCTAAAGTAGCATAAAATTAGAGCATGAGAGGCTATGCAGTGACACTGCAGTTCTAAGCGCCGATTTCATGCCCTCTCACAGAACTGCCTCTCACCTTCTCTGAAAGGTCCTGCTGGACTCATAACTCAGCCAGAAATGTCTTGCTTTTGCTTGCTCTGGTATTTGCCCCTGTGGCTGATCCTTTCTTCAGAGTGTATAGAGAGGCACCCCTGGCACCTCCACTTCCTTGCCACCCTGCTGAGAAGAGCCAAACTAAGCAAACTGAAAGAGAACTGAAGCATCTCTCTGGATACAGTTATTGCCATTAACTCTGGTTTTCAGCAGAGAAGCAAATAATGTTTGGCAAACATTTCATCTGGGTCCTGTTATAAAAGAAACAAACAGGCTTTGAAGTGCCCTTGTGCTGTCCCCATTCCTTCTTAAGTGAACCCAGATTTCCACACAGATGGTGACAGAAAATCATTAGCACTTTTATGGAAAACTGCTCTGAAACCTGTATCAAATTCGTCCCTATTAGGTTCTCATTTCTAACTTGCAAGTAAGACATTGCTTGGTTTCTTCCATATTTTATTCCAGTTCAACTGAATTTGAAACTTATAAGTAAATAGTTTCTTCATTCCTTTGAGGTAGTCCAAGGTCTTCAGAAAACCTTGAAAATACTTTTGTTCATCCAGCAAAAAGAACCTAAGCCCTGTACACTTTGGATTCTTGGCTTCTGTTTAAGAATTTAGGATTCTATGAAATCTCATTGATTCTGTACATATTTAATACAACTCCTCAAAATCTTCACTGTTTTTTAGCAAGTACTGGACACTCATATATGAATTAAAGAATCTCTGGGCTTAAAGTCTGCTTTGTTCTGGATTCTTCGTACAAACTGAGTGAGGCAACTTTTTTGGTATTATTTTTTATTGAAGAAAATTTTCACCTGTGTATAAAAATAAATTCACTCTATGTTCTTTTCCACAAAGGGTATGTTTTTAAACTCTTAACTAAATTCTTCAGTGTGGTGCATATATATATATATACATGTGTATATATTTTCTTAAAACATTTATAATTCCTTTCATTTTAGTAGCCATTAGATTTGCTTTAGTAAATGCTAAGCAAGCTAACAGGCTGCATGTTGAAGAGATACTTGCTAATGACTGGGAAAAAATAAGGAATTCAATAAACCATCTGAATTGTTTGCAGTTTCTGTGGAGATCATCTGAGCCATCTCAGTTCAAAAAGCTTTTCAAAAACATTCATTATATTACTGGGTCCAAGTCTAAAAAATCCACAGAAAAAATTTCAGAAACAGATTGATTATCAACATGTTTAACAGGTTTTTTGTTTCAAGACTTGGATGATTATGTGCATGAGTCTTCCTCAAGTTATTTGGCAAAAACACTTTCAAAGCAAAGATTATGATCACTTGTAATCATCTACCAAAAGGACTCAGAAACTATATATGTAGTACAACTGCACTTGAAATAAAAGTGCTCTTCACTCATTAAGAGAAAACAAACAACAGAGATATACTTAAAAAACAAAGTGATGGAGTTTCCAAAGAAACTCCCTCTGTTGCTTTGCAAGTATGGACATCTAGTAACTTGTTTTGCTGTGCAGAAGGTTGAGATTTGAAGTTTAGGTACAAATGAGGCAGTATTTCTGTCCTTTAGATTTTTGCATATTTCCAGTTGTAGGTGAGAGAAGTCTTTCAAATCGAAACTGAGGATGACTGTAGCCAAGAGGGTCCCATAGAAAGATCTACATTCTTCTTCAGTAGTTAATTTTGTCTGGAACTCACAGCATAAACTCACATGCACATAGCACAGATTTGGTAAAAAACCTGCACCCTTGAAACCCCCTTGAAATCTATTTGGAAATGTTATCTGTGTGAGTCACAAATGTACGTAACTGCAGTTAGTTTTAAGTGTTGAGCTGAGAGAGAAGGGAAAGTATGCGCTGCGTTGCCGAATTCTACAGAATGACTTGCATTCTACACAAGGACACAGGACAAAGTGTTTATTAAAATAAAAAGCTTTAATACTTTTGCATTTAAAAGATTTAGCAGAAATAATTGCTACAAACATGCTACAACATACATGTTCAAAAAGTTTTCAGTGCTTTCTTTCAAAGTTCAGCATTTTGGCAAAAATAAGTTTTTCTGTATATACTTCAAAAGTTGGTTATCATAATACTGATATAAAATACTTCATGTAGACTAAGGTCAGGTGCATAAAATACAATACGTAATAAAACATACTGTTTGTATAAACATTTAAAGTATAAATTTAATTAGATAACATGCAAATACTGCAATATTTTAAATGGCACTTAAATATAGATACTGAGATTCTTTATAATTTTGCATCCAATATGAGATTCTGAAATGTACAAAACTATAAAAAGAACATATCTCTTCACTGAAGTCAGGTACTAGCATAGAGCTTGATTGTCATTTTACAAGCAGTGAGCCCAATGTCTTGCAAGTCTTCACTAGTCCAAGTAAAGACATCTACTGAAATAGGCCCAGGGCTAGTTAGTTTCCTTCATAATAAAATATGAAAGCATATTTACATGAGAATAAACTCTTAAATTTTTGGTAAGGTAATTAAGTAGCAGCAATCTGTTTCTTCCAAAAATGATGTTAAAAATAGGTGCATGCTTTTCATTGTCACTGGTATGCATCTGAATAATACAAAATTAACATTCTTTAGTAAACTCAAAACACTGTTTTGTTCATTGTTGAAAAAGCCCTATGAGATTCCTTCTTACAAAACCCATAAATCCATAATGTCAGAACGTTCCAGACTATATTTGTTTCCAAGATCAATGGAAAATAATCTAATTGTGCTGAAACAGTCATCAGACTAGTAATGAATAAGAGAATCATCTTTTCACATTATTCAAATACTTCTAGTTCTTCATTGAAAAACACAAGTTCATCAGATCTTCTACGATTTTTGTTTTCTGGTTCAGTGATCAACAATTCTGAATGTCCTTCATAATATAAACGCCACAATACTCATGCATATTTTCCAAGCAGTTATATATAATATATTAATGCTGACAAGGTAAATAAAAGGCTTAGGAACAGGGAGTGCAGAACAGGCACCACTTGAACAGATGGAGAAGAAATGCTAAACGAAACTTGTACTTGAGATGCAATTAGAGCTGACAGCGGCACGTGTGATGCTAATGTTGGACTGTCTGAATTTATCAGTGACTCTATCTTTTCTGCTTCTTTATTGCAGGCTTCAATCTGTGGGGGAAAAAAAAGTTGCTATTTCTCTTCTTACCATGTAAAATGCCAGTGTGAAAATGTTGCTAGATAGCAAAGTTCAGGAAAGAAAATCTGAGTCATTCCCATCAGCACATAAGATTTACATTATTTTGGGGAGTATTTATTAGAAAACATAGTGGAGCTCTTATCATAGTCCTTGGTGTGATGAAAACTTCTGTGGAAGCCCTGAGTAGCAGCAAAGGAAAGGAACGAAGCCATATACAAGTTATCGTGGGTGATGTGTTTTGAATGTTGATGGCAAAAAACTCACAGTAAATTATAACTAAGGTAAGTACCCTCTAAAACTGAGGACTTCCTTCCTGAGAGACCAAGATACTGCCTTGAAGTCTGCAACAGTGGAAAAATCTGGATTTTCTCCTTATTAGGCTTTTTCTTCCAAATCAGGGAAAACTGATTTCTTTTATGGGAAGGGAAGTGAAGAATGGAAGTAATATGAAAAACTGAGAAACCCCAGGTTTCCATTCCCCCACTGACATGATGATAATGAATTTTCTAACATAAATTCATTTTTTTCCACTACTTTCTACTGCACCCCAGGAATGAATTTAGTACTAAGGCTCTTTAACAGCTTTGGAAGCCACCTCTGGTGAAGTTTAAACTTGACAAACTTAGTATCTGGAAGTCCAAAGCTTTGAAAGTTGAGGAATGTCTAGCTCAGCAATGGGTACCACCACTGAAATGAGCAGCTCCTCCCTGCTTTTGGATGGCATCTCTGATTTCAGAGTCCTCACCCCAGGAATCTGACAGCACTTGCTACAGTTGGAGTGAGAGCTGCCCATGCTGGTAAGTCCTGGTAACATTTTAGGCTATTGCTGCTAAAGGAGGAGACAGAAATTGTAGTAGAGTTGGATATAACAGGGTTGCTCTGGTAACATGGGCAATCAAAATACACACAATGTATCTTCCTGAGAAACAAGCACCATTGTATATGTGCAAAAATGAAGTAAATCCATTCTGAGTAAACAAAATAATAATGTAGTCTACCTGCAATGGTTTGGGGTTCTGATCCACAGGAATGATGAGAATCACAATTTCTGATTCTATGCTTAAATATCCAAACACATCACACTGTGGCACTGACACATGCAGGCGAATTTTTTCAAGAATGTCAAGTACTGTTATCGGCTTTTTATTTGTTACCTGGAAGAAAATAAAGAACTTTGTGGATGATGTGATATTATGGAAAATTCTCCTCCTCAGTTTCAACAACTTGATGTCATGCCAGAAAATTTGTTTCAGCCATTATACTCAGTTCTAAACTCTACTCTAAATGCTACCAAAAAGCAAAACAATTCAATGATTCTAAAATATAATTCTAGAAAATTATTCTGATTCTAAAAAAAAAACCTCCAAAACCAAACCACCCGAAAACATTAAAAGTTATAAGGAAGAAAGGGGAAAAATATTTACTTCTTAGATTAACCACTGTTTTGGTATGTGTTGTTCTCCACCTTCATGGTTAGTGTGTCTATGTGTCATGTACCTCAAAATAATATAAATGGTTATCTGTTACAGCAACTTGTGTTCCCGTGCTGAGAAACAAGAGGCAGAGCAGCACTGCCAGCTGGCACTGCTTTACAGCCTCAGAACCTGTTCCAAGAGTCACCAGAGATGGAGAGCTTTGTGAGGACAGATATATGTCTGTACCTATGGGAATCTGTGACATTTTAAGTTCAGTACTTAAATACCAGGTAAATGTATTTTTCTCTTAAAATTTTTTTCTCTGTTCTGTTGTCTGTATCTGACAAACAATAATTTGGTTGTAGATGCTCAGTCTAAGGACTGCTACACCTTAAAGCCTTTTCAGCTTTTTTCCAGATCACTTATGAATGTGTTTTACGGATGTGTATATAGACACCAACACAAACACTTCCCTTGTCACTGGTCATTTTGTTGTGTTTTGCTTTCTAGCTTTAGCTGCAAGAACTCAATCCTTCTTATCCTACTGTAGCTTTCTTTCTTTTGAGATCACTGGTACAGGACCTTAACAAGTGGAAATCTGGGAAATCCAAGTAGATTATATGAATCAAATTTTTAAGGTGTCATACAACACTTCTTTTACCAGATCTTTGAGGGGTTTCCTTGTCCATTAAAATCCTGTCTGACATGCTGATTAATCAGCACACCTTGTTCAAACAGTCTTAAAACAGAAGCTCAGGGATACTTCAAGAATCACTGATGGTGTCAAACTTGTATTTTACTGTCTTAGTTTAGAAGTCTAGTAGATTAGAATTTTAGTAGATCTCTAATGTTTCTTTGCTCTGTGATCATGACTTTTGTTTCTTGATATCTTTACAAAAAACAGCCAGAGGGGTGGGGAAGGAAAAAAATAGTCAAATTTACATAACTCTTTAGTATTTGAAGCATTTTTTTCTCCCATGAACCAGATGTCTGAACTAAAAGAGGCATGCATGACTACTTTTTCCAAAGGAAAGAGCTTCAGCCAAACTTACGTAATTTTTAGTCAGTGCTAAGATTCTCTTGACTCTTGAATGATTACTTGCATGTTTGAGAGATCACATACTTTAAATGTAAAGATACAGGTATACATTTTAAATATATGAGCTGTGAAAACTTGAAGAGTGTGTATGGTGGCAAGAGGTGACCAAGAGAAAAGAGTCAGCAAGATGACAAAGGGAAGTAAAAAAGAGGGGGAAAAAAGAAGAATAAAACCAATGTTCAAACTAAATTTTTCTGTGATTTTACAATAATAGCTAATTATCTCTGTTGCAAACATATAAGTGGGTTAATGCAATTCTATACTGTTCTGGAAAAATTCTCATTCTTCTTGGCATTTAAAAAAATGAAAATCATGTGCAGATACAAACAGGAATTGTTTTGCTTCACCGGGCATAATCATCATATTATTCTGTTATGATGTTATGACACAAGTCAATTGTTCTGCTATGTTCTGTACACTGAAGCATAAAAGCAGGGGTCATTAAAGTGCAATCCTTTTATACACCACATGGGGAGTGTCTGAGCCCACTATGGTGTGTTCAGTGACAGACAATCAACATCAGATCAGTCTTGTGCTGAAGCTTTTCTAAGAGCAGCAATAAAGAATGTTGGAGTCTAACTTATGGAGATGTTTAATTAAAATCCAGCAGTTTAGCTGATGAGCAACAAAATGAGTGACAACTATCTAGGTAACCAAAGAATGTAAACAATCGCATTTAAACATAAGAAAATGTCAGAATTAAGTTACCTACATTAGGAAATAGTGAGCTAGCAGAATAAACTTAACAAAAAGGCCATAGATAACAAATATACATCGTATTACTACCGTGAGATAGATGCTGTTCCCATATCATTTGTCCACATTATTACAAGACATATAAACTGCAAACTTGAGTCTGCATGTTTATGCCTATTCTAATTCTGTTTTGGTTTGCATTGTAATTCAATTTATACGCCTCAGATAAAAAAATGAAGGGAAGTATAAAGCAGTATAAAGGAAAAAACCACCCAATCACACACTATGATGTGTTAACCTTCCAGGAGAAAGTATACAGTAACTTGAATTTTGTACCATTTAACATTAGGCATGATTAAACTGTTTACCCTTGCAAAATTATCCAGCTTGTCTTTGTCATATAAGATTCTCAGCATTCCAGCACATAGTGGACAGCAGGCTCCTATGTGAATACAGAAGAATCTCAGAAATAAAAGCAAGTAGTGTTTTCACTTTTAAGTAAGCAGGAGTCAAAATTTGAATATTAACTGAGAATGAAAATAGCAGAACTACCAAAGCAACCTGTTTCAATTTGATAGCAGAATTGCACATTTCTAATATTTTTTCATACTAAAAGCATTTATAATGCAAAAGCAGTCACCTTTCAACACACATTTACTACTATCAACATGAAGAAACAAGTTGAATTTTCATTCATTTCAAGATCATTCATTATTTTAAGCTAAAAACTGAAGGCACTTTGTGTATCACAAGCTAAGATTTTGTATGGATGCATGCATATACAACTACAGAAATTATGGATTTCAAGAGCTGATATAGCTAGGACATGACTGTGTATTAAATTCACTCCTCAACTTATTATATATAATTCACATTCACAGAGTGACTTTTACAACACTAAAAGTAATAACAAAGCAAAAAGACCCTTTTTCGAAGGGAATGAGAAAGATGAATAAAGCTCTTTCTTTTTAAAAATGAAGCTTTCCTTGCTCTGTGTATTACCTATGAGTAGTTGTTTTATAAAGGAGGTATTTGTAAAAACAATAAAAATCCAGTTCAAAACCGCATAACTGCAAAACTATTCCTACTGTCATCCTCTTTCACAGTATTGTAAATACATGTGGTATTTTTCTCTGTCTTCTCATTAAATATCATCTTTGCTCTTCTGGGAACCCTGTGTTGATGACAGCTTGGTATCCCTCTGTGGTATCTGCGCTGCCACTTCCGAAAAATTGCTCATCAGATTCCTAGAGACATCCTGCTTGAGATACCACAGACCTCATTCATTTCTCCCAAACCCATCTCCTGGGCAGAGCTGCAAGTTTCTCAAGACTGAAGGAGCTTGACTCCTAAAGCCAAAGCTTTCCACTCCAGGGTTACCATCTGGGTCCTGATACTGGCTTGTTCTAGCCTTAAGTAGAGAGAGATCTCTACTTCATCCTTTCTCCTCGAAGTCTCAAAGACATTATGGAATATAACATTTCAAAGCATAAGTTTTGTTCTAAATATCCCCCTATTTATACACAGATTCTCTCCTCTCTGCATTAAACTTCCACAGCAAATTAACATACCTGGTGCAATGACTGGTTTGCAGCCAGTGGCAGAAAGCTGGGGACACTTCACAAAGGCACACTCCATATGGAAGCCGTAGTCCGAGAGCACCCCCACAGCCTGGCAGTGTCCGTGATAGTCCACGGCCACGCGGTCGGAATAGGCAGCACAGACGCTGCTGTAGGTTTCTCCATTGTGTCCACACACAGGCTCCACTGACTTGCAAAATGGCTGAAACACACAGGAATGTTTCCAAGGTCAATTCAGTCATGCTACAGAAGCTTCGGAGTAGTTTTAACATGAGGAAAACCAAAGCTAAAGGGAATTCACTGCTAGTATTGTCAAACATTGAAAAAAGTAGGAAGTTGGGAGTAAATAACCTGCCAGTTTATGAATGGGTCATAGATGAAAAGGGTACAGAGAAATGTAAGGTGGAATCTGGGAAATGTACAATAAATCATGTTTTGGAAAAGAACAACTTTTGTTCTGTGCTAACATTTAAATAAAATTACCATATATAAATTAACTTGTTTAGTAAATTAATTAAAATTACTACAATTTCATCATATTTTAAAATATTTTTTAATAAAGTTGATTTGTCAATAAATATTTTCTATTGTAGTATTAATATCTTAACAACTCATTGGTAATTTATTTATTAATTCATCTTAGTGTGGAGTTGTGTTCCTAAAATTTATTGTGCACGTATTTCTAACACATTGTATATTTTCATATATTAGTTATTTACACATTTTATTTATTTGTATGTATGTATTATTTATTATTATTATATAAAGATAAATGCATACACTTACTTCAAAAGAATAAAATCTGTTACTAGACACTTTGTGAAATGGCAATAAACTTAAGCTTCTGAAGTTGAACAGAAGCAAATAGAATTGCTGAACCTCTGCAAACAAGGTATGATTAATGCTTTTGTCCAAAGTCTCGTGAAATGGCACAACTCATTCCATAATCTCTTGCTTAGGTTAGATATTTTGTTACACCATATTTCAACTAAGTCATCATAGCTGCAGGATCACTGTATAACCTCTAAAAAACTAAGGCAATCGCAGTTCCTATGTTACACATCTAAGCTAACAACAAAACAGAGAACAAGTAAATGTGAGCACCCCAAACAGTTTATCTTGCAATCATCTTCCCTATAAAAGCAAGAGTGAAAACTTAGAGGCACCAGTGTCAAAAACTTCGTGAATGTGCATACTAGACATAGATAACTGCTGGAGGAAAAACAACAGCCATGCAATATTCCTTTGATTCTTACTGTTCAAGGACTGAACATTTTCTGAGTATCTCATGAGGTATCTGGTGTGCAACAAGAATTACCTGTACTTAATGAGGCTGCTGAAAAAAGAAGGTATAAAGACAGAAGGCAGAAACTAAGAGTGGGTTAAAAGAGTAATAGCACTTGTAATACAGAAAAACCCTGAAAATATATTTTGTACTTCTAGGCATACCCATCAGTTGAGACCAAGAGAAGGTCTCAAATAAATATTCATGATTTGAGAAAAACCTGGAGATGAACAGCCTAACAATGGTAAAGCCAGTGACTTGGAACAGAGCAGCTCCTGACTTATAAAGCAATAGAAACAGCTTGTCTACCACCTTTGTAGGGAGCAGTGGGATGGAAAAACTAAACCTAATCCTAATCTTTCTCAAGAATTAATATGAAGACTAATCCAATCCAGACTAACTAAAAAAGTATTACAGACTGCCTATTCTGTAAATAAATCCTGAACAGCGCTGGGGCAAAATCACACAAAAAGACAAAGACTTTCTATGATTGGGCATTAATATATATTTAAGACTACTTCAAATTGGTATAAACTAACACTAGGAACTGCACTAATTAATGCAAATATACCTCAGTGCAAGCTTTAGTAGCAAAAAAAATAGGAAGAGAAGACTTAATATAAATATCAGAGCATTACCCCAAGAAAGCATAAGCAAAGCTTTTGATTGTTTTTGAGACAACTGTTAACTAAAGCAGAGAAACACTTGACAAAATTCTGAATCTAAGTTTGTGAGAGTATTTTTATACTAGTTACAATTAAATTTTTAAATGATTAAGCTACAAAAACCAAACAGAATACTGCAAAAAAACCAATATTGCAAAAAAAAAAAAAAAAAACCAACCAAAAAACCAACCCCGAACTGCAACATCAAAGGGCAAAGAAGATTTGATATTTATTGCTACTTCCTACCTGGCATGGTCCTCGGTATGCTAAACTTTTTCCCTTTTGGTACAGAGTACACAAGTTACTGTATTCCACATTGTCTGTGTCACAAACAGGATCTCGTGTCTGGTCACAATTTAACTGCCTTGGCACACATTCATGTTGGCTACATTCAAACTTTTCAAAACTAGTCAAGCAAACTTGTTTCTTCGGTATGCACCTGCCGAAAATAATAGTAATTTCTTATCATGTCATAGGATTATTTTTTTTTTAAGTCCCAAAATATTCAGGGAAAATACTTTCAGTGAAATATCTCCAGTACTTTAGAGCTAACTGTGGTTAAGCAGAGCTGCAGGAAATACAAGTGATAAAACATTCTGAATAGCCAATTTCAGGTCTCATCACAAACCTGGAACAATTTCACACCACGCTTAGTCAATGTGTTCCCACCAACATTTATCTTTTACTGCGTGTTTTTCAATGGATTCTCAATAAAGGCTTGGATAAACTTCTTACCTACGCCCATGCTTCATTTTGTAAATGCATATTTTAAGAAAAACTAGAGAAAACAAGAAAATAGTGCAAGAGAAAAAGATTGTTGCAAAGGTCTTGTCTCCCCCATCCCTGAGAAAGGAGTAAAAACAAGACCTACAAGAAGATTAAATAGTTTCAATTACAAATATCTAATTAGATGCTAGTTTTGTAGGTTCAGAGTATTGTATCACATCCAATTTTGGGAATGACTGCAAACAAAGGGAAAAACCCAGTATTAACACTTTTTTGCATGCCATTCCTCTGAAGCCTCCACAGACCAGTAAACAGCAGAAATTCCTTCCCCTTTGTATTAAGTATGTACCTTCCATGGTCTTATCTGCAAAAGATTTGCCACAGACCCTGCAAGACATTCCTCTGCTAGAGAAATGCCAGCCAATAAAGCCTGATGAACAGACTGATAAAAGCTCTAATGGCTTTTTTAAACAACCAATTCCTTCTATAAGGGACAGCAATGCTGCTACCACTGGATTATGTACAATATGTCTTTATTCTCCCTGAGTGCTGCTGAACCTATGCATTACACGTATGTCTTTTACATTAGGGAAGACTTAGAAATTCTGAGATTTAAACACTTCACAAGTGGATATAAGATCTTAAATAGATAATAAAATAGTAAAGTGCACCAGGAGCATTTTAAGATGACCATGTCTAGTTTATGCTGCATTGTCAAACTGATCCAGAAAAATGTACTGCGCACAGTCCTTTACTTATATGACAAGTTGAAGTTCTAAGCATAATGGTATTTTGAAAAACTGGAAAAAACAAAACCTCTCTGTATCCTCCAAATTTCAAACATAAAAAGTAAAGAGTGTTTATCCACAATGCAGCTTTGAAATTCCAATTTTGAATGCTGTAATGGGTATTACAGCTACAAAACTACAGTGTTTTCTCAGTAGTTTTCTGCATCAGGGGATTTTAAGTGCAGAAAAAGGAAAAAATAAAATTGCTACAATCAGCTTTCATGAAAGCACAGTATTACACAACTTTTTATGACGGCTTTCTTTCAAAACAGAAAAATGCACAAATTCAAAGGAGACTGCAGTATTGCACAACACTGAGAAAATTGAAGACAGAGACCAATATTATAAGCCACAGCCTTTGATCTCTGTAAGAAAGGTCAGATTTTGTTTTCGCCTGAAACTAGTACAAAGCATATTTTTGTTTTAGTATATTTGTCTATGCAGATTTTGCTTTATTGACTGAATAAGCGAGACTGACTCCAAGTCTGGAATTCAGATGCAGGTCTTCTTCGTAAACTACTAAAGAAGGTGTGAAACAAAGTAGTAATATGACACTTATTGCCATTCCAACAAAACCTGATTCTCCCACTTTTGACAGTATGTATCAAGTCTCTTTTATTGCTAAAAATGAGATCTGCAAAATTAATTTAATTGATATAGCACTGCATAAGTGGAACCAAAAACTGGCAGTTATTGCTATGATAAAAAAGGTAGCTACTTCAAAAGTTATTTTTATTGGAGTATCCCAAAAATACAATGTTCCTACAATATACAACACATTCAAAGAAAACATAAATCTACTTTATAAGTAGAAGATTCCAAAGAAAAGCTTAAAAACATATTCTGCTTTTACCTCTGATTTTTATTACAAGGGTTAGGGTTACAAGGATCCTTGGAAATACACGATCCAAATTCAAACTGATTGTCCTGGAGCCCAACACAACGAGCTATACATGCGCTTGGGTAGGTGCGTCCGTTTTGACCACATACTGGCACAAACTGATCCACACAGTTACATGGTAAACCTGGAAAAGCAACACACAGAACAGGAACTTGGTGTACACTCGTTTGCTATGACAGAAGATACACAAGGGGTCACTAAGGTATCTTTGCCTTCCAGCAAAGAGTCTTCAGCCCCTTTGTCCCTCCTGTCCTTTAGCAATGCTGTAGATCACAGGCACTTACAAGTAGCTGGAAGCAAAGTTTGGGCCCTGTCTCCTTGCTGATTCCACTCAGCTTTCTCCATTTTTTTCCCCCAAACTCCTTATCTCTTGACCCAGTGGCAATACCCTGTCTCTATTTTTACATATTATTTGACATTTTATTTTTCAGTGTTGCTTTTTTTTTTAAAAGGTATGTGATTTTTCTGCAGTGTGGGTTGGACATGGGAAAAAAGTTAAAAAAACATACTAATAACAAATTATCAGGTATTTTACTGTAACATAATACTGTATATTTACTTTAATACTGTAAAAGGAATTAAGCTGATAATCGTTGCTCTAAAAAATATTAAGCTTATAGTTTTCATGGTTTGGAAGTTACCTGTAAACTTCTGACGTTCGTCCTCTGAACTATGCTCAGTTAGGCACTGACGAGTAGAACAAATCAAGTTTCCAGCAAAACATGAACAGACATTGCAATCTATATTAAAGGATGTTCCATGGCCTTAAAATAAATTAAAGTAAATACATACAATTAATGAAAATATACCAGAAGATTACATATTCATATGTACAAGATCAATATTACATTTTCATTATTAATTGTTTCTGTAATTTCCCTTATTCAATTTACTTTCCCACTGAAATTTCTAACCTTTTTTTTTAGATTTCAAGTTTTGCTTTGTTCATTTAAAGGAAAAGTCTGTTCACATGTGGTTGTGATTAATTAGTTAACCAGGGAAGCAAGCCCTTAGTCCTTTCAAAGCCTATATAAGTTAGGTTTTTCTGTGTTTTTTTAAGAACGATAAATTCTGGCTAGCAAGCTCCATGGTTTTTTAAAGGTAAAGCTTTTGTAAAACACATTCTTCTGCTAAATTAAATTTACATAGGACTGCTGAACTTTTAGCCATAATCTCACACAAAGCACAACTCCCCTGTAGTGCTCGTTTCTCTCCTTTGTGTGTACATTTGTCAAGAGGTAAAAGTGCCAGTCTTCACTGGACTGGAATGCATTTTATAACTCAGTAATTTTTTCATACCTGAATCCAAGAATAAAACTGCAAATTTAGGGAGTTTTTCTTCAGTTTAGCAGTTCCAGTTTGGTTTTCTGAACTGTCCATATGGCTGCCCTTCACTGTGATGTATGTTTTATGTAAAATCAATTCATGTTGATAACAGCTGATCTATCCATAACCAAACTCATCAACAAATACGCAGCTCTTCAGGAAAATATAACAGTAATCATGCCTTACAAAATAAGGCAGTTCCCTCTAATCTCTTTTCAAAGGGCTGAGATTGAGAATAAGAATTTTTGAAAAATATTACAGGGGCACAAGGAAAATCCTCAGCATTGGAGCAATTCAGAAGAGATGTTCCTAGGTAAAGGAGAGCAGAACAAGAGGGGATGGGAGAGAGCCTCTGTAGCACAAAAAGTTCTGTTTAAACCATAGTACTACTCAAGGATGAAGGTATTTGTCAGTAGGGAAGAAAAGTTCCCAAGGTTTGAAGGTAACACCAAACACTGGATCTCTTAGGTGATTCTTCAGAGTAACTGACTCAGGATCACTTGAAAACTGTGCAAGATTATTGGCTTTCACTATCAAAGAGTGCACACAGCAATCTGTTTTCTCATCATCAGCAGTCATTTCATTACCTGGAGTCAATGGACAGCACAAAAAACTTCCGTGTCAGTTAAAGGATTCCAGTGTTGTCTGCTTTATAGAGAGTGGTTTTAAAAACCACAGTTCAAATTTTATGACTAAACCCTGGCTTTTTACCAATAAAACCCAATTAAATATATAGTCGCCAAAAAAAGTTCATGTGGTGACCATAAACTTTTAATTCTTTGTTTTCAATACATCATCTAACGACTTTGGAATCTAGAAATATTTATCTTTTATTACATAATACCTAGTCTTGATCACCACATACACTTAATGAGTCACTAAGGCAAAAGAAAGGAAGCTGCCTGGCTTTGGGTTTGTGGTAGTTTGTTGGTTTGTTTTTTAAATGGACAGCACTTACTTACCAGCTACACATATTGTTGTTACAGTTACCAGAACAAATGAGAGCTGTATATTGTGCTAAAATACAAATATAGCTTCAGACATTTTTTGTGATTATTTTCACCAATCATCTGAAAAACTGCAAGTTTCTTTGGACAGAATGGTCCATAAAAGGGTTCATAATGGCCAGTCTTCGTGAGCGAAGATTTGGGAAAGGTCATTAACCCTTCGAGCCTGCGCAGTGGATTTTTTAGGT